>NC_134433.1:912187-1216250 GCF_030867145.1 Opisthocomus hoazin
ATGGCGGGAGCTGTGGTTCAGGGGCTGCTATGCGGCCATGTTGGTTCCCGGATGATATCGGAAATTGTGGGCTTGGGGCTGCCGGCGGCCATGTTGGTTCCCAGGTCATGGCGGGAACTGTGGGCCTGGGGCTGCCTGGCGGCAATGTTGGTTCCCAGGTCGTGGTGGGAGCTGTGGGCCTGGGTCTGATGGGCGGCCATGTTGGTTCGCGGGCCATGTCGGTTCCCGGGCCATGTCAAGAGCTGTGGAACCGGTGCTGCCAGGCGGCCATGTCTGTTCCCGGGACGTGGTGGGAGCATTGAGCTCGGGGCTGCCAGGCGGACATGTTCATTCCCAGAGCATGGCGGGAGCTGTGGGCCCGGGGCTGCCGGGTGGCCTTGTTGGTTATCAGGTCATGGCGGGAGCTGTGGGTGTGGGGCTGCTGGGCGGTCATGTTGGTTGCCTGTTCATGGAAAATGTTGTGGACTTGGGGCTGCCGGCGGCCATGTTGGTTTCCGGGGCATGGCAAGTGCTGTGGATCTGGGGCTGCCAGGCGGACATTTCTCTTCCCGGGGCTTGGCGGGAGCTGTGGACCAAGGCTCCCGCCGGCCATGTTGGTTCCCGCGCCATGGCAAGAGCTGTGGTCCCAGGGCTTCTGCCGGCAATGTTCTTTCCCAGGGCATGGTGGGAGCTGTGGGCCCAGGTCTTCCACTGGCCATGTTGGTTCCTATGGCACGGCGGGAGCTGTGGGCCTTGGGCTGCCGCCAGCCATGTTGGTTCCCGGGGCATGACAGGAACTGTGGGTCAGGGGCTGCCGGTCGTCCATGTTGGTTCCCGGATCATGGCGGAAGTTGTGGGCTTGGGACTGCCGGCGGCCATGTTTGTTTCCGAGGCATGTCGGGAGCTGTGGTCCTGATAATGCTGCCGGCCATGTAGGTTCCCGGGGCATGGCGGGAGCTGTGGGCCCGGGGCTGGCAGGCGGCCATGTTAGTTCTTAGGGCATGGCGGGAGCTGTGGTTCAGGGGCTGCTATGCGGCCATGTTGGTTCCCGGATGATATCGGAAATTGTGGGCTTGGGTCTGACGGCGGCCATGTTGGTTTCCGGATCATGGCGGAAGCAGTAGGCCCGGGGCAGCCGGTTGGCCATGTTGGTTCCCGGGTCATGGCAGCAGCTGTGGGCCTGGGGTTGCCACCGGCCATGATGGTTCCTGGGGCATGGTGGGAGCTGTTGGCTCGGGGCTGCCAGGTGGCCATGTCTGTTCCTGGGGCATGACGGGAGCTTTGGTCCCACGGCTGCTGGGCGGCCATGTTGGTTCGCAGGGCTTTGCAGGAGCTGTTGGCCAGGGTCTTGCTGCTGGCCATGCTAGTTCCAAGCACATGGCGGGAGCTGTGGGCCTGGGGCTGCCGGGCGGCCATGTTGGTTCCCAGGAAATGACGCAGCTGTGCTCTTGGGGCTGCCAGGCGGCCATGTTTGTTTCCAGGCCATGCCTGGATTCTTGATCCCGAAACTGGCGCCGGTCATGTTAGTTCCCGTAGCATGGTGGAAGCATTGGGCCCTGGCACTGCTGTCAACCATGTTGGTTCTAAGGGCATGGCAGAATCTGTGGGCCTGTTGCTGCCGGGCGGCCATGTAGGTTCCCGGGGCATGGCGGGAGCTGTGGGCCCGGGGCTGCCAGGCGGCCATGTTAGTTCTTAGGGCATGGCGGGAGCTGTGGGCCCAGGGCTGCCAGGCGGCCATGTCTGTTTCCTGAACATGACGGGAGCTTTGGTCCCACGGCTGCTGGGCGGCCATGTTGGTTTCCAGGGCATGCTTGGATCCTTGATCCCAGGGCTGCCGCCGGCCATGTTAGTTCCAGTAGCATGGTGGGAGCACTGGGCACTGGGACTGCTGTCGGCCATGTTAGTTCCCGGGTCATGGCGGAATCTGTGGGCCTGGTGCTGCCGGGCGACCATGTTGGTTCCCGGGGTATGGCGGGAGCTGTAGGCCTGGGGCTGCCAACGGCCATGGTGGTTCCCGCGGCATGGCGGGAGCTGTTGGCTTGGGGCTGCCGGCGGTCATGTTGGTTCCCAAAGCATGGCGGGAGCTGTGGGCCTGGGTCTGCCGGTGGCCATTTGGTTTCCGGGGCATGGCGGAAGTAGTAGGCCCGGGGCAGCCGGTTGGCCATGTTGTTTCCCGGGTCATGGCAGCAGCTGTGGGCCTGGGGTTGCCACCGGCCATGATGGTTCCCGGGGCATGGTGGGAGCTGTTGGCTCGGGGCTGCCGGCGGCCATGTTGGTTCCCAGGTCATGGCGGGAACTGTGGACCAGGGGCTGCCGGGCGGCAATGTTGGTTCCCAGGTCATGGTGGGAGCTGTGGGCCTGGGTCTGATGGGCAGCCATGTTGGTTCCCAGGGCATGAGGTGAGCTGTGGGCCCGGGGTGCCGGGCAGCCATGTTGGTTCCCGGATCATGGCGGGAGCTGTGGGCCCACGGCTGCCAGGCGGCCTTGTCTGTTCCTGGGGCATGACGGGAGCTTTGGTCCGGTGGCGGCTGGGCGGCCATGTTGGTTCTCAGGGCATGGCGGCAGCTGTGGGCCTGGGGTTGCCACCGGCCATGATGGTTCCCGGGCATGGTGGGAACTGTTGGCTCGGCGCTGCCGCCAGCCATGTTGGTTCCCAGGGCATGGCGGAAACTGTGGGTCACGGGCTGCCGTTCGGCCATGTTGGTTCCCGGATCATGGCGGAAGTTGTGGGCTTGGGACTGCCAGCGGCCATGTTTGTTTCCGAGGCATGGCGGGAGCTGTGGTCCTGATAATGCTGCCGGCCATGTTGGTTCCTGGGGCATGGCGGAATCTGTGGGCCCAGGGCTGCCAGGTGGCCATGTCTGTTCCTGGGGCATGACGGGAGCTTTGGTCCCACGGCTGCTGGGCGGCCATGTTGGTTCCCAGGGCTTTGCAGGAGCTGTTGGCCAGGGTCTGCTGCTGGCCATGCTAGTTCCAAGCACATGGCGGGAGCTGTGGGCCTGGGGCTGCCGGGCGGCCATGTTGGTTCCCAGGAAATGACGGCAGCTGTGCTCTTGGGGCTGCCAGGCGGCCATGTTTGTTTCCAGGCCATGCCTGGATTCTTGATCCCGAAACTGGCGCCGGTCATGTTAGTTCCCGTATCATGGTGGAAGCATTGGGCCCTGGGACTGCTGTCAACCATGTTGGTTCTAAGGGCATGGCAGAATCTGTGGGCCTGTTGCTGCCGGGCGGCCATGTAGGTTCCCGGGGCATGGCGGGAGCTGTGGGCCCGGGGCTGCCAGGCGGCCATGTTAGTTCTTAGGGCATGGCGGGAGCTGTGGGCCCAGGGCTACCAGGCGGCCATGTCTGTTTCCTGAACATGACGGGAGCTTTGGTCCCACGGCTGCTGGGCGGCCATGTTGGTTTCCAGGGCATGCTTGGATCCTTGATCCCAGGGCTGCCGCCGGCCATGTTAGTTCCAGTAGCATGGTGGGAGCACTGGGCACTGGGACTGCTGTCGGCCATGTTAGTTCCCGGGTCATGGCGGAATCTGTGGGCCTGGTGCTGCCGGGCGACCATGTTGGTTCCCGGGGTATGGCGGGAGCTGTAGGCCTGGGGCTGCCAACGGCCATGGTGGTTCCCGGGGCATGGCGGGAGCTGTTGGCTTGGGGCTGCCGGCGGTCATGTTGGTTCCCAAAGCATGGCGGGAGCTGTGGGCCTGGGTCTGCCGGTGGCCATTTTGTTTCTCGGGGCATGGCGGGAATTGTGGGCCAGGGGCTGCCGGGTGGCCATGTTGGTTTCCGGGGCATGGCGGAAGTAGTAGGCCCGGGGCAGCCGGTTGGCCATGTTGTTTCCCGGGTCATGGCAGCAGCTGTGGGCCTGGGGTTGCCACCGGCCATGATGGTTCCCGGGGCATGGTGGGAGCTGTTGGCTCGGGGCTGCCGGCGGCCATGTTGGTTCCCAGGTCATGGCGGGAACTGTGGACCAGGGGCTGCCGGGCGGCAATGTTGGTTCCCAGGTCATGGTGGGAGCTGTGGGCCTGGGTCTGATGGGCAGCCATGTTGGTTCCCAGGGCATGAGGTGAGCTGTGGGCCCGGGGTGCCGGGCGGCCATGTTGGTTCCCGGATCATGGCGGGAGCTGTGGGCCCAGGGCTGCCAGGCTGCCTTGTCTGTTCCTGGGGCATGACGGGAGCTTTGGTCCGGTGGCGGCTGGGCGGCCATGTTGGTTCTCAGGGCATGGCGGCAGCTGTGGGCCTGGGGTTGCCACCGGCCATGATGGTTCCCGGGCATGGTGGGAACTGTTGGCTCGGCGCTGCCGCCAGCCATGTTGGTTCCCAGGGCATGGCGGAAACTGTGGGTCACGGGCTGCCGTTCGGCCATGTTGGTTCCCGGATCATGGCGGAAGTTGTGGGCTTGGGACTGCCAGCGGCCATGTTTGTTTCCGAGGCATGGCGGGAGCTGTGGTCCTGATAATGCTGCCGGCCATGTTGGTTCCTGGGGCATGGCGGAATCTGTGGGCCCAGGGCTGCCAGGTGGCCATGTCTGTTCCTGGGGCATGACGGGAGCTTTGGTCCCACGGCTGCTGGGCGGCCATGTTGGTTCCCAGGGCTTTGCAGGAGCTGTTGGCCAGGGTCTGCTGCTGGCCATGCTAGTTCCAAGCACATGGCGGGAGCTGTGGGCCTGGGGCTGCCGGGCGGCCATGTTGGTTCCCAGGAAATGACGGCAGCTGTGCTCTTGGGGCTGCCAGGCGGCCATGTTTGTTTCCAGGCCATGCCTGGATTCTTGATCCCGAAACTGGCGCCGGTCATGTTAGTTCCCGTAGCATGGTGGAAGCATTGGGCCCTGGGACTGCTGTCAACCATGTTGGTTCTAAGGGCATGGCAGAATCTGTGGGCCTGTTGCTGCCGGGCGGCCATGTTGGTTCCCGGGGCATGGCGGGAGCTGTGGGCCCGGGGCTGCCAGGCGGCCATGTTAGTTCTTAGGGCATGGCGGGAGCTGTGGGCCCAGGGCTGCCAGGCGGCCATGTCTGTTTCCTGAACATGACGGGAGCTTTGGTCCCACGGCTGCTGGGCGGCCATGTTGGTTTCCAGGGCATGCTTGGATCCTTGATCCCAGGGCTGCCGCCGGCCATGTTAGTTCCAGTAGCATGGTGGGAGCACTGGGCACTGGGACTGCTGTCGGCCATGTTAGTTCCCGGGTCATGGCGGAATCTGTGGGCCTGGTGCTGCCGGGCGACCATGTTGGTTCCCGGGGTATGGCGGGAGCTGTAGGCCTGGGGCTGCCAACGGCCATGGTGGTTCCCGGGGCATGGCGGGAGCTGTTGGCTTGGGGCTGCCGGCGGTCATGTTGGTTCCCAAAGCATGGCGGGAGCTGTGGGCCTGGGTCTGCCGGTGGCCATTTTGTTTCTCGGGGCATGGCGGGAATTGTGGGCCAGGGGCTGCCGGGTGGCCATGTTGGTTTCCGGGGCATGGCGGAAGTAGTAGGCCCGGGGCAGCCGGTTGGCCATGTTGGTTCCCGGGACATGGCAGCAGCTGTGGGCCTGGGGTTGCCACCGGCCATGATGGTTCCTGGGGCATGGTGGGAGCTGTTGGCTCGGGGCTGCTGGTGGCCATGTTGGTTCCCAGGTCATGGCGGGAACTGTGGACCAGGGGCTGCCGGGCGGCAATGTTGGTTTCCAGGTCATGATGGGAGCTGTGGGCCTGGGTCTGATGGGCAGCCATGTTGGTTCCCGGGGCATGAGGTGAGCTGTGGGCCCGGGGCTGCCGGGCGGCCATGTTGGTTCCCGGATCATGGCGGGAGCTGTGGGCCCAGGGCTGCCAGGCTGCCTTGTCTGTTCCTGGGGCATGACGGGAGCTTTGGTCCGGTGGCGGCTGGGCGGCCATGTTGGTTCTCAGGGCATGGCGGCAGCTGTGGGCCTTGGGCTGCTGCCAGCCATGTTGGTTCCCAGGGCATGGTGGGAACTGTGGGTCACGGGCTGCCGTTCGGCCATGTTGGTTCCCGGATCATGGCGGAAGTTGTGGGCTTGGGACTGCCAGCGACCATGTTTGTTTCCGAGGCATGGCGGGAGCTGTGGTCCTGATAATGCTGCCGGCCATGTTGGTTCCTGGGGCATGGCGGAATCTGTGGGCCCAGGGCTGCCAGGTGGCCATGTCTGTTCCTGGGGCATGACGGGAGCTTTGGTCCCACGGCTGCTGGGCGGCCATGTTGGTTCCCAGGGCTTTGCAGGAGCTGTTGGCCAGGGTCTTGCTGCTGGCCATGCTAGTTCCAAGCACATGGCGGGAGCTGTGGGCCTGGGGCTGCGGGCGGCCATGTTGGTTCCCAGGAAATGACGCAGCTGTGCTCTTGGGGCTGCCAGGCGGCCATGTTTGTTTCCAGGCCATGCCTGGATTCTTGATCCCGAAACTGGCGCCGGTCATGTTAGTTCCCGTAGCATGGTGGAAGCATTGGGCCCTGGGACTGCTGTCAACCATGTTGGTTCTAAGGGCATGGCAGAATCTGTGGGCCTGTTGCTGCCGGGCGGCCATGTAGGTTCCCGGGGCATGGCGGGAGCTGTGGGCCCGGGGCTGCCAGGCGGCCATGTTAGTTCTTAGGGCATGGCGGGAGCTGTGGGCCCAGGGCTGCCAGGCGGCCATGTCTGTTTCCTGAACATGACGGGAGCTTTGGTCCCACGGCTGCTGGGCGGCCATGTTGGTTTCCAGGGCATGCTTGGATCCTTGATCCCAGGGCTGCCGCCGGCCATGTTAGTTCCAGTAGCATGGTGGGAGCACTGGGCACTGGGACTGCTGTCGGCCATGTTAGTTCCCGGGTCATGGCGGAATCTGTGGGCCTGGTGCTGCCGGGCGACCATGTTGGTTCCCGGGGTATGGCGGGAGCTGTAGGCCTGGGGCTGCCAACGGCCATGGTGGTTCCCGCGGCATGGCGGGAGCTGTTGGCTTGGGGCTGCCGGCGGTCATGTTGGTTCCCAAAGCATGGCGGGAGCTGTGGGCCTGGGTCTGCCGGTGGCCATTTGGTTTCCGGGGCATGGCGGAAGTAGTAGGCCCGGGGCAGCCGGTTGGCCATGTTGTTTCCCGGGTCATGGCAGCAGCTGTGGGCCTGGGGTTGCCACCGGCCATGATGGTTCCCGGGGCATGGTGGGAGCTGTTGGCTCGGGGCTGCCGGCGGCCATGTTGGTTCCCAGGTCATGGCGGGAACTGTGGACCAGGGGCTGCCGGGCGGCAATGTTGGTTCCCAGGTCATGGTGGGAGCTGTGGGCCTGGGTCTGATGGGCAGCCATGTTGGTTCCCAGGGCATGAGGTGAGCTGTGGGCCCGGGGTGCCGGGCAGCCATGTTGGTTCCCGGATCATGGCGGGAGCTGTGGGCCCACGGCTGCCAGGCGGCCTTGTCTGTTCCTGGGGCATGACGGGAGCTTTGGTCCGGTGGCGGCTGGGCGGCCATGTTGGTTCTCAGGGCATGGCGGCAGCTGTGGGCCTGGGGTTGCCACCGGCCATGATGGTTCCCGGGCATGGTGGGAACTGTTGGCTCGGCGCTGCCGCCAGCCATGTTGGTTCCCAGGGCATGGCGGAAACTGTGGGTCACGGGCTGCCGTTCGGCCATGTTGGTTCCCGGATCATGGCGGAAGTTGTGGGCTTGGGACTGCCAGCGGCCATGTTTGTTTCCGAGGCATGGCGGGAGCTGTGGTCCTGATAATGCTGCCGGCCATGTTGGTTCCTGGGGCATGGCGGAATCTGTGGGCCCAGGGCTGCCAGGTGGCCATGTCTGTTCCTGGGGCATGACGGGAGCTTTGGTCCCACGGCTGCTGGGCGGCCATGTTGGTTCCCAGGGCTTTGCAGGAGCTGTTGGCCAGGGTCTGCTGCTGGCCATGCTAGTTCCAAGCACATGGCGGGAGCTGTGGGCCTGGGGCTGCCGGGCGGCCATGTTGGTTCCCAGGAAATGACGGCAGCTGTGCTCTTGGGGCTGCCAGGCGGCCATGTTTGTTTCCAGGCCATGCCTGGATTCTTGATCCCGAAACTGGCGCCGGTCATGTTAGTTCCCGTAGCATGGTGGAAGCATTGGGCCCTGGGACTGCTGTCAACCATGTTGGTTCTAAGGGCATGGCAGAATCTGTGGGCCTGTTGCTGCCGGGCGGCCATGTTGGTTCCCGGGGCATGGCGGGAGCTGTGGGCCCGGGGCTGCCAGGCGGCCATGTTAGTTCTTAGGGCATGGCGGGAGCTGTGGGCCCAGGGCTGCCAGGCGGCCATGTCTGTTTCCTGAACATGACGGGAGCTTTGGTCCCACGGCTGCTGGGCGGCCATGTTGGTTTCCAGGGCATGCTTGGATCCTTGATCCCAGGGCTGCCGCCGGCCATGTTAGTTCCAGTAGCATGGTGGGAGCACTGGGCACTGGGACTGCTGTCGGCCATGTTAGTTCCCGGGTCATGGCGGAATCTGTGGGCCTGGTGCTGCCGGGCGACCATGTTGGTTCCCGGGGTATGGCGGGAGCTGTAGGCCTGGGGCTGCCAACGGCCATGGTGGTTCCCGGGGCATGGCGGGAGCTGTTGGCTTGGGGCTGCCGGCGGTCATGTTGGTTCCCAAAGCATGGCGGGAGCTGTGGGCCTGGGTCTGCCGGTGGCCATTTTGTTTCTCGGGGCATGGCGGGAATTGTGGGCCAGGGGCTGCCGGGTGGCCATGTTGGTTTCCGGGGCATGGCGGAAGTAGTAGGCCCGGGGCAGCCGGTTGGCCATGTTGGTTCCCGGGACATGGCAGCAGCTGTGGGCCTGGGGTTGCCACCGGCCATGATGGTTCCTGGGGCATGGTGGGAGCTGTTGGCTCGGGGCTGCTGGTGGCCATGTTGGTTCCCAGGTCATGGCGGGAACTGTGGACCAGGGGCTGCCGGGCGGCAATGTTGGTTTCCAGGTCATGATGGGAGCTGTGGGCCTGGGTCTGATGGGCAGCCATGTTGGTTCCCGGGGCATGAGGTGAGCTGTGGGCCCGGGGCTGCCGGGCGGCCATGTTGGTTCCCGGATCATGGCGGGAGCTGTGGGCCCAGGGCTGCCAGGCTGCCTTGTCTGTTCCTGGGGCATGACGGGAGCTTTGGTCCGGTGGCGGCTGGGCGGCCATGTTGGTTCTCAGGGCATGGCGGCAGCTGTGGGCCTTGGGCTGCTGCCAGCCATGTTGGTTCCCAGGGCATGGTGGGAACTGTGGGTCACGGGCTGCCGTTCGGCCATGTTGGTTCCCGGATCATGGCGGAAGTTGTGGGCTTGGGACTGCCAGCGACCATGTTTGTTTCCGAGGCATGGCGGGAGCTGTGGTCCTGATAATGCTGCCGGCCATGTTGGTTCCTGGGGCATGGCGGAATCTGTGGGCCCAGGGCTGCCAGGTGGCCATGTCTGTTCCTGGGGCATGACGGGAGCTTTGGTCCCACGGCTGCTGGGCGGCCATGTTGGTTCCCAGGGCTTTGCAGGAGCTGTTGGCCAGGGTCTTGCTGCTGGCCATGCTAGTTCCAAGCACATGGCGGGAGCTGTGGGCCTGGGGCTGCGGGCGGCCATGTTGGTTCCCAGGAAATGACGCAGCTGTGCTCTTGGGGCTGCCAGGCGGCCATGTTTGTTTCCAGGCCATGCCTGGATTCTTGATCCCGAAACTGGCGCCGGTCATGTTAGTTCCCGTAGCATGGTGGAAGCATTGGGCCCTGGGACTGCTGTCAACCATGTTGGTTCTAAGGGCATGGCAGAATCTGTGGGCCTGTTGCTGCCGGGCGGCCATGTAGGTTCCCGGGGCATGGCGGGAGCTGTGGGCCCGGGGCTGCCAGGCGGCCATGTTAGTTCTTAGGGCATGGCGGGAGCTGTGGGCCCAGGGCTGCCAGGCGGCCATGTCTGTTTCCTGAACATGACGGGAGCTTTGGTCCCACGGCTGCTGGGCGGCCATGTTGGTTTCCAGGGCATGCTTGGATCCTTGATCCCAGGGCTGCCGCCGGCCATGTTAGTTCCAGTAGCATGGTGGGAGCACTGGGCACTGGGACTGCTGTCGGCCATGTTAGTTCCCGGGTCATGGCGGAATCTGTGGGCCTGGTGCTGCCGGGCGACCATGTTGGTTCCCGGGGTATGGCGGGAGCTGTAGGCCTGGGGCTGCCAACGGCCATGGTGGTTCCCGCGGCATGGCGGGAGCTGTTGGCTTGGGGCTGCCGGCGGTCATGTTGGTTCCCAAAGCATGGCGGGAGCTGTGGGCCTGGGTCTGCCGGTGGCCATTTGGTTTCCGGGGCATGGCGGAAGTAGTAGGCCCGGGGCAGCCGGTTGGCCATGTTGTTTCCCGGGTCATGGCAGCAGCTGTGGGCCTGGGGTTGCCACCGGCCATGATGGTTCCCGGGGCATGGTGGGAGCTGTTGGCTCGGGGCTGCCGGCGGCCATGTTGGTTCCCAGGTCATGGCGGGAACTGTGGACCAGGGGCTGCCGGGCGGCAATGTTGGTTCCCAGGTCATGGTGGGAGCTGTGGGCCTGGGTCTGATGGGCAGCCATGTTGGTTCCCAGGGCATGAGGTGAGCTGTGGGCCCGGGGTGCCGGGCAGCCATGTTGGTTCCCGGATCATGGCGGGAGCTGTGGGCCCACGGCTGCCAGGCGGCCTTGTCTGTTCCTGGGGCATGACGGGAGCTTTGGTCCGGTGGCGGCTGGGCGGCCATGTTGGTTCTCAGGGCATGGCGGCAGCTGTGGGCCTGGGGTTGCCACCGGCCATGATGGTTCCCGGGCATGGTGGGAACTGTTGGCTCGGCGCTGCCGCCAGCCATGTTGGTTCCCAGGGCATGGCGGAAACTGTGGGTCACGGGCTGCCGTTCGGCCATGTTGGTTCCCGGATCATGGCGGAAGTTGTGGGCTTGGGACTGCCAGCGACCATGTTTGTTTCCGAGGCATGGCGGGAGCTGTGGTCCTGATAATGCTGCCGGCCATGTTGGTTCCTGGGGCATGGCGGAATCTGTGGGCCCAGGGCTGCCAGGTGGCCATGTCTGTTCCTGGGGCATGACGGGAGCTTTGGTCCCACGGCTGCTGGGCGGCCATGTTGGTTCCCAGGGCTTTGCAGGAGCTGTTGGCCAGGGTCTGCTGCTGGCCATGCTAGTTCCAAGCACATGGCGGGAGCTGTGGGCCTGGGGCTGCCGGGCGGCCATGTTGGTTCCCAGGAAATGACGGCAGCTGTGCTCTTGGGGCTGCCAGGCGGCCATGTTTGTTTCCAGGCCATGCCTGGATTCTTGATCCCGAAACTGGCGCCGGTCATGTTAGTTCCCGTAGCATGGTGGAAGCATTGGGCCCTGGGACTGCTGTCAACCATGTTGGTTCTAAGGGCATGGCAGAATCTGTGGGCCTGTTGCTGCCGGGCGGCCATGTTGGTTCCCGGGGCATGGCGGGAGCTGTGGGCCCAGGGCTGCCAGGCGGCCATGTCTGTTTCCTGAACATGACGGGAGCTTTGGTCCCACGGCTGCTGGACGGCCATGTTGGTTTCCAGGGCATGCTTGGATCCTTGATCCCAGGGCTTCTGCCGGCCATGTTAGTTCCAGTAGCATGGTGGGAGCACTGGGCACTGGGACTGCTGTCGGCCATGTTAGTTCCCGGGTCATGGCGGAATCTGTGGGCCTGGTGCTGCCGGGCGACCATGTTGGTTCCCGGGGTACGGCGGGAGCTGTAGGCCTGGGGCTGCCAACGGCCATGGTGGTTCCCGGGGCATGGCGGGAGCTGTGGGCCTGGGTCTGCCGGTGGCCATTTTGTTTCTCGGGGCATGGCGGGAACTGTGGGCCTGGGTCTGCCGGTGGCCATTTTGTTTCTCGGGGCATGGCGGGAACTGTGGGCCAGGGGCTGTTGGGCGGCCATGTTGGTTTCCGGGGCATGGCGGAAGTAGTAGGCCCTGGGCAGCCGGTTGGCCATGTTGGTTCCTGGGACATGGCAGCAGCTGTGGGCCTGGGGTTGCCACCGGCCTTGATGGTTCCTGGGGCATGGTGGGAGCTGTTGGCTCGGGGCTGCCGGTGGCCATGTTGGTTCCCAGGTCATGGCGGGAACTGTGGACCAGGGGCTGCCGGGCGGCAATGTTGGTTTCCAGGTCATGATGGGAGCTGTGGGCCTGGGTCTGATGGGCAGCCATGTTGGTTCCTGGGGCATGAGGTGAGCTGTGGGCCCGGGGCTGCCGGGCGGCCATGTTGGTTCCCGGATCATGGCGGGAGCTGTGGGCCCAGGGCTGCCAGGCTGCCTTGTCTGTTCCTGGGGCATGACGGGAGCTTTGGTCCGGTGGCGGCTGGGCGGCCATGTTGGTTCTCAGGGCATGGCGGCAGCTGTGGGCCTTGGGCTGCCGCCAGCCATGTTGGTTCCCAGGGCATGGTGGGAACTGTGGGTCACGGGCTGCCGTTCGGCCATGTTGGTTCCCGGATCATGGCGGAAGTTGTGGGCTTGGGACTGCCAGCGACCATGTTTGTTTCCGAGGCATGGCGGGAGCTGTGGTCCTGATAATGCTGCCGGCCATGTTGGTTCCTGGGGCATGGCGGAATCTGTGGGCCCAGGGCTGCCAGGTGGCCATGTCTGTTCCTGGGGCATGACGGGAGCTTTGGTCCCACGGCTGCTGGGCGGCCATGTTGGTTCCCAGGGCTTTGCAGGAGCTGTTGGCCAGGGTCTTGCTGCTGGCCATGCTAGTTCCAAGCACATGGCGGGAGCTGTGGGCCTGGGGCTGCCGGGCGGCCATGTTGGTTCCCAGGAAATGACGCAGCTGTGCTCTTGGGGCTGCCAGGCGGCCATGTTTGTTTCCAGGCCATGCCTGGATTCTTGATCCCGAAACTGGCGCCGGTCATGTTAGTTCCCGTAGCATGGTGGAAGCATTGGGCCCTGGGACTGCTGTCAACCATGTTGGTTCTAAGGGCATGGCAGAATCTGTGGGCCTGTTGCTGCCGGGCGGCCATGTTGGTTCCCGGGGCATGGCGGGAGCTGTGGGCCCGGGGCTGCCAGGCGGCCATGTTAGTTCTTAGGGCATGGCGGGAGCTGTGGGCCCAGGGCTGCCAGGCGGCCATGTCTGTTTCCTGAACATGACGGGAGCTTTGGTCCCACGGCTGCTGGACGGCCATGTTGGTTTCCAGGGCATGCTTGGATCCTTGATCCCAGGGCTTCTGCCGGCCATGTTAGTTCCAGTAGCATGGTGGGAGCACTGGGCACTGGGACTGCTGTCGGCCATGTTAGTTCCCGGGTCATGGCGGAATCTGTGGGCCTGGTGCTGCCGGGCGACCATGTTGGTTCCCGGGGTACGGCGGGAGCTGTAGGCCTGGGGCTGCCAACGGCCATGGTGGTTCCCGGGGCATGGCGGGAGCTGTGGGCCTGGGTCTGCCGGTGGCCATTTTGTTTCTCGGGGCATGGCGGGAACTGTGGGCCTGGGTCTGCCGGTGGCCATTTTGTTTCTCGGGGCATGGCGGGAACTGTGGGCCAGGGGCTGTTGGGCGGCCATGTTGGTTTCCGGGGCATGGCGGAAGTAGTAGGCCCTGGGCAGCCGGTTGGCCATGTTGGTTCCCGGGACATGGCAGCAGCTGTGGGCCTGGGGTTGCCACCGGCCTTGATGGTTCCTGGGGCATGGTGGGAGCTGTTGGCTCGGGGCTGCCGGTGGCCATGTTGGTTCCCAGGTCATGGCGGGAACTGTGGACCAGGGGCTGCCGGGCGGCAATGTTGGTTTCCAGGTCATGATGGGAGCTGTGGGCCTGGGTCTGATGGGCAGCCATGTTGGTTCCCGGGGCATGAGGTGAGCTGTGGGCCCGGGGCTGCCGGGCGGCCATGTTGGTTCCCGGATCATGGCGGGAGCTGTGGGCCCAGGGCTGCCAGGCTGCCTTGTCTGTTCCTGGGGCATGACGGGAGCTTTGGTCCGGTGGCGGCTGGGCGGCCATGTTGGTTCTCAGGGCATGGCGGCAGCTGTGGGCCTTGGGCTGCCGCCAGCCATGTTGGTTCCCAGGGCATGGTGGGAACTGTGGGTCACGGGCTGCCGTTCGGCCATGTTGGTTCCCGGATCATGGCGGAAGTTGTGGGCTTGGGACTGCCAGCGACCATGTTTGTTTCCGAGGCATGGCGGGAGCTGTGGTCCTGATAATGCTGCCGGCCATGTTGGTTCCTGGGGCATGGCGGAATCTGTGGGCCCAGGGCTGCCAGGTGGCCATGTCTGTTCCTGGGGCATGACGGGAGCTTTGGTCCCACGGCTGCTGGGCGGCCATGTTGGTTCCCAGGGCTTTGCAGGAGCTGTTGGCCAGGGTCTTGCTGCTGGCCATGCTAGTTCCAAGCACATGGCGGGAGCTGTGGGCCTGGGGCTGCGGGCGGCCATGTTGGTTCCCAGGAAATGACGCAGCTGTGCTCTTGGGGCTGCCAGGCGGCCATGTTTGTTTCCAGGCCATGCCTGGATTCTTGATCCCGAAACTGGCGCCGGTCATGTTAGTTCCCGTAGCATGGTGGAAGCATTGGGCCCTGGGACTGCTGTCAACCATGTTGGTTCTAAGGGCATGGCAGAATCTGTGGGCCTGTTGCTGCCGGGCGGCCATGTAGGTTCCCGGGGCATGGCGGGAGCTGTGGGCCCGGGGCTGCCAGGCGGCCATGTTAGTTCTTAGGGCATGGCGGGAGCTGTGGGCCCAGGGCTGCCAGGCGGCCATGTCTGTTTCCTGAACATGACGGGAGCTTTGGTCCCACGGCTGCTGGGCGGCCATGTTGGTTTCCAGGGCATGCTTGGATCCTTGATCCCAGGGCTGCCGCCGGCCATGTTAGTTCCAGTAGCATGGTGGGAGCACTGGGCACTGGGACTGCTGTCGGCCATGTTAGTTCCCGGGTCATGGCGGAATCTGTGGGCCTGGTGCTGCCGGGCGACCATGTTGGTTCCCGGGGTATGGCGGGAGCTGTAGGCCTGGGGCTGCCAACGGCCATGGTGGTTCCCGGGGCATGGCGGGAGCTGTTGGCTTGGGGCTGCCGGCGGTCATGTTGGTTCCCAAAGCATGGCGGGAGCAGTGGGCCTGGGTCTGCCGGTGGCCATTTTGTTTCTCGGGGCATGGCGGGAATTGTGGGCCAGGGGCTGCCGGGTGGCCATGTTGGTTTCCGGGGCATGGCGGAAGTAGTAGGCCCGGGGCAGCCGGTTGGCCATGTTGGTTCCCGGGACATGGCAGCAGCTGTGGGCCTGGGGTTGCCACCGGCCATGATGGTTCCTGGGGCATGGTGGGAGCTGTTGGCTCGGGGCTGCTGGTGGCCATGTTGGTTCCCAGGTCATGGCGGGAACTGTGGACCAGGGGCTGCCGGGCGGCAATGTTGGTTTCCAGGTCATGATGGGAGCTGTGGGCCTGGGTCTGATGGGCAGCCATGTTGGTTCCCGGGGCATGAGGTGAGCTGTGGGCCCGGGGCTGCCGGGCGGCCATGTTGGTTCCCGGATCATGGCGGGAGCTGTGGGCCCAGGGCTGCCAGGCTGCCTTGTCTGTTCCTGGGGCATGACGGGAGCTTTGGTCCGGTGGCGGCTGGGCGGCCATGTTGGTTCTCAGGGCATGGCGGCAGCTGTGGGCCTTGGGCTGCCGCCAGCCATGTTGGTTCCCAGGGCATGGTGGGAACTGTGGGTCACGGGCTGCCGTTCGGCCATGTTGGTTCCCGGATCATGGCGGAAGTTGTGGGCTTGGGACTGCCAGCGACCATGTTTGTTTCCGAGGCATGGCGGGAGCTGTGGTCCTGATAATGCTGCCGGCCATGTTGGTTCCTGGGGCATGGCGGAATCTGTGGGCCCAGGGCTGCCAGGTGGCCATGTCTGTTCCTGGGGCATGACGGGAGCTTTGGTCCCACGGCTGCTGGGCGGCCATGTTGGTTCCCAGGGCTTTGCAGGAGCTGTTGGCCAGGGTCTTGCTGCTGGCCATGCTAGTTCCAAGCACATGGCGGGAGCTGTGGGCCTGGGGCTGCGGGCGGCCATGTTGGTTCCCAGGAAATGACGCAGCTGTGCTCTTGGGGCTGCCAGGCGGCCATGTTTGTTTCCAGGCCATGCCTGGATTCTTGATCCCGAAACTGGCGCCGGTCATGTTAGTTCCCGTAGCATGGTGGAAGCATTGGGCCCTGGGACTGCTGTCAACCATGTTGGTTCTAAGGGCATGGCAGAATCTGTGGGCCTGTTGCTGCCGGGCGGCCATGTAGGTTCCCGGGGCATGGCGGGAGCTGTGGGCCCGGGGCTGCCAGGCGGCCATGTTAGTTCTTAGGGCATGGCGGGAGCTGTGGGCCCAGGGCTGCCAGGCGGCCATGTCTGTTTCCTGAACATGACGGGAGCTTTGGTCCCACGGCTGCTGGGCGGCCATGTTGGTTTCCAGGGCATGCTTGGATCCTTGATCCCAGGGCTGCCGCCGGCCATGTTAGTTCCAGTAGCATGGTGGGAGCACTGGGCACTGGGACTGCTGTCGGCCATGTTAGTTCCCGGGTCATGGCGGAATCTGTGGGCCTGGTGCTGCCGGGCGACCATGTTGGTTCCCGGGGTATGGCGGGAGCTGTAGGCCTGGGGCTGCCAACGGCCATGGTGGTTCCCGGGGCATGGCGGGAGCTGTTGGCTTGGGGCTGCCGGCGGTCATGTTGGTTCCCAAAGCATGGCGGGAGCTGTGGGCCTGGGTCTGCCGGTGGCCATTTTGTTTCTCGGGGCATGGCGGGAATTGTGGGCCAGGGGCTGCCGGGTGGCCATGTTGGTTTCCGGGGCATGGCGGAAGTAGTAGGCCCGGGGCAGCCGGTTGGCCATGTTGGTTCCCGGGACATGGCAGCAGCTGTGGGCCTGGGGTTGCCACCGGCCATGATGGTTCCTGGGGCATGGTGGGAGCTGTTGGCTCGGGGCTGCTGGTGGCCATGTTGGTTCCCAGGTCATGGCGGGAACTGTGGACCAGGGGCTGCCGGGCGGCAATGTTGGTTTCCAGGTCATGATGGGAGCTGTGGGCCTGGGTCTGATGGGCAGCCATGTTGGTTCCCGGGGCATGAGGTGAGCTGTGGGCCCGGGGCTGCCGGGCGGCCATGTTGGTTCCCGGATCATGGCGGGAGCTGTGGGCCCAGGGCTGCCAGGCTGCCTTGTCTGTTCCTGGGGCATGACGGGAGCTTTGGTCCGGTGGCGGCTGGGCGGCCATGTTGGTTCTCAGGGCATGGCGGCAGCTGTGGGCCTTGGGCTGCTGCCAGCCATGTTGGTTCCCAGGGCATGGTGGGAACTGTGGGTCACGGGCTGCCGTTCGGCCATGTTGGTTCCCGGATCATGGCGGAAGTTGTGGGCTTGGGACTGCCAGCGACCATGTTTGTTTCCGAGGCATGGCGGGAGCTGTGGTCCTGATAATGCTGCCGGCCATGTTGGTTCCTGGGGCATGGCGGAATCTGTGGGCCCAGGGCTGCCAGGTGGCCATGTCTGTTCCTGGGGCATGACGGGAGCTTTGGTCCCACGGCTGCTGGGCGGCCATGTTGGTTCCCAGGGCTTTGCAGGAGCTGTTGGCCAGGGTCTTGCTGCTGGCCATGCTAGTTCCAAGCACATGGCGGGAGCTGTGGGCCTGGGGCTGCGGGCGGCCATGTTGGTTCCCAGGAAATGACGCAGCTGTGCTCTTGGGGCTGCCAGGCGGCCATGTTTGTTTCCAGGCCATGCCTGGATTCTTGATCCCGAAACTGGCGCCGGTCATGTTAGTTCCCGTAGCATGGTGGAAGCATTGGGCCCTGGGACTGCTGTCAACCATGTTGGTTCTAAGGGCATGGCAGAATCTGTGGGCCTGTTGCTGCCGGGCGGCCATGTAGGTTCCCGGGGCATGGCGGGAGCTGTGGGCCCGGGGCTGCCAGGCGGCCATGTTAGTTCTTAGGGCATGGCGGGAGCTGTGGGCCCAGGGCTGCCAGGCGGCCATGTCTGTTTCCTGAACATGACGGGAGCTTTGGTCCCACGGCTGCTGGGCAGCCATGTTGGTTTCCAGGGCATGCTTGGATCCTTGATCCCAGGGCTGCCGCCGGCCATGTTAGTTCCAGTAGCATGGTGGGAGCACTGGGCACTGGGACTGCTGTCGGCCATGTTAGTTCCCGGGTCATGGCGGAATCTGTGGGCCTGGTGCTGCCGGGCGACCATGTTGGTTCCCGGGGTATGGCGGGAGCTGTAGGCCTGGGGCTGCCAACGGCCATGGTGGTTCCCGGGGCATGGCGGGAGCTGTTGGCTTGGGGCTGCCGGCGGTCATGTTGGTTCCCAAAGCATGGCGGGAGCTGTGGGCCTGGGTCTGCCGGTGGCCATTTGGTTTCCGGGGCATGGCGGAAGTAGTAGGCCCGGGGCAGCCGGTTGGCCATGTTGTTTCCCGGGTCATGGCAGCAGCTGTGGGCCTGGGGTTGCCACCGGCCATGATGGTTCCCGGGGCATGGTGGGAGCTGTTGGCTCGGGGCTGCCGGCGGCCATGTTGGTTCCCAGGTCATGGCGGGAACTGTGGACCAGGGGCTGCCGGGCGGCAATGTTGGTTCCCAGGTCATGGTGGGAGCTGTGGGCCTGGGTCTGATGGGCAGCCATGTTGGTTCCCAGGGCATGAGGTGAGCTGTGGGCCCGGGGTGCCGGGCAGCCATGTTGGTTCCCGGATCATGGCGGGAGCTGTGGGCCCACGGCTGCCAGGCGGCCTTGTCTGTTCCTGGGGCATGACGGGAGCTTTGGTCCGGTGGCGGCTGGGCGGCCATGTTGGTTCTCAGGGCATGGCGGCAGCTGTGGGCCTGGGGTTGCCACCGGCCATGATGGTTCCCGGGCATGGTGGGAACTGTTGGCTCGGCGCTGCCGCCAGCCATGTTGGTTCCCAGGGCATGGCGGAAACTGTGGGTCACGGGCTGCCGTTCGGCCATGTTGGTTCCCGGATCATGGCGGAAGTTGTGGGCTTGGGACTGCCAGCGGCCATGTTTGTTTCCGAGGCATGGCGGGAGCTGTGGTCCTGATAATGCTGCCGGCCATGTTGGTTCCTGGGGCATGGCGGAATCTGTGGGCCCAGGGCTGCCAGGTGGCCATGTCTGTTCCTGGGGCATGACGGGAGCTTTGGTCCCACGGCTGCTGGGCGGCCATGTTGGTTCCCAGGGCTTTGCAGGAGCTGTTGGCCAGGGTCTGCTGCTGGCCATGCTAGTTCCAAGCACATGACGGCAGCTGTGCTCTTGGGGCTGCCAGGCGGCCATGTTTGTTTCCAGGCCATGCCTGGATTCTTGATCCCGAAACTGGCGCCGGTCATGTTAGTTCCCGTAGCATGGTGGAAGCATTGGGCCCTGGGACTGCTGTCAACCATGTTGGTTCTAAGGGCATGGCAGAATCTGTGGGCCTGTTGCTGCCGGGCGGCCATGTAGGTTCCCGGGGCATGGCGGGAGCTGTGGGCCCGGGGCTGCCAGGCGGCCATGTTAGTTCTTAGGGCATGGCGGGAGCTGTGGGCCCAGGGCTACCAGGCGGCCATGTCTGTTTCCTGAACATGACGGGAGCTTTGGTCCCACGGCTGCTGGGCGGCCATGTTGGTTTCCAGGGCATGCTTGGATCCTTGATCCCAGGGCTGCCGCCGGCCATGTTAGTTCCAGTAGCATGGTGGGAGCACTGGGCACTGGGACTGCTGTCGGCCATGTTAGTTCCCGGGTCATGGCGGAATCTGTGGGCCTGGTGCTGCCGGGCGACCATGTTGGTTCCCGGGGTATGGCGGGAGCTGTAGGCCTGGGGCTGCCAACGGCCATGGTGGTTCCCGGGGCATGGCGGGAGCTGTTGGCTTGGGGCTGCCGGCGGTCATGTTGGTTCCCAAAGCATGGCGGGAGCTGTGGGCCTGGGTCTGCCGGTGGCCATTTTGTTTCTCGGGGCATGGCGGGAATTGTGGGCCAGGGGCTGCCGGGTGGCCATGTTGGTTTCCGGGGCATGGCGGAAGTAGTAGGCCCGGGGCAGCCGGTTGGCCATGTTGTTTCCCGGGTCATGGCAGCAGCTGTGGGCCTGGGGTTGCCACCGGCCATGATGGTTCCCGGGGCATGGTGGGAGCTGTTGGCTCGGGGCTGCTGGTGGCCATGTTGGTTCCCAGGTCATGGCGGGAACTGTGGACCAGGGGCTGCCGGGCGGCAATGTTGGTTCCCAGGTCATGGTGGGAGCTGTGGGCCTGGGTCTGATGGGCAGCCATGTTGGTTCCCAGGGCATGAGGTGAGCTGTGGGCCCGGGGTGCCGGGCGGCCATGTTGGTTCCCGGATCATGGCGGGAGCTGTGGGCCCAGGGCTGCCAGGCTGCCTTGTCTGTTCCTGGGGCATGACGGGAGCTTTGGTCCGGTGGCGGCTGGGCGGCCATGTTGGTTCTCAGGGCATGGCGGCAGCTGTGGGCCTGGGGTTGCCACCGGCCATGATGGTTCCCGGGCATGGTGGGAACTGTTGGCTCGGCGCTGCCGCCAGCCATGTTGGTTCCCAGGGCATGGCGGAAACTGTGGGTCACGGGCTGCCGTTCGGCCATGTTGGTTGTCGGATCATGGCGGAAGTTGTGGGCTTGGGACTGCCAGCGGCCATGTTTGTTTCCGAGGCATGGCGGGAGCTGTGGTCCTGATAATGCTGCCGGCCATGTTGGTTCCTGGGGCATGGCGGAATCTGTGGGCCCAGGGCTGCCAGGTGGCCATGTCTGTTCCTGGGGCATGACGGGAGCTTTGGTCCCACGGCTGCTGGGCGGCCATGTTGGTTCCCAGGGCTTTGCAGGAGCTGTTGGCCAGGGTCTGCTGCTGGCCATGCTAGTTCCAAGCACATGGCGGGAGCTGTGGGCCTGGGGCTGCCGGGCGGCCATGTTGGTTCCCAGGAAATGACGGCAGCTGTGCTCTTGGGGCTGCCAGGCGGCCATGTTTGTTTCCAGGCCATGCCTGGATTCTTGATCCCGAAACTGGCGCCGGTCATGTTAGTTCCCGTAGCATGGTGGAAGCATTGGGCCCTGGGACTGCTGTCAACCATGTTGGTTCTAAGGGCATGGCAGAATCTGTGGGCCTGTTGCTGCCGGGCGGCCATGTTGGTTCCCGGGGCATGGCGGGAGCTGTGGGCCCAGGGCTGCCAGGCGGCCATGTCTGTTTCCTGAACATGACGGGAGCTTTGGTCCCACGGCTGCTGGACGGCCATGTTGGTTTCCAGGGCATGCTTGGATCCTTGATCCCAGGGCTTCTGCCGGCCATGTTAGTTCCAGTAGCATGGTGGGAGCACTGGGCACTGGGACTGCTGTCGGCCATGTTAGTTCCCGGGTCATGGCGGAATCTGTGGGCCTGGTGCTGCCGGGCGACCATGTTGGTTCCCGGGGTATGGCGGGAGCTGTAGGCCTGGGGCTGCCAACGGCCATGGTGGTTCCCGGGGCATGGCGGGAGCTGTGGGCCTGGGTCTGCCGGTGGCCATTTTGTTTCTCGGGGCATGGCGGGAACTGTGGGCCTGGGTCTGCCGGTGGCCATTTTGTTTCTCGGGGCATGGCGGGAACTGTGGGCCAGGGGCTGTTGGGCGGCCATGTTGGTTTCCGGGGCATGGCGGAAGTAGTAGGCCCTGGGCAGCCGGTTGGCCATGTTGGTTCCCGGGACATGGCAGCAGCTGTGGGCCTGGGGTTGCCACCGGCCTTGATGGTTCCTGGGGCATGGTGGGAGCTGTTGGCTCGGGGCTGCCGGTGGCCATGTTGGTTCCCAGGTCATGGCGGGAACTGTGGACCAGGGGCTGCCGGGCGGCAATGTTGGTTTCCAGGTCATGATGGGAGCTGTGGGCCTGGGTCTGATGGGCAGCCATGTTGGTTCCCGGGGCATGAGGTGAGCTGTGGGCCCGGGGCTGCCGGGCGGCCATGTTGGTTCCCGGATCATGGCGGGAGCTGTGGGCCCAGGGCTGCCAGGCTGCCTTGTCTGTTCCTGGGGCATGACGGGAGCTTTGGTCCGGTGGCGGCTGGGCGGCCATGTTGGTTCTCAGGGCATGGCGGCAGCTGTGGGCCTTGGGCTGCCGCCAGCCATGTTGGTTCCCAGGGCATGGTGGGAACTGTGGGTCACGGGCTGCCGTTCGGCCATGTTGGTTCCCGGATCATGGCGGAAGTTGTGGGCTTGGGACTGCCAGCGACCATGTTTGTTTCCGAGGCATGGCGGGAGCTGTGGTCCTGATAATGCTGCCGGCCATGTTGGTTCCTGGGGCATGGCGGAATCTGTGGGCCCAGGGCTGCCAGGTGGCCATGTCTGTTCCTGGGGCATGACGGGAGCTTTGGTCCCACGGCTGCTGGGCGGCCATGTTGGTTCCCAGGGCTTTGCAGGAGCTGTTGGCCAGGGTCTTGCTGCTGGCCATGCTAGTTCCAAGCACATGGCGGGAGCTGTGGGCCTGGGGCTGCCGGGCGGCCATGTTGGTTCCCAGGAAATGACGCAGCTGTGCTCTTGGGGCTGCCAGGCGGCCATGTTTGTTTCCAGGCCATGCCTGGATTCTTGATCCCGAAACTGGCGCCGGTCATGTTAGTTCCCGTAGCATGGTGGAAGCATTGGGCCCTGGGACTGCTGTCAACCATGTTGGTTCTAAGGGCATGGCAGAATCTGTGGGCCTGTTGCTGCCGGGCGGCCATGTAGGTTCCCGGGGCATGGCGGGAGCTGTGGGCCCGGGGCTGGCAGGCGGCCATGTTAGTTCTTAGGGCATGGCGGGAGCTGTGGGCCCAGGGCTGCCAGGCGGCCATGTCTGTTTCCTGAACATGACGGGAGCTTTGGTCCCACGGCTGCTGGGCAGCCATGTTGGTTTCCAGGGCATGCTTGGATCCTTGATCCCAGGGCTGCCGCCGGCCATGTTAGTTCCAGTAGCATGGTGGGAGCACTGGGCACTGGGACTGCTGTCGGCCATGTTAGTTCCCAGGTCATGGCGGAATCTGTGGGCCTGGTGCTGCCGGGCGACCATGTTGGTTCCCGGGGTATGGCGGGAGCTGTAGGCCTGGGGCTGCCAACGGCCATGGTGGTTCCCGGGGCATGGCGGGAGCTGTTGGCTTGGGGCTGCCGGCAGTCATGTTGGTTCCCAAAGCATGGCGGGAGCTGTGGGCCTGGGTCTGCCGGTGGCCATTTTGTTTCTCGGGGCATGGCGGGAACTGTGGGCCAGGGGCTGTTGGGCGGCCATGTTGGTTTCCGGGGCATGGCGGAAGTAGTAGGCCCGGGGCAGCCGGTTGGCCATGTTGGTTCCCGGGACATGGCAGCAGCTGTGGGCCTGGGGTTGCCACCGGCCATGATGGTTCCTGGGGCATGGTGGGAGCTGTTGGCTCGGGGCTGCCGGTGGCCATGTTGGTTCCCAGGTCATGGCGGGAACTGTGGACCAGGGGCTGCCGGGCGGCAATGTTGGTTTCCAGGTCATGATGGGAGCTGTGGGCCTGGGTCTGATGGGCAGCCATGTTGGTTCCCAGGGCATGAGGTGAGCTGTGGGCCCGGGGCTGCCGGGCGGCCATGTTGGTTCCCGGATCATGGTGGGAGCTGTGGGCCCAGGGCTGCCAGGCTGCCTTGTCTGTTCCTGGGGCATGACGGGAGCTTTGGTCCGGTGGCGGCTGTGCGGCCATGTTGGTTCTCAGGGCATGGCGGCAGCTGTGGGCCTTGGGCTGCCGCCAGCCATGTTGGTTCCCAGGGCATGGTGGGAACTGTGGGTCACGGGCTGCCGTTCGGCCATGTTGGTTCCCGGATCATGGCGGAAGTTGTGGGCTTGGGACTGCCAGCGACCATGTTTGTTTCCGAGGCATGGCGGGAGCTGTGGTCCTGATAATGCTGCCGGCCATGTTGGTTCCTGGGGCATGGCGGAATCTGTGGGCCCAGGGCTGCCAGGTGGCCATGTCTGTTCCTGGGGCATGACGGGAGCTTTGGTCCCACGGCTGCTGGACGGCCATGTTGGTTCCCAGGGCTTTGCAGGAGCTGTTGGCCAGGGTCTGCTGCTGGCCATGCTAGTTCCAAGCACATGGCGGGAGCTGTGGGCCTGGGGCTGCCGGGCGGCCATGTTGGTTCCCAGGAAATGACGGCAGCTGTGCTCTTGGGGCTGCCAGGTGGCCATGTTTGTTTCCAGGCCATGCCTGGATTCTTGATCCCGAAACTGGCGCCGGTCATGTTAGTTCCCGTAGCATGGTGGAAGCATTGGGCCCTGGGACTGCTGTCAACCATGTTGGTTCTAAGGGCATGGCAGAATCTGTGGGCCTGTTGCTGCCGGGCGGCCATGTAGGTTCCCGGGGCATGGCGGGAGCTGTGGGCCCGGGGCTGCCAGGCGGCCATGTTAGTTCTTAGGGCATGGCGGGAGCTGTGGGCCCAGGGCTGCCAGGCGGCCATGTCTGTTTCCTGAACATGACGGGAGCTTTGGTCCCACGGCTGCTGGGCGGCCATGTTGGTTTCCAGGGCATGCTTGGATCCTTGATCCCAGGGCTGCCGCCGGCCATGTTAGTTCCAGTAGCATGGTGGGAGCACTGGGCACTGGGACTGCTGTCGGCCATGTTAGTTCCCGGGTCATGGCGGAATCTGTGGGCCTGGTGCTGCCGGGCGACCATGTTGGTTCCCGGGGTATGGCGGGAGCTGTAGGCCTGGGGCTGCCAACGGCCATGGTGGTTCCCGGGGCATGGCGGGAGCTGTTGGCTTGGGGCTGCCGGCGGTCATGTTGGTTCCCAAAGCATGGCGGGAGCTGTGGACCTGGGTCTGCCGGTGGCCATTTTGTTTCTCGGGGCATGGCGGGAATTGTGGGCCAGGGGCTGCCGGGTGGCCATGTTGGTTTCCGGGGCATGGCGGAAGTAGTAGGCCCGTGGCAGCCGGTTGGCCATGTTGGTTCCCGGGTCATGGCAGCAGCTGTGGGCCTGGGGTTGCCACCGGCCATGATGGTTCCCGGGGCATGGTGGGAGCTGTTGGCTCGGGGCTGCCGGCGGCCATGTTGGTTCCCAGGTCATGGCGGGAACTGTGGACCAGGGGCTGCCGGGTGGCAATGTTGGTTCCCAGGTCATGGTGGGAGCTGTGGGCCTGGGTCTGATGGGCAGCCATGTTGGTTCCCAGGGCATGAGGTGAGCTGTGGGCCCGGGGTGCCGGGCGGCCATGTTGGTTCCCGGATCATGGCGGGAGCTGTGGGCCCACGGCTGCCAGGCGGCCTTGTCTGTTCCTGGGGCATGACGGGAGCTTTGGTCCGGTGGCGGCTGGGCGGCCATGTTGGTTCTCAGGGCATGGCGGCAGCTGTGGGCCTGGGGTTGCCACCGGCAATGATGGTTCCCGGGCATGGTGGGAACTGTTGGCTCGGCGCTGCCGCCAGCCATGTTGGTTCCCAGGGCATGGCGGAAACTGTGGGTCACGGGCTGCCGTTCGGCCATGTTGGTTCCCGGATCATGGCGGAAGTTGTGGGCTTGGGACTGCCAGCGGCCATGTTTGTTTCCGAGGCATGGCGGGAGCTGTGGTCCTGATAATGCTGCCGGCCATGTTGGTTCCTGGGGCATGGCGGAATCTGTGGGCCCAGGGCTGCCAGGTGGCCATGTCTGTTCCTGGGGCATGACGGGAGCTTTGGTCCCACGGCTGCTGGGCGGCCATGTTGGTTCCCAGGGCTTTGCAGGAGCTGTTGGGTCTGCTGCTGGCCATGCTAGTTCCAAGCACATGGCGGGAGCTGTGGGCCTGGGGCTGCCGGGCGGCCATGTTGGTTCCCAGGAAATGACGGCAGCTGTGCTCTTGGGGCTGCCAGGCGGCCATGTTTGTTTCCAGGCCATGCCTGGATTCTTGATCCCGAAACTGGCGCCGGTCATGTTAGTTCCCGTAGCATGGTGGAAGCATTGGGCCCTGGGACTGCTGTCAACCATGTTGGTTCTAAGGGCATGGCAGAATCTGTGGGCCTGTTGCTGCCGGGCGGCCATGTTGGTTCCCGGGGCATGGCGGGAGCTGTGGGCCCGGGGCTGCCAGGCGGCCATGTTAGTTTTTAGGGCATGGCGGGAGCTGTGGGCCCAGGGCTGCCAGGCGGCCATGTCTGTTTCCTGAACATGACGGGAGCTTTGGTCCCACGGCTGCTGGGCGGCCATGTTGGTTTCCAGGGCATGCTTGGATCCTTGATCCCAGGGCTGCCGCCGGCCATGTTAGTTCCAGTAGCATGATGGGAGCACTGGGCACTGGGACTGCTGTCGGCCATGTTAGTTCCCGGGTCATGGCGGAATCTGTGGGCCTGGTGCTGCCGGGCGACCATGTTGGTTCCCGGGGTATGGCGGGAGCTGTAGGCCTGGGGCTGCCAACAGCCATGGTGGTTCCCGGGGCATGGCGGGAGCTGTGGGCCTGGGTCTGCCGGTGGCCATTTTGTTTCTCGGGGCATGGCGGGAACTGTGGGCCTGGGTCTGCCGGTGGCCATTTTGTTTCTCGGGGCATGGCGGGAACTGTGGGCCAGGGGCTGTTGGGCGGCCATGTTGGTTTCCGGGGCATGGCAGAAGTAGTAGGCCCTGGGCAGCCGGTTGGCCATGTTGGTTCCCGGGACATGGCAGCAGCTGTGGGCCTGGGGTTGCCACCGGCCTTGATGGTTCCTGGGGCATGGTGGGAGCTGTTGGCTCGGGGCTGCCGGTGGCCATGTTGGTTCCCAGGTCATGGCGGGAACTGTGGACCAGGGGCTGCCGGGCGGCAATGTTGGTTTCCAGGTCATGATGGGAGCTGTGGGCCTGGGTCTGATGGGCAGCCATGTTGGTTCCCGGGGCATGAGGTGAGCTGTGGGCCCGGGGCTGCCGGGCGGCCATGTTGGTTCCCGGATCATGGCGGGAGCTGTGGGCCCAGGGCTGCCAGGTGGCCATGTCTGTTCCTGGGGCATGACGGGAGCTTTGGTCCCACGGCTGCTGGGCGGCCATGTTGGTTCCCAAGGCTTTGCAGGAGCTGTTGGCCAGGGTCTGCTGCTGGCCATGCTAGTTCCAAGCACATGGCGGGAGCTGTGGGCCTGGGGCTGCCGGGCGGCCATGTTGGTTCCCAGGAAATGACGGCAGCTGTGCTCTTGGGGCTGCCAGGCGGCCATGTTTGTTTCCAGGCCATGCCTGGATTCTTGATCCCGAAACTGGCGCCGGTCATGTTAGTTCCCGTAGCATGGTGGAAGCATTGGGCCCTGGGACTGCTGTCAACCATGTTGGTTCTAAGGGCATGGCAGAATCTGTGGGCCTGTTGCTGCCGGGCGGCCATGTTGGTTCCCGGGGCATGGCGGGAGCTGTGGGCCCGGGGCTGCCAGGCGGCCATGTTAGTTCTTAGGGCATGGCGGGAGCTGTGGGCCCAGGGCTGCCAGGCGGCCATGTCTGTTTCCTGAACATGACGGGAGCTTTGGTCCCACGGCTGCTGGGCAGCCATGTTGGTTTCCAGGGCATGCTTGGATCCTTGATCCCAGGGCTGCCGCCGGCCATGTTAGTTCCAGTAGCATGGTGGGAGCACTGGGCACTGGGACTGCTGTCGGCCATGTTAGTTCCCGGGTCATGGCGGAATCTGTGGGCCTGGTGCTGCCGGGCGACCATGTTGGTTCCCGGGGTATGGCGGGAGCTGTAGGCCTGGGGCTGCCAACGGCCATGGTGGTTCCCGGGGCATGGCGGGAGCTGTTGGCTTGGGGCTGCCGGCGGTCATGTTGGTTCCCAAAGCATGGCGGGAGCTGTGGGCCTGGGTCTGCCGGTGGCCATTTTGTTTCTCGGGGCATGGCGGGAACTGTGGGCCAGGGGCTGTTGGGCGGCCATGTTGGTTTCCGGGGCATGGCGGAAGTAGTAGGCCCGGGGCAGCCGGTTGGCCATGTTGGTTCCCGGGACATGGCAGCAGCTGTGGGCCTGGGGTTGCCACCGGCCATGATGGTTCCTGGGGCATGGTGGGAGCTGTTGGCTCGGGGCTGCCGGTGGCCATGTTGGTTCCCAGGTCATGGCGGGAACTGTGGACCAGGGGCTGCCGGGCGGCAATGTTGGTTTCCAGGTCATGATGGGAGCTGTGGGCCTGGGTCTGATGGGCAGCCATGTTGGTTCCCAGGGCATGAGGTGAGCTGTGGGCCCGGGGCTGCCGGGCGGCCATGTTGGTTCCCGGATCATGGCGGGAGCTGTGGGCCCAGGGCTGCCAGGCTGCCTTGTCTGTTCCTGGGGCATGACGGGAGCTTTGGTCCGGTGGCGGCTGGGAGGCCATGTTGGTTCTCAGGGCATGGCGGCAGCTGTGGGCCTTGGGCTGCCGCCAGCCATGTTGGTTCCCAGGGCATGGTGGGAACTGTGGGTCACGGGCTGCCGTTCGGCCATGTTGGTTCCCGGATCATGGCGGAAGTTGTGGGCTTGGGACTGCCAGCGACCATGTTTGTTTCCGAGGCATGGCGGGAGCTGTGGTCCTGATAATGCTGCCGGCCATGTTGGTTCCTGGGGCATGGCGGAATCTGTGGGCCCAGGGCTGCCAGGTGGCCATGTCTGTTCCTGGGGCATGACGGGAGCTTTGGTCCCACGGCTGCTGGGCGGCCATGTTGGTTCCCAGGGCTTTGCAGGAGCTGTTGGCCAGGGTCTGCTGCTGGCCATGCTAGTTCCAAGCACATGGCGGGAGCTGTGGGCCTGGGGCTGCCGGGCGGCCATGTTGGTTCCCAGGAAATGACGGCAGCTGTGCTCTTGGGGCTGCCAGGTGGCCATGTTTGTTTCCAGGCCATGCCTGGATTCTTGATCCCGAAAATGGCGCCGGTCATGTTAGTTCCCGTAGCATGGTGGAAGCATTGGGCCCTGGGACTGCTGTCAACCATGTTGGTTCTAAGGGCATGGCAGAATCTGTGGGCCTGTTGCTGCCGGGCGGCCATGTAGGTTCCCGGGGCATGGCGGGAGCTGTGGGCCCGGGGCTGCCAGGCGGCCATGTTAGTTCTTAGGGCATGGCGGGAGCTGTGGGCCCAGGGCTGCCAGGCGGCCATGTCTGTTTCCTGAACATGACGGGAGCTTTGGTCCCACGGCTGCTGGGCGGCCATGTTGGTTTCCAGGGCATGCTTGGATCCTTGATCCCAGGGCTGCCGCCGGCCATGTTAGTTCCAGTAGCATGGTGGGAGCACTGGGCACTGGGACTGCTGTCGGCCATGTTAGTTCCCGGGTCATGGCGGAATCTGTGGGCCTGGTGCTGCCGGGCGACCATGTTGGTTCCCGGGGTATGGCGGGAGCTGTAGGCCTGGGGCTGCCAACGGCCATGGTGGTTCCCGGGGCATGGCGGGAGCTGTTGGCTTGGGGCTGCCGGCGGTCATGTTGGTTCCCAAAGCATGGCGGGAGCTGTGGGCCTGGGTCTGCCGGTGGCCATTTTGTTTCTCGGGGCATGGCGGGAATTGTGGGCCAGGGGCTGCCGGGTGGCCATGTTGGTTTCCGGGGCATGGCGGAAGTAGTAGGCCCGGGGCAGCCGGTTGGCCATGTTGGTTCCCGTGTCATGGCAGCAGCTGTGGGCCTGGGGTTGCCACCGGCCATGATGGTTCCCGGGGCATGGTGGGAGCTGTTGGCTCGGGGCTGCCGGTGGCCATGTTGGTTCCCAGGTCATGGCGGGAACTGTGGACCAGGGGCTGCCGGGCGGCAATGTTGGTTCCCAGGTCATGGTGGGAGCTGTGGGCCTGGGTCTGATGGGCAGCCATGTTGGTTCCCAGGGCATGAGGTGAGCTGTGGGCCCGGGGTGCCGGGCGGCCATGTTGGTTCCCGGATCATGGCGGGAGCTGTGGGCCCACGGCTGCCAGGCGGCCTTGTCTGTTCCTGGGGCATGACGGGAGCTTTGGTCCGGTGGCGGCTGGGCGGCCATGTTGGTTCTCAGGGCATGGCGGCAGCTGTGGGCCTGGGGTTGCCACCGGCCATGATGGTTCCCGGGCATGGTGGGAACTGTTGGCTCGGCGCTGCCGCCAGCCATGTTGGTTCCCAGGGCATGGCGGAAACTGTGGGTCACGGGCTGCCGTTCGGCCATGTTGGTTCCCGGATCATGGCGGAAGTTGTGGGCTTGGGACTGCCAGCGGCCATGTTTGTTTCCGAGGCATGGCGGGAGCTGTGGTCCTGATAATGCTGCCGGCCATGTTGGTTCCTGGGGCATGGCGGAATCTGTGGGCCCAGGGCTGCCAGGTGGCCATGTCTGTTCCTGGGGCATGACGGGAGCTTTGGTCCCACGGCTGCTGGGCGGCCATGTTGGTTCCCAGGGCTTTGCAGGAGCTGTTGGCCAGGGTCTGCTGCTGGCCATGCTAGTTCCAAGCACATGGCGGGAGCTGTGGGCCTGGGGCTGCCGGGCGGCCATGTTGGTTCCCAGGAAATGGCGGCAGCTGTGCTCTTGGGGCTGCCAGGCGGCCATGTTTGTTTCCAGGCCATGCCTGGATTCTTGATCCCGAAACTGGCGCCGGTCATGTTAGTTCCCGTAGCATGGTGGAAGCATTGGGCCCTGGGACTGCTGTCAACCATGTTGGTTCTAAGGGCATGGCAGAATCTGTGGGCCTGTTGCTGCCGGGCGGCCATGTTGGTTCCCGGGGCATGGCGGGAGCTGTGGGCCCGGGGCTGCCAGGCGGCCATGTTAGTTCTTAGGGCATGGCGGGAGCTTTGGGCCCAGGGCTGCCAGGCGGCCATGTCTGTTTCCTGAACATGACGGGAGCTTTGGTCCCACGGCTGCTGGGCAGCCATGTTGGTTTCCAGGGCATGCTTGGATCCTTGATCCCAGGGCTGCCGCCGGCCATGTTAGTTCCAGTAGCATGGTGGGAGCACTGGGCACTGGGACTGCTGTCGGCCATGTTAGTTCCCGGGTCATGGCGGAATCTGTGGGCCTGGTGCTGCCGGGCGACCATGTTGGTTCCCGGGGTATGGCGGGATCTGTAGGCCTGGGGCTGCCAACAGCCATGGTGGTTCCCGGGGCATGGCGGGAGCTGTTGGCTTGGGGCTGCCGGCGGTCATGTTGGTTCCCAAAGCATGGCGGGAGCTGTGGGCCTGGGTCTGCCGGTGGCCATTTTGTTTCTCGGGGCATGGCGGGAACTGTGGGCCAGGGGCTGTTGGGCGGCCATGTTGGTTTCCGGGGCATGGCGGAAGTAGTAGGCCCGGGGCAGCCGGTTGGCCATGTTGGTTCCCGGGACATGGCAGCAGCTGTGGGCCTGGGGTTGCCACCGGCCTTGATGGTTCCTGGGGCATGGTGGGAGCTGTTGGCTCGGGGCTGCCGGTGGCCATGTTGGTTCCCAGGTCATGGCGGGAACTGTGGACCAGGGGCTGCCGGGCGGCAATGTTGGTTTCCAGGTCATGATGGGAGCTGTGGGCCTGGGTCTGATGGGCAGCCATGTTGGTTCCCAGGGCATGAGGTGAGCTGTGGGCCCGGGGCTGCCGGGCGGCCATGTTGGTTCCCGGATCATGGCGGGAGCTGTGGGCCCAGGGCTGCCAGGCTGCCTTGTCTGTTCCTGGGGCATGACGGGAGCTTTGGTCCGGTGGCGGCTGGGAGGCCATGTTGGTTCTCAGGGCATGGCGGCAGCTGTGGGCCTTGGGCTGCCGCCAGCCATGTTGGTTCCCAGGGCATGGTGGGAACTGTGGGTCACGGGCTGCCGTTCGGCCATGTTGGTTCCCGGATCATGGCGGAAGTTGTGGGCTTGGGACTGCCAGCGACCATGTTTGTTTCCGAGGCATGGCGGGAGCTGTGGTCCTGATAATGCTGCCGGCCATGTTGGTTCCTGGGGCATGGCGGAATCTGTGGGCCCAGGGCTGCCAGGTGGCCATGTCTGTTCCTGGGGCATGACGGGAGCTTTGGTCCCACGGCTGCTGGGCGGCCATGTTGGTTCCCAGGGCTTTGCAGGAGCTGTTGGCCAGGGTCTGCTGCTGGCCATGCTAGTTCCAAGCACATGGCGGGAGCTGTGGGCCTGGGGCTGCCGGGCGGCCATGTTGGTTCCCAGGAAATGACGGCAGCTGTGCTCTTGGGGCTGCCAGGTGGCCATGTTTGTTTCCAGGCCATGCCTGGATTCTTGATCCCGAAAATGGCGCCGGTCATGTTAGTTCCCGTAGCATGGTGGAAGCATTGGGCCCTGGGACTGCTGTCAACCATGTTGGTTCTAAGGGCATGGCAGAATCTGTGGGCCTGTTGCTGCCGGGCGGCCATGTAGGTTCCCGGGGCATGGCGGGAGCTGTGGGCCCGGGGCTGCCAGGCGGCCATGTTAGTTCTTAGGGCATGGCGGGAGCTGTGGGCCCAGGGCTGCCAGGCGGCCATGTCTGTTTCCTGAACATGACGGGAGCTTTGGTCCCACGGCTGCTGGGCGGCCATGTTGGTTTCCAGGGCATGCTTGGATCCTTGATCCCAGGGCTGCCGCCGGCCATGTTAGTTCCAGTAGCATGGTGGGAGCACTGGGCACTGGGACTGCTGTCGGCCATGTTAGTTCCCGGGTCATGGCGGAATCTGTGGGCCTGGTGCTGCCGGGCGACCATGTTGGTTCCCGGGGTATGGCGGGAGCTGTAGGCCTGGGGCTGCCAACGGCCATGGTGGTTCCCGGGGCATGGCGGGAGCTGTTGGCTTGGGGCTGCCGGCGGTCATGTTGGTTCCCAAAGCATGGCGGGAGCTGTGGGCCTGGGTCTGCCGGTGGCCATTTTGTTTCTCGGGGCATGGCGGGAATTGTGGGCCAGGGGCTGCCGGGTGGCCATGTTGGTTTCCGGGGCATGGCGGAAGTAGTAGGCCCGGGGCAGCCGGTTGGCCATGTTGGTTCCCGGGTCATGGCAGCAGCTGTGGGCCTGGGGTTGCCACCGGCCATGATGGTTCCCGGGGCATGGTGGGAGCTGTTGGCTCGGGGCTGCCGGTGGCCATGTTGGTTCCCAGGTCATGGCGGGAACTGTGGACCAGGGGCTGCCGGGCGGCAATGTTGGTTCCCAGGTCATGGTGAGAGCTGTGGGCCTGGGTCTGATGGGCAGCCATGTTGGTTCCCAGGGCATGAGGTGAGCTGTGGGCCCGGGGTGCCGGGCGGCCATGTTGGTTCCCGGATCATGGCGGGAGCTGTGGGCCCACGGCTGCCAGGCGGCCTTGTCTGTTCCTGGGGCATGACGGGAGCTTTGGTCCGGTGGCGGCTGGGCGGCCATGTTGGTTCTCAGGGCATGGCGGCAGCTGTGGGCCTGGGGTTGCCACCGGCCATGATGGTTCCCGGGCATGGTGGGAACTGTTGGCTCGGCGCTGCCGCCAGCCATGTTGGTTCCCAGGGCATGGTGGGAACTGTGGGTCACGGGCTGCCGTTCGGCCATGTTGGTTCCCGGATCATGGCGGAAGTTGTGGGCTTGGGACTGCCAGCGACCATGTTTGTTTCCGAGGCATGGCGGGAGCTGTGGTCCTGATAATGCTGCCGGCCATGTTGGTTCCTGGGGCATGGCGGAATCTGTGGGCCCAGGGCTGCCAGGTGGCCATGTCTGTTCCTGGGGCATGACGGGAGCTTTGGTCCCACGGCTGCTGGGCGGCCATGTTGGTTCCCAGGGCTTTGCAGGAGCTGTTGGCCAGGGTCTGCTGCTGGCCATGCTAGTTCCAAGCACATGGCGGGAGCTGTGGGCCTGGGGCTGCCGGGCGGCCATGTTGGTTCCCAGGAAATGACGGCAGCTGTGCTCTTGGGGCTGCCAGGTGGCCATGTTTGTTTCCAGGCCATGCCTGGATTCTTGATCCCGAAACTGGCGCCGGTCATGTTAGTTCCCGTAGCATGGTGGAAGCATTGGGCCCTGGGACTGCTGTCAACCATGTTGGTTCTAAGGGCATGGCAGAATCTGTGGGCCTGTTGCTGCCGGGCGGCCATGTAGGTTCCCGGGGCATGGCGGGAGCTGTGGGCCCGGGGCTGCCAGGCGGCCATGTTAGTTCTTAGGGCATGGCGGGAGCTGTGGGCCCAGGGCTGCCAGGCGGCCATGTCTGTTTCCTGAACATGACGGGAGCTTTGGTCCCACGGCTGCTGGGCGGCCATGTTGGTTTCCAGGGCATGCTTGGATCCTTGATCCCAGGGCTGCCGCCGGCCATGTTAGTTCCAGTAGCATGGTGGGAGCACTGGGCACTGGGACTGCTGTCGGCCATGTTAGTTCCCGGGTCATGGCGGAATCTGTGGGCCTGGTGCTGCCGGGCGACCATGTTGGTTCCCGGGGTATGGCGGGAGCTGTAGGCCTGGGGCTGCCAACGGCCATGGTGGTTCCCGGGGCATGGCGGGAGCTGTTGGCTTGGGGCTGCCGGCGGTCATGTTGGTTCCCAAAGCATGGCGGGAGCTGTGGGCCTGGGTCTGCCGGTGGCCATTTTGTTTCTCGGGGCATGGCGGGAATTGTGGGCCAGGGGCTGCCGGGTGGCCATGTTGGTTTCCGGGGCATGGCGGAAGTAGTAGGCCCGGGGCAGCCGGTTGGCCATGTTGGTTCCCGGGTCATGGCAGCAGCTGTGGGCCTGGGGTTGCCACCGGCCATGATGGTTCCCGGGGCATGGTGGGAGCTGTTGGCTCGGGGCTGCCGGTGGCCATGTTGGTTCCCAGGTCATGGCGGGAACTGTGGACCAGGGGCTGCCGGGCGGCAATGTTGGTTCCCAGGTCATGGTGGGAGCTGTGGGCCTGGGTCTGATGGGCAGCCATGTTGGTTCCCAGGGCATGAGGTGAGCTGTGGGCCCGGGGCTGCCGGGCGGCCATGTTGGTTCCCGGATCATGGCGGGAGCTGTGGGCCCAGGGCTGCCAGGCTGCCTTGTCTGTTCCTGGGGCATGACGGGAGCTTTGGTCCGGTGGCGGCTGGGAGGCCATGTTGGTTCTCAGGGCATGGCGGCAGCTGTGGGCCTTGGGCTGCCGCCAGCCATGTTGGTTCCCAGGGCATGGTGGGAACTGTGGGTCACGGGCTGCCGTTCGGCCATGTTGGTTCCCGGATCATGGCGGAAGTTGTGGGCTTGGGACTGCCAGCGACCATGTTTGTTTCCGAGGCATGGCGGGAGCTGTGGTCCTGATAATGCTGCCGGCCATGTTGGTTCCTGGGGCATGGCGGAATCTGTGGGCCCAGGGCTGCCAGGTGGCCATGTCTGTTCCTGGGGCATGACGGGAGCTTTGGTCCCACGGCTGCTGGGCGGCCATGTTGGTTCCCAGGGCTTTGCAGGAGCTGTTGGCCAGGGTCTGCTGCTGGCCATGCTAGTTCCAAGCACATGGCGGGAGCTGTGGGCCTGGGGCTGCCGGGCGGCCATGTTGGTTCCCAGGAAATGACGGCAGCTGTGCTCTTGGGGCTGCCAGGTGGCCATGTTTGTTTCCAGGCCATGCCTGGATTCTTGATCCCGAAAATGGCGCCGGTCATGTTAGTTCCCGTAGCATGGTGGAAGCATTGGGCCCTGGGACTGCTGTCAACCATGTTGGTTCTAAGGGCATGGCAGAATCTGTGGGCCTGTTGCTGCCGGGCGGCCATGTAGGTTCCCGGGGCATGGCGGGAGCTGTGGGCCCGGGGCTGCCAGGCGGCCATGTTAGTTCTTAGGGCATGGCGGGAGCTGTGGGCCCAGGGCTGCCAGGCGGCCATGTCTGTTTCCTGAACATGACGGGAGCTTTGGTCCCACGGCTGCTGGGCGGCCATGTTGGTTTCCAGGGCATGCTTGGATCCTTGATCCCAGGGCTGCCGCCGGCCATGTTAGTTCCAGTAGCATGGTGGGAGCACTGGGCACTGGGACTGCTGTCGGCCATGTTAGTTCCCGGGTCATGGCGGAATCTGTGGGCCTGGTGCTGCCGGGCGACCATGTTGGTTCCCGGGGTATGGCGGGAGCTGTAGGCCTGGGGCTGCCAACGGCCATGGTGGTTCCCGGGGCATGGCGGGAGCTGTTGGCTTGGGGCTGCCGGCGGTCATGTTGGTTCCCAAAGCATGGCGGGAGCTGTGGGCCTGGGTCTGCCGGTGGCCATTTTGTTTCTCGGGGCATGGCGGGAATTGTGGGCCAGGGGCTGCCGGGTGGCCATGTTGGTTTCCGGGGCATGGCGGAAGTAGTAGGCCCGGGGCAGCCGGTTGGCCATGTTGTTTCCCGGGTCATGGCAGCAGCTGTGGGCCTGGGGTTGCCACCGGCCATGATGGTTCCCGGGGCATGGTGGGAGCTGTTGGCTCGGGGCTGCCGGTGGCCATGTTGGTTCCCAGGTCATGGCGGGAACTGTGGACCAGGGGCTGCCGGGCGGCAATGTTGGTTCCCAGGTCATGGTGGGAGCTGTGGGCCTGGGTCTGATGGGCAGCCATGTTGGTTCCCAGGGCATGAGGTGAGCTGTGGGCCCGGGGTGCCGGGCGGCCATGTTGGTTCCCGGATCATGGCGGGAGCTGTGGGCCCAGGGCTGCCAGGCGGCCTTGTCTGTTCCTGGGGCATGACGGGAGCTTTGGTCCGGTGGCGGCTGTGCGGCCATGTTGGTTCTCAGGGCATGGCGGCAGCTGTGGGCCTGGGGTTGCCACCGGCCATGATGGTTCCCGGGCATGGTGGGAACTGTTGGCTCGGCGCTGCCGCCAGCCATGTTGGTTCCCAGGGCATGGCGGAAACTGTGGGTCACGGGCTGCCGTTCGGCCATGTTGGTTCCCGGATCATGGCGGAAGTTGTGGGCTTGGGACTGCCAGCGGCCATGTTTGTTTCCGAGGCATGGCGGGAGCTGTGGTCCTGATAATGCTGCCGGCCATGTTGGTTCCTGGGGCATGGCGGAATCTGTGGGCCCAGGGCTGCCAGGTGGCCATGTCTGTTCCTGGGGCATGACGGGAGCTTTGGTCCCACGGCTGCTGGGCGGCCATGTTGGTTCCCAGGGCTTTGCAGGAGCTGTTGGCCAGGGTCTGCTGCTGGCCATGCTAGTTCCAAGCACATGGCGGGAGCTGTGGGCCTGGGGCTGCCGGGCGGCCATGTTGGTTCCCAGGAAATGACGGCAGCTGTGCTCTTGGGGCTGCCAGGTGGCCATGTTTGTTTCCAGGCCATGCCTGGATTCTTGATCCCGAAAATGGCGCCGGTCATGTTAGTTCCCGTAGCATGGTGGAAGCATTGGGCCCTGGGACTGCTGTCAACCATGTTGGTTCTAAGGGCATGGCAGAATCTGTGGGCCTGTTGCTGCCGGGCGGCCATGTAGGTTCCCGGGGCATGGCGGGAGCTGTGGGCCCGGGGCTGCCAGGCGGCCATGTTAGTTCTTAGGGCATGGCGGGAGCTGTGGGCCCAGGGCTGCCAGGCGGCCATGTCTGTTTCCTGAACATGACGGGAGCTTTGGTCCCACGGCTGCTGGGCGGCCATGTTGGTTTCCAGGGCATGCTTGGATCCTTGATCCCAGGGCTGCCGCCGGCCATGTTAGTTCCAGTAGCATGGTGGGAGCACTGGGCACTGGGACTGCTGTCGGCCATGTTAGTTCCCGGGTCATGGCGGAATCTGTGGGCCTGGTGCTGCCGGGCGACCATGTTGGTTCCCGGGGTATGGCGGGAGCTGTAGGCCTGGGGCTGCCAACGGCCATGGTGGTTCCCGGGGCATGGCGGGAGCTGTTGGCTTGGGGCTGCCGGCGGTCATGTTGGTTCCCAAAGCATGGCGGGAGCTGTGGGCCTGGGTCTGCCGGTGGCCATTTTGTTTCTCGGGGCATGGCGGGAATTGTGGGCCAGGGGCTGCCGGGTGGCCATGTTGGTTTCCGGGGCATGGCGGAAGTAGTAGGCCCGGGGCAGCCGGTTGGCCATGTTGTTTCCCGGGTCATGGCAGCAGCTGTGGGCCTGGGGTTGCCACCGGCCATGATGGTTCCCGGGGCATGGTGGGAGCTGTTGGCTCGGGGCTGCCGGTGGCCATGTTGGTTCCCAGGTCATGGCGGGAACTGTGGACCAGGGGCTGCCGGGCGGCAATGTTGGTTCCCAGGTCATGGTGGGAGCTGTGGGCCTGGGTCTGATGGGCAGCCATGTTGGTTCCCAGGGCATGAGGTGAGCTGTGGGCCCGGGGTGCCGGGCGGCCATGTTGGTTCCCGGATCATGGCGGGAGCTGTGGGCCCAGGGCTGCCAGGCGGCCTTGTCTGTTCCTGGGGCATGACGGGAGCTTTGGTCCGGTGGCGGCTGTGCGGCCATGTTGGTTCTCAGGGCATGGCGGCAGCTGTGGGCCTGGGGTTGCCACCGGCCATGATGGTTCCCGGGCATGGTGGGAACTGTTGGCTCGGCGCTGCCGCCAGCCATGTTGGTTCCCAGGGCATGGCGGAAACTGTGGGTCACGGGCTGCCGTTCGGCCATGTTGGTTCCCGGATCATGGCGGAAGTTGTGGGCTTGGGACTGCCAGCGGCCATGTTTGTTTCCGAGGCATGGCGGGAGCTGTGGTCCTGATAATGCTGCCGGCCATGTTGGTTCCTGGGGCATGGCGGAATCTGTGGGCCCAGGGCTGCCAGGTGGCCATGTCTGTTCCTGGGGCATGACGGGAGCTTTGGTCCCACGGCTGCTGGGCGGCCATGTTGGTTCCCAGGGCTTTGCAGGAGCTGTTGGCCAGGGTCTGCTGCTGGCCATGCTAGTTCCAAGCACATGGCGGGAGCTGTGGGCCTGGGGCTGCCGGGCGGCCATGTTGGTTCCCAGGAAATGGCGGCAGCTGTGCTCTTGGGGCTGCCAGGCGGCCATGTTTGTTTCCAGGCCATGCCTGGATTCTTGATCCCGAAACTGGCGCCGGTCATGTTAGTTCCCGTAGCATGGTGGAAGCATTGGGCCCTGGGACTGCTGTCAACCATGTTGGTTCTAAGGGCATGGCAGAATCTGTGGGCCTGTTGCTGCCGGGCGGCCATGTTGGTTCCCGGGGCATGGCGGGAGCTGTGGGCCCGGGGCTGCCAGGCGGCCATGTTAGTTCTTAGGGCATGGCGGGAGCTGTGGGCCCAGGGCTGCCAGGCGGCCATGTCTGTTTCCTGAACATGACGGGAGCTTTGGTCCCACGGCTGCTGGGCAGCCATGTTGGTTTCCAGGGCATGCTTGGATCCTTGATCCCAGGGCTGCCGCCGGCCATGTTAGTTCCAGTAGCATGGTGGGAGCACTGGGCACTGGGACTGCTGTCGGCCATGTTAGTTCCCGGGTCATGGCGGAATCTGTGGGCCTGGTGCTGCCGGGCGACCATGTTGGTTCCCGGGGTATGGCGGGAGCTGTAGGCCTGGGGCTGCCAACAGCCATGGTGGTTCCCGGGGCATGGCGGGAGCTGTTGGCTTGGGGCTGCCGGCGGTCATGTTGGTTCCCAAAGCATGGCGGGAGCTGTGGGCCTGGGTCTGCCGGTGGCCATTTTGTTTCTCGGGGCATGGCGGGAACTGTGGGCCAGGGGCTGTTGGGCGGCCATGTTGGTTTCCGGGGCATGGCGGAAGTAGTAGGCCCGGGGCAGCCGGTTGGCCATGTTGGTTCCCGGGACATGGCAGCAGCTGTGGGCCTGGGGTTGCCACCGGCCTTGATGGTTCCTGGGGCATGGTGGGAGCTGTTGGCTCGGGGCTGCTGGTGGCCATGTTGGTTCCCAGGTCATGGCGGGAACTGTGGACCAGGGGCTGCCGGGCGGCAATGTTGGTTTCCAGGTCATGATGGGAGCTGTGGGCCTGGGTCTGATGGGCAGCCATGTTGGTTCCCGGGGCATGAGGTGAGCTGTGGGCCCGGGGCTGCCGGGCGGCCATGTTGGTTCCCGGATCATGGCGGGAGCTGTGGGCCCAGGGCTGCCAGGCTGCCTTGTCTGTTCCTGGGGCATGACGGGAGCTTTGGTCCGGTGGCGGCTGGGCGGCCATGTTGGTTCTCAGGGCATGGCGGCAGCTGTGGGCCTTGGGCTGCTGCCAGCCATGTTGGTTCCCAGGGCATGGTGGGAACTGTGGGTCACGGGCTGCCGTTCGGCCATGTTGGTTCCCGGATCATGGCGGAAGTTGTGGGCTTGGGACTGCCAGCGACCATGTTTGTTTCCGAGGCATGGCGGGAGCTGTGGTCCTGATAATGCTGCCGGCCATGTTGGTTCCTGGGGCATGGCGGAATCTGTGGGCCCAGGGCTGCCAGGTGGCCATGTCTGTTCCTGGGGCATGACGGGAGCTTTGGTCCCACGGCTGCTGGGCGGCCATGTTGGTTCCCAGGGCTTTGCAGGAGCTGTTGGCCAGGGTCTTGCTGCTGGCCATGCTAGTTCCAAGCACATGGCGGGAGCTGTGGGCCTGGGGCTGCGGGCGGCCATGTTGGTTCCCAGGAAATGACGCAGCTGTGCTCTTGGGGCTGCCAGGCGGCCATGTTTGTTTCCAGGCCATGCCTGGATTCTTGATCCCGAAACTGGCGCCGGTCATGTTAGTTCCCGTAGCATGGTGGAAGCATTGGGCCCTGGGACTGCTGTCAACCATGTTGGTTCTAAGGGCATGGCAGAATCTGTGGGCCTGTTGCTGCCGGGCGGCCATGTAGGTTCCCGGGGCATGGCGGGAGCTGTGGGCCCGGGGCTGCCAGGCGGCCATGTTAGTTCTTAGGGCATGGCGGGAGCTGTGGGCCCAGGGCTGCCAGGCGGCCATGTCTGTTTCCTGAACATGACGGGAGCTTTGGTCCCACGGCTGCTGGGCAGCCATGTTGGTTTCCAGGGCATGCTTGGATCCTTGATCCCAGGGCTGCCGCCGGCCATGTTAGTTCCAGTAGCATGGTGGGAGCACTGGGCACTGGGACTGCTGTCGGCCATGTTAGTTCCCGGGTCATGGCGGAATCTGTGGGCCTGGTGCTGCCGGGCGACCATGTTGGTTCCCGGGGTATGGCGGGAGCTGTAGGCCTGGGGCTGCCAACGGCCATGGTGGTTCCCGGGGCATGGCGGGAGCTGTTGGCTTGGGGCTGCCGGCGGTCATGTTGGTTCCCAAAGCATGGCGGGAGCTGTGGGCCTGGGTCTGCCGGTGGCCATTTGGTTTCCGGGGCATGGCGGAAGTAGTAGGCCCGGGGCAGCCGGTTGGCCATGTTGTTTCCCGGGTCATGGCAGCAGCTGTGGGCCTGGGGTTGCCACCGGCCATGATGGTTCCCGGGGCATGGTGGGAGCTGTTGGCTCGGGGCTGCTGGTGGCCATGTTGGTTCCCAGGTCATGGCGGGAACTGTGGACCAGGGGCTGCCGGGCGGCAATGTTGGTTCCCAGGTCATGGTGGGAGCTGTGGGCCTGGGTCTGATGGGCAGCCATGTTGGTTCCCAGGGCATGAGGTGAGCTGTGGGCCCGAGGTGCCGGGCGGCCATGTTGGTTCCCGGATCATGGCGGGAGCTGTGGGCCCAGGGCTGCCAGGCTGCCTTGTCTGTTCCTGGGGCATGACGGGAGCTTTGGTCCGGTGGCGGCTGGGCGGCCATGTTGGTTCTCAGGGCATGGCGGCAGCTGTGGGCCTGGGGTTGCCACCGGCCATGATGGTTCCCGGGCATGGTGGGAACTGTTGGCTCGGCGCTGCCGCCAGCCATGTTGGTTCCCAGGGCATGGCGGAAACTGTGGGTCACGGGCTGCCGTTCGGCCATGTTGGTTGTCGGATCATGGCGGAAGTTGTGGGCTTGGGACTGCCAGCGGCCATGTTTGTTTCCGAGGCATGGCGGGAGCTGTGGTCCTGATAATGCTGCCGGCCATGTTGGTTCCTGGGGCATGGCGGAATCTGTGGGCCCAGGGCTGCCAGGTGGCCATGTCTGTTCCTGGGGCATGACGGGAGCTTTGGTCCCACGGCTGCTGGGCGGCCATGTTGGTTCCCAGGGCTTTGCAGGAGCTGTTGGCCAGGGTCTGCTGCTGGCCATGCTAGTTCCAAGCACATGGCGGGAGCTGTGGGCCTGGGGCTGCCGGGCGGCCATGTTGGTTCCCAGGAAATGACGGCAGCTGTGCTCTTGGGGCTGCCAGGCGGCCATGTTTGTTTCCAGGCCATGCCTGGATTCTTGATCCCGAAACTGGCGCCGGTCATGTTAGTTCCCGTAGCATGGTGGAAGCATTGGGCCCTGGGACTGCTGTCAACCATGTTGGTTCTAAGGGCATGGCAGAATCTGTGGGCCTGTTGCTGCCGGGCGGCCATGTTGGTTCCCGGGGCATGGCGGGAGCTGTGGGCCCAGGGCTGCCAGGCGGCCATGTCTGTTTCCTGAACATGACGGGAGCTTTGGTCCCACGGCTGCTGGACGGCCATGTTGGTTTCCAGGGCATGCTTGGATCCTTGATCCCAGGGCTTCTGCCGGCCATGTTAGTTCCAGTAGCATGGTGGGAGCACTGGGCACTGGGACTGCTGTCGGCCATGTTAGTTCCCGGGTCATGGCGGAATCTGTGGGCCTGGTGCTGCCGGGCGACCATGTTGGTTCCCGGGGTATGGCGGGAGCTGTAGGCCTGGGGCTGCCAACGGCCATGGTGGTTCCCGGGGCATGGCGGGAGCTGTGGGCCTGGGTCTGCCGGTGGCCATTTTGTTTCTCGGGGCATGGCGGGAACTGTGTGCCTGGGTCTGCCGGTGGCCATTTTGTTTCTCGGGGCATGGCGGGAACTGTGGGCCAGGGGCTGTTGGGCGGCCATGTTGGTTTCCGGGGCATGGCGGAAGTAGTAGGCCCTGGGCAGCCGGTTGGCCATGTTGGTTCCCGGGACATGGCAGCAGCTGTGGGCCTGGGGTTGCCACCGGCCTTGATGGTTCCTGGGGCATGGTGGGAGCTGTTGGCTCGGGGCTGCCGGTGGCCATGTTGGTTCCCAGGTCATGGCGGGAACTGTGGACCAGGGGCTGCCGGGCGGCAATGTTGGTTTCCAGGTCATGATGGGAGCTGTGGGCCTGGGTCTGATGGGCAGCCATGTTGGTTCCCGGGGCATGAGGTGAGCTGTGGGCCCGGGGCTGCCGGGCGGCCATGTTGGTTCCCGGATCATGGCGGGAGCTGTGGGCCCAGGGCTGCCAGGCTGCCTTGTCTGTTCCTGGGGCATGACGGGAGCTTTGGTCCGGTGGCGGCTGGGCGGCCATGTTGGTTCTCAGGGCATGGCGGCAGCTGTGGGCCTTGGGCTGCCGCCAGCCATGTTGGTTCCCAGGGCATGGTGGGAACTGTGGGTCACGGGCTGCCGTTCGGCCATGTTGGTTCCCGGATCATGGCGGAAGTTGTGGGCTTGGGACTGCCAGCGACCATGTTTGTTTCCGAGGCATGGCGGGAGCTGTGGTCCTGATAATGCTGCCGGCCATGTTGGTTCCTGGGGCATGGCGGAATCTGTGGGCCCAGGGCTGCCAGGTGGCCATGTCTGTTCCTGGGGCATGACGGGAGCTTTGGTCCCACGGCTGCTGGGCGGCCATGTTGGTTCCCAGGGCTTTGCAGGAGCTGTTGGCCAGGGTCTTGCTGCTGGCCATGCTAGTTCCAAGCACATGGCGGGAGCTGTGGGCCTGGGGCTGCCGGGCGGCCATGTTGGTTCCCAGGAAATGACGCAGCTGTGCTCTTGGGGCTGCCAGGCGGCCATGTTTGTTTCCAGGCCATGCCTGGATTCTTGATCCCGAAACTGGCGCCGGTCATGTTAGTTCCCGTAGCATGGTGGAAGCATTGGGCCCTGGGACTGCTGTCAACCATGTTGGTTCTAAGGGCATGGCAGAATCTGTGGGCCTGTTGCTGCCGGGCGGCCATGTAGGTTCCCGGGGCATGGCGGGAGCTGTGGGCCCGGGGCTGGCAGGCGGCCATGTTAGTTCTTAGGGCATGGCGGGAGCTGTGGGCCCAGGGCTGCCAGGCGGCCATGTCTGTTTCCTGAACATGATGGGAGCTTTGGTCCCACGGCTGCTGGGCAGCCATGTTGGTTTCCAGGGCATGCTTGGATCCTTGATCCCAGGGCTGCCGCCGGCCATGTTAGTTCCAGTAGCATGGTGGGAGCACTGGGCACTGGGACTGCTGTCGGCCATGTTAGTTCCCGGGTCATGGCGGAATCTGTGGGCCTGGTGCTGCCGGGCGACCATGTTGGTTCCCGGGGTATGGCGGGAGCTGTAGGCCTGGGGCTGCCAACGGCCATGGTGGTTCCCGGGGCATGGCGGGAGCTGTTGGCTTGGGGCTGCCGGCAGTCATGTTGGTTCCCAAAGCATGGCGGGAGCTGTGGGCCTGGGTCTGCCGGTGGCCATTTTGTTTCTCGGGGCATGGCGGGAACTGTGGGCCAGGGGCTGTTGGGCGGCCATGTTGGTTTCCGGGGCATGGCGGAAGTAGTAGGCCCGGGGCAGCCGGTTGGCCATGTTGGTTCCCGGGACATGGTAGCAGCTGTGGGCCTGGGGTTGCCACCGGCCATGATGGTTCCTGGGGCATGGTGGGAGCTGTTGGCTCGGGGCTGCCGGTGGCCATGTTGGTTCCCAGGTCATGGCGGGAACTGTGGACCAGGGGCTGCCGGGCGGCAATGTTGGTTTCCAGGTCATGATGGGAGCTGTGGGCCTGGGTCTGATGGGCAGCCATGTTGGTTCCCAGGGCATGAGGTGAGCTGTGGGCCCGGGGCTGCCGGGCGGCCATGTTGGTTCCCGGATCATGGCGGGAGCTGTGGGCCCAGGGCTGCCAGGCTGCCTTGTCTGTTCCTGGGGCATGACGGGAGCTTTGGTCCGGTGGCGGCTGTGCGGCCATGTTGGTTCTCAGGGCATGGCGGCAGCTGTGGGCCTTGGGCTGCCGCCAGCCATGTTGGTTCCCAGGGCATGGTGGGAACTGTGGGTCACGGGCTGCCGTTCGGCCATGTTGGTTCCCGGATCATGGCGGAAGTTGTGGGCTTGGGACTGCCAGCGACCATGTTTGTTTCCGAGGCATGGCGGGAGCTGTGGTCCTGATAATGCTGCCGGCCATGTTGGTTCCTGGGGCATGGCGGAATCTGTGGGCCCAGGGCTGCCAGGTGGCCATGTCTGTTCCTGGGGCATGACGGGAGCTTTGGTCCCACGGCTGCTGGGCGGCCATGTTGGTTCCCAGGGCTTTGCAGGAGCTGTTGGCCAGGGTCTGCTGCTGGCCATGCTAGTTCCAAGCACATGGCGGGAGCTGTGGGCCTGGGGCTGCCGGGCGGCCATGTTGGTTCCCAGGAAATGACGGCAGCTGTGCTCTTGGGGCTGCCAGGTGGCCATGTTTGTTTCCAGGCCATGCCTGGATTCTTGATCCCGAAACTGGCGCCGGTCATGTTAGTTCCCGTAGCATGGTGGAAGCATTGGGCCCTGGGACTGCTGTCAACCATGTTGGTTCTAAGGGCATGGCAGAATCTGTGGGCCTGTTGCTGCCGGGCGGCCATGTAGGTTCCCGGGGCATGGCGGGAGCTGTGGGCCCGGGGCTGCCAGGCGGCCATGTTAGTTCTTAGGGCATGGCGGGAGCTGTGGGCCCAGGGCTGCCAGGCGGCCATGTCTGTTTCCTGAACATGACGGGAGCTTTGGTCCCACGGCTGCTGGGCGGCCATGTTGGTTTCCAGGGCATGCTTGGATCCTTGATCCCAGGGCTGCCGCCGGCCATGTTAGTTCCAGTAGCATGGTGGGAGCACTGGGCACTGGGACTGCTGTCGGCCATGTTAGTTCCCGGGTCATGGCGGAATCTGTGGGCCTGGTGCTGCCGGGCGACCATGTTGGTTCCCGGGGTATGGCGGGAGCTGTAGGCCTGGGGCTGCCAACGGCCATGGTGGTTCCCGGGGCATGGCGGGAGCTGTTGGCTTGGGGCTGCCGGCGGTCATGTTGGTTCCCAAAGCATGGCGGGAGCTGTGGGCCTGGGTCTGCCGGTGGCCATTTTGTTTCTCGGGGCATGGCGGGAATTGTGGGCCAGGGGCTGCCGGGTGGCCATGTTGGTTTCCGGGGCATGGCGGAAGTAGTAGGCCCGTGGCAGCCGGTTGGCCATGTTGGTTCCCGGGTCATGGCAGCAGCTGTGGGCCTGGGGTTGCCACCGGCCATGATGGTTCCCGGGGCATGGTGGGAGCTGTTGGCTCGGGGCTGCTGGCGGCCATGTTGGTTCCCAGGTCATGGCGGGAACTGTGGACCAGGGGCTGCCGGGTGGCAATGTTGGTTCCCAGGTCATGGTGGGAGCTGTGGGCCTGGGTCTGATGGGCAGCCATGTTGGTTCCCAGGGCATGAGGTGAGCTGTGGGCCCGGGGTGCCGGGCGGCCATGTTGGTTCCCGGATCATGGCGGGAGCTGTGGGCCCACGGCTGCCAGGCGGCCTTGTCTGTTCCTGGGGCATGACGGGAGCTTTGGTCCGGTGGCGGCTGGGCGGCCATGTTGGTTCTCAGGGCATGGCGGCAGCTGTGGGCCTGGGGTTGCCACCGGCAATGATGGTTCCCGGGCATGGTGGGAACTGTTGGCTCGGCGCTGCCGCCAGCCATGTTGGTTCCCAGGGCATGGCGGAAACTGTGGGTCACGGGCTGCCGTTCGGCCATGTTGGTTCCCGGATCATGGCGGAAGTTGTGGGCTTGGGACTGCCAGCGGCCATGTTTGTTTCCGAGGCATGGCGGGAGCTGTGGTCCTGATAATGCTGCCGGCCATGTTGGTTCCTGGGGCATGGCGGAATCTGTGGGCCCAGGGCTGCCAGGTGGCCATGTCTGTTCCTGGGGCATGACGGGAGCTTTGGTCCCACGGCTGCTGGGCGGCCATGTTGGTTCCCAGGGCTTTGCAGGAGCTGTTGGCCAGGGTCTGCTGCTGGCCATGCTAGTTCCAAGCACATGGCGGGAGCTGTGGGCCTGGGGCTGCCGGGCGGCCATGTTGGTTCCCAGGAAATGACGGCAGCTGTGCTCTTGGGGCTGCCAGGCGGCCATGTTTGTTTCCAGGCCATGCCTGGATTCTTGATCCCGAAAATGGCGCCGGTCATGTTAGTTCCCGTAGCATGGTGGAAGCATTGGGCCCTGGGACTGCTGTCAACCATGTTGGTTCTAAGGGCATGGCAGAATCTGTGGGCCTGTTGCTGCCGGGCGGCCATGTTGGTTCCCGGGGCATGGCGGGAGCTGTGGGCCCGGGGCTGCCAGGCGGCCATGTTAGTTTTTAGGGCATGGCGGGAGCTGTGGGCCCAGGTCTGCCAGGCGGCCATGTCTGTTTCCTGAACATGACGGGAGCTTTGGTCCCACGGCTGCTGGGCGGCCATGTTGGTTTCCAGGGCATGCTTGGATCCTTGATCCCAGGGCTGCCGCCGGCCATGTTAGTTCCAGTAGCATGATGGGAGCACTGGGCACTGGGACTGCTGTCGGCCATGTTAGTTCCCGGGTCATGGCGGAATCTGTGGGCCTGGTGCTGCCGGGCGACCATGTTGGTTCCCGGGGTATGGCGGGAGCTGTAGGCCTGGGGCTGCCAACAGCCATGGTGGTTCCCGGGGCATGGCGGGAGCTGTGGGCCTGGGTCTGCCGGTGGCCATTTTGTTTCTCGGGGCATGGCGGGAACTGTGGGCCTGGGTCTGCCGGTGGCCATTTTGTTTCTCGGGGCATGGCGGGAACTGTGGGCCAGGGGCTGTTGGGCGGCCATGTTGGTTTCCGGGGCATGGCAGAAGTAGTAGGCCCTGGGCAGCCGGTTGGCCATGTTGGTTCCCGGGACATGGCAGCAGCTGTGGGCCTGGGGTTGCCACCGGCCTTGATGGTTCCTGGGGCATGGTGGGAGCTGTTGGCTCGGGGCTGCCGGTGGCCATGTTGGTTCCCAGGTCATGGCGGGAACTGTGGACCAGGGGCTGCCGGGCGGCAATGTTGGTTTCCAGGTCATGATGGGAGCTGTGGGCCTGGGTCTGATGGGCAGCCATGTTGGTTCCCGGGGCATGAGGTGAGCTGTGGGCCCGGGGCTGCCGGGCGGCCATGTTGGTTCCCGGATCATGGCGGGAGCTGTGGGCCCAGGGCTGCCAGGTGGCCATGTCTGTTCCTGGGGCATGACGGGAGCTTTGGTCCCACGGCTGCTGGGCGGCCATGTTGGTTCCCAAGGCTTTGCAGGAGCTGTTGGCCAGGGTCTGCTGCTGGCCATGCTAGTTCCAAGCACATGGCGGGAGCTGTGGGCCTGGGGCTGCCGGGCGGCCATGTTGGTTCCCAGGAAATGACGGCAGCTGTGCTCTTGGGGCTGCCAGGCGGCCATGTTTGTTTCCAGGCCATGCCTGGATTCTTGATCCCGAAACTGGCGCCGGTCATGTTAGTTCCCGTAGCATGGTGGAAGCATTGGGCCCTGGGACTGCTGTCAACCATGTTGGTTCTAAGGGCATGGCAGAATCTGTGGGCCTGTTGCTGCCGGGCGGCCATGTTGGTTCCCGGGGCATGGCGGGAGCTGTGGGCCCGGGGCTGCCAGGCGGCCATGTTAGTTCTTAGGGCATGGCGGGAGCTGTGGGCCCAGGGCTGCCAGGCGGCCATGTCTGTTTCCTGAACATGACGGGAGCTTTGGTCCCACGGCTGCTGGGCAGCCATGTTGGTTTCCAGGGCATGCTTGGATCCTTGATCCCAGGGCTGCCGCCGGCCATGTTAGTTCCAGTAGCATGGTGGGAGCACTGGGCACTGGGACTGCTGTCGGCCATGTTAGTTCCCGGGTCATGGCGGAATCTGTGGGCCTGGTGCTGCCGGGCGACCATGTTGGTTCCCGGGGTATGGCGGGAGCTGTAGGCCTGGGGCTGCCAACGGCCATGGTGGTTCCCGGGGCATGGCGGGAGCTGTTGGCTTGGGGCTGCCGGCGGTCATGTTGGTTCCCAAAGCATGGCGGGAGCTGTGGGCCTGGGTCTGCCGGTGGCCATTTTGTTTCTCGGGGCATGGCGGGAACTGTGGGCCAGGGGCTGTTGGGCGGCCATGTTGGTTTCCGGGGCATGGCGGAAGTAGTAGGCCCGGGGCAGCCGGTTGGCCATGTTGGTTCCCGGGACATGGCAGCAGCTGTGGGCCTGGGGTTGCCACCGGCCATGATGGTTCCTGGGGCATGGTGGGAGCTGTTGGCTCGGGGCTGCCGGTGGCCATGTTGGTTCCCAGGTCATGGCGGGAACTGTGGACCAGGGGCTGCCGGGCGGCAATGTTGGTTTCCAGGTCATGATGGGAGCTGTGGGCCTGGGTCTGATGGGCAGCCATGTTGGTTCCCAGGGCATGAGGTGAGCTGTGGGCCCGGGGCTGCCGGGCGGCCATGTTGGTTCCCGGATCATGGCGGGAGCTGTGGGCCCAGGGCTGCCAGGCTGCCTTGTCTGTTCCTGGGGCATGACGGGAGCTTTGGTCCGGTGGCGGCTGGGAGGCCATGTTGGTTCTCAGGGCATGGCGGCAGCTGTGGGCCTTGGGCTGCCGCCAGCCATGTTGGTTCCCAGGGCATGGTGGGAACTGTGGGTCACGGGCTGCCGTTCGGCCATGTTGGTTCCCGGATCATGGCGGAAGTTGTGGGCTTGGGACTGCCAGCGACCATGTTTGTTTCCGAGGCATGGCGGGAGCTGTGGTCCTGATAATGCTGCCGGCCATGTTGGTTCCTGGGGCATGGCGGAATCTGTGGGCCCAGGGCTGCCAGGTGGCCATGTCTGTTCCTGGGGCATGACGGGAGCTTTGGTCCCACGGCTGCTGGGCGGCCATGTTGGTTCCCAGGGCTTTGCAGGAGCTGTTGGCCAGGGTCTGCTGCTGGCCATGCTAGTTCCAAGCACATGGCGGGAGCTGTGGGCCTGGGGCTGCCGGGCGGCCATGTTGGTTCCCAGGAAATGACGGCAGCTGTGCTCTTGGGGCTGCCAGGTGGCCATGTTTGTTTCCAGGCCATGCCTGGATTCTTGATCCCGAAAATGGCGCCGGTCATGTTAGTTCCCGTAGCATGGTGGAAGCATTGGGCCCTGGCACTGCTGTCAACCATGTTGGTTCTAAGGGCATGGCAGAATCTGTGGGCCTGTTGCTGCCGGGCGGCCATGTTGGTTCCCGGGGCATGGCGGGAGCTGTGGGCCCGGGGCTGCCAGGCGGCCATGTTAGTTCTTAGGGCATGGCGGGAGCTGTGGGCCCAGGGCTGCCAGGCGGCCATGTCTGTTTCCTGAACATGACGGGAGCTTTGGTCCCACGGCTGCTGGGCGGCCATGTTGGTTTCCAGGGCATGCTTGGATCCTTGATCCCAGGGCTGCCGCCGGCCATGTTAGTTCCAGTAGCATGGTGGGAGCACTGGGCACTGGGACTGCTGTCGGCCATGTTAGTTCCCGGGTCATGGCGGAATCTGTGGGCCTGGTGCTGCCGGGCGACCATGTTGGTTCCCGGGGTATGGCGGGAGCTGTAGGCCTGGGGCTGCCAACGGCCATGGTGGTTCCCGGGGCATGGCGGGAGCTGTTGGCTTGGGGCTGCCGGCGGTCATGTTGGTTCCCAAAGCATGGCGGGAGCTGTGGGCCTGGGTCTGCCGGTGGCCATTTTGTTTCTCGGGGCATGGCGGGAATTGTGGGCCAGGGGCTGCCGGGTGGCCATGTTGGTTTCCGGGGCATGGCGGAAGTAGTAGGCCCGGGGCAGCCGGTTGGCCATGTTGGTTCCCGTGTCATGGCAGCAGCTGTGGGCCTGGGGTTGCCACCGGCCATGATGGTTCCCGGGGCATGGTGGGAGCTGTTGGCTCGGGGCTGCCGGTGGCCATGTTGGTTCCCAGGTCATGGCGGGAACTGTGGACCAGGGGCTGCCGGGCGGCAATGTTGGTTCCCAGGTCATGGTGGGAGCTGTGGGCCTGGGTCTGATGGGCAGCCATGTTGGTTCCCAGGGCATGAGGTGAGCTGTGGGCCCGGGGTGCCGGGCGGCCATGTTGGTTCCCGGATCATGGCGGGAGCTGTGGGCCCACGGCTGCCAGGCGGCCTTGTCTGTTCCTGGGGCATGACGGGAGCTTTGGTCCGGTGGCGGCTGGGCGGCCATGTTGGTTCTCAGGGCATGGCGGCAGCTGTGGGCCTGGGGTTGCCACCGGCCATGATGGTTCCCGGGCATGGTGGGAACTGTTGGCTCGGCGCTGCCGCCAGCCATGTTGGTTCCCAGGGCATGGCGGAAACTGTGGGTCACGGGCTGCCGTTCGGCCATGTTGGTTCCCGGATCATGGCGGAAGTTGTGGGCTTGGGACTGCCAGCGGCCATGTTTGTTTCCGAGGCATGGCGGGAGCTGTGGTCCTGATAATGCTGCCGGCCATGTTGGTTCCTGGGGCATGGCGGAATCTGTGGGCCCAGGGCTGCCAGGTGGCCATGTCTGTTCCTGGGGCATGACGGGAGCTTTGGTCCCACGGCTGCTGGGCGGCCATGTTGGTTCCCAGGGCTTTGCAGGAGCTGTTGGCCAGGGTCTGCTGCTGGCCATGCTAGTTCCAAGCACATGGCGGGAGCTGTGGGCCTGGGGCTGCCGGGCGGCCATGTTGGTTCCCAGGAAATGGCGGCAGCTGTGCTCTTGGGGCTGCCAGGCGGCCATGTTTGTTTCCAGGCCATGCCTGGATTCTTGATCCCGAAACTGGCGCCGGTCATGTTAGTTCCCGTAGCATGGTGGAAGCATTGGGCCCTGGGACTGCTGTCAACCATGTTGGTTCTAAGGGCATGGCAGAATCTGTGGGCCTGTTGCTGCCGGGCGGCCATGTTGGTTCCCGGGGCATGGCGGGAGCTGTGGGCCCGGGGCTGCCAGGCGGCCATGTTAGTTCTTAGGGCATGGCGGGAGCTGTGGGCCCAGGGCTGCCAGGCGGCCATGTCTGTTTCCTGAACATGACGGGAGCTTTGGTCCCACGGCTGCTGGGCAGCCATGTTGGTTTCCAGGGCATGCTTGGATCCTTGATCCCAGGGCTGCCGCCGGCCATGTTAGTTCCAGTAGCATGGTGGGAGCACTGGGCACTGGGACTGCTGTCGGCCATGTTAGTTCCCGGGTCATGGCGGAATCTGTGGGCCTGGTGCTGCCGGGCGACCATGTTGGTTCCCGGGGTATGGCGGGAGCTGTAGGCCTGGGGCTGCCAACAGCCATGGTGGTTCCCGGGGCATGGCGGGAGCTGTTGGCTTGGGGCTGCCGGCGGTCATGTTGGTTCCCAAAGCATGGCGGGAGCTGTGGGCCTGGGTCTGCCGGTGGCCATTTTGTTTCTCGGGGCATGGCGGGAACTGTGGGCCAGGGGCTGTTGGGCGGCCATGTTGGTTTCCGGGGCATGGCGGAAGTAGTAGGCCCGGGGCAGCCGGTTGGCCATGTTGGTTCCCGGGACATGGCAGCAGCTGTGGGCCTGGGGTTGCCACCGGCCTTGATGGTTCCTGGGGCATGGTGGGAGCTGTTGGCTCGGGGCTGCCGGTGGCCATGTTGGTTCCCAGGTCATGGCGGGAACTGTGGACCAGGGGCTGCCGGGCGGCAATGTTGGTTTCCAGGTCATGATGGGAGCTGTGGGCCTGGGTCTGATGGGCAGCCATGTTGGTTCCCAGGGCATGAGGTGAGCTGTGGGCCCGGGGCTGCCGGGCGGCCATGTTGGTTCCCGGATCATGGCGGGAGCTGTGGGCCCAGGGCTGCCAGGCTGCCTTGTCTGTTCCTGGGGCATGACGGGAGCTTTGGTCCGGTGGCGGCTGGGAGGCCATGTTGGTTCTCAGGGCATGGCGGCAGCTGTGGGCCTTGGGCTGCCGCCAGCCATGTTGGTTCCCAGGGCATGGTGGGAACTGTGGGTCACGGGCTGCCGTTCGGCCATGTTGGTTCCCGGATCATGGCGGAAGTTGTGGGCTTGGGACTGCCAGCGACCATGTTTGTTTCCGAGGCATGGCGGGAGCTGTGGTCCTGATAATGCTGCCGGCCATGTTGGTTCCTGGGGCATGGCGGAATCTGTGGGCCCAGGGCTGCCAGGTGGCCATGTCTGTTCCTGGGGCATGACGGGAGCTTTGGTCCCACGGCTGCTGGGCGGCCATGTTGGTTCCCAGGGCTTTGCAGGAGCTGTTGGCCAGGGTCTGCTGCTGGCCATGCTAGTTCCAAGCACATGGCGGGAGCTGTGGGCCTGGGGCTGCCGGGCGGCCATGTTGGTTCCCAGGAAATGACGGCAGCTGTGCTCTTGGGGCTGCCAGGTGGCCATGTTTGTTTCCAGGCCATGCCTGGATTCTTGATCCCGAAAATGGCGCCGGTCATGTTAGTTCCCGTAGCATGGTGGAAGCATTGGGCCCTGGGACTGCTGTCAACCATGTTGGTTCTAAGGGCATGGCAGAATCTGTGGGCCTGTTGCTGCCGGGCGGCCATGTAGGTTCCCGGGGCATGGCGGGAGCTGTGGGCCCGGGGCTGCCAGGCGGCCATGTTAGTTCTTAGGGCATGGCGGGAGCTGTGGGCCCAGGGCTGCCAGGCGGCCATGTCTGTTTCCTGAACATGACGGGAGCTTTGGTCCCACGGCTGCTGGGCGGCCATGTTGGTTTCCAGGGCATGCTTGGATCCTTGATCCCAGGGCTGCCGCCGGCCATGTTAGTTCCAGTAGCATGGTGGGAGCACTGGGCACTGGGACTGCTGTCGGCCATGTTAGTTCCCGGGTCATGGCGGAATCTGTGGGCCTGGTGCTGCCGGGCGACCATGTTGGTTCCCGGGGTATGGCGGGAGCTGTAGGCCTGGGGCTGCCAACGGCCATGGTGGTTCCCGGGGCATGGCGGGAGCTGTTGGCTTGGGGCTGCCGGCGGTCATGTTGGTTCCCAAAGCATGGCGGGAGCTGTGGGCCTGGGTCTGCCGGTGGCCATTTTGTTTCTCGGGGCATGGCGGGAATTGTGGGCCAGGGGCTGCCGGGTGGCCATGTTGGTTTCCGGGGCATGGCGGAAGTAGTAGGCCCGGGGCAGCCGGTTGGCCATGTTGGTTCCCGGGTCATGGCAGCAGCTGTGGGCCTGGGGTTGCCACCGGCCATGATGGTTCCCGGGGCATGGTGGGAGCTGTTGGCTCGGGGCTGCCGGTGGCCATGTTGGTTCCCAGGTCATGGCGGGAACTGTGGACCAGGGGCTGCCGGGCGGCAATGTTGGTTCCCAGGTCATGGTGGGAGCTGTGGGCCTGGGTCTGATGGGCAGCCATGTTGGTTCCCAGGGCATGAGGTGAGCTGTGGGCCCGGGGTGCCGGGCGGCCATGTTGGTTCCCGGATCATGGCGGGAGCTGTGGGCCCACGGCTGCCAGGCGGCCTTGTCTGTTCCTGGGGCATGACGGGAGCTTTGGTCCGGTGGCGGCTGGGCGGCCATGTTGGTTCTCAGGGCATGGCGGCAGCTGTGGGCCTGGGGTTGCCACCGGCCATGATGGTTCCCGGGCATGGTGGGAACTGTTGGCTCGGCGCTGCCGCCAGCCATGTTGGTTCCCAGGGCATGGTGGGAACTGTGGGTCACGGGCTGCCGTTCGGCCATGTTGGTTCCCGGATCATGGCGGAAGTTGTGGGCTTGGGACTGCCAGCGACCATGTTTGTTTCCGAGGCATGGCGGGAGCTGTGGTCCTGATAATGCTGCCGGCCATGTTGGTTCCTGGGGCATGGCGGAATCTGTGGGCCCAGGGCTGCCAGGTGGCCATGTCTGTTCCTGGGGCATGACGGGAGCTTTGGTCCCACGGCTGCTGGGCGGCCATGTTGGTTCCCAGGGCTTTGCAGGAGCTGTTGGCCAGGGTCTGCTGCTGGCCATGCTAGTTCCAAGCACATGGCGGGAGCTGTGGGCCTGGGGCTGCCGGGCGGCCATGTTGGTTCCCAGGAAATGACGGCAGCTGTGCTCTTGGGGCTGCCAGGTGGCCATGTTTGTTTCCAGGCCATGCCTGGATTCTTGATCCCGAAACTGGCGCCGGTCATGTTAGTTCCCGTAGCATGGTGGAAGCATTGGGCCCTGGGACTGCTGTCAACCATGTTGGTTCTAAGGGCATGGCAGAATCTGTGGGCCTGTTGCTGCCGGGCGGCCATGTAGGTTCCCGGGGCATGGCGGGAGCTGTGGGCCCGGGGCTGCCAGGCGGCCATGTTAGTTCTTAGGGCATGGCGGGAGCTGTGGGCCCAGGGCTGCCAGGCGGCCATGTCTGTTTCCTGAACATGACGGGAGCTTTGGTCCCACGGCTGCTGGGCGGCCATGTTGGTTTCCAGGGCATGCTTGGATCCTTGATCCCAGGGCTGCCGCCGGCCATGTTAGTTCCAGTAGCATGGTGGGAGCACTGGGCACTGGGACTGCTGTCGGCCATGTTAGTTCCCGGGTCATGGCGGAATCTGTGGGCCTGGTGCTGCCGGGCGACCATGTTGGTTCCCGGGGTATGGCGGGAGCTGTAGGCCTGGGGCTGCCAACGGCCATGGTGGTTCCCGGGGCATGGCGGGAGCTGTTGGCTTGGGGCTGCCGGCGGTCATGTTGGTTCCCAAAGCATGGCGGGAGCTGTGGGCCTGGGTCTGCCGGTGGCCATTTTGTTTCTCGGGGCATGGCGGGAATTGTGGGCCAGGGGCTGCCGGGTGGCCATGTTGGTTTCCGGGGCATGGCGGAAGTAGTAGGCCCGGGGCAGCCGGTTGGCCATGTTGTTTCCCGGGTCATGGCAGCAGCTGTGGGCCTGGGGTTGCCACCGGCCATGATGGTTCCCGGGGCATGGTGGGAGCTGTTGGCTCGGGGCTGCCGGTGGCCATGTTGGTTCCCAGGTCATGGCGGGAACTGTGGACCAGGGGCTGCCGGGCGGCAATGTTGGTTCCCAGGTCATGGTGGGAGCTGTGGGCCTGGGTCTGATGGGCAGCCATGTTGGTTCCCAGGGCATGAGGTGAGCTGTGGGCCCGGGGTGCCGGGCGGCCATGTTGGTTCCCGGATCATGGCGGGAGCTGTGGGCCCAGGGCTGCCAGGCGGCCTTGTCTGTTCCTGGGGCATGACGGGAGCTTTGGTCCGGTGGCGGCTGGGCGGCCATGTTGGTTCTCAGGGCATGGCGGCAGCTGTGGGCCTGGGGTTGCCACCGGCCATGATGGTTCCCGGGCATGGTGGGAACTGTTGGCTCGGCGCTGCCGCCAGCCATGTTGGTTCCCAGGGCATGGCGGAAACTGTGGGTCACGGGCTGCCGTTCGGCCATGTTGGTTCCCGGATCATGGCGGAAGTTGTGGGCTTGGGACTGCCAGCGGCCATGTTTGTTTCCGAGGCATGGCGGGAGCTGTGGTCCTGATAATGCTGCCGGCCATGTTGGTTCCTGGGGCATGGCGGAATCTGTGGGCCCAGGGCTGCCAGGTGGCCATGTCTGTTCCTGGGGCATGACGGGAGCTTTGGTCCCACGGCTGCTGGGCGGCCATGTTGGTTCCCAGGGCTTTGCAGGAGCTGTTGGCCAGGGTCTGCTGCTGGCCATGCTAGTTCCAAGCACATGGCGGGAGCTGTGGGCCTGGGGCTGCCGGGCGGCCATGTTGGTTCCCAGGAAATGACGGCAGCTGTGCTCTTGGGGCTGCCAGGCGGCCATGTTTGTTTCCAGGCCATGCCTGGATTCTTGATCCCGAAACTGGCGCCGGTCATGTTAGTTCCCGTAGCATGGTGGAAGCATTGGGCCCTGGGACTGCTGTCAACCATGTTGGTTCTAAGGGCATGGCAGAATCTGTGGGCCTGTTGCTGCCGGGCGGCCATGTTGGTTCCCGGGGCATGGCGGGAGCTGTGGGCCCGGGGCTGCCAGGCGGCCATGTTAGTTCTTAGGGCATGGCGGGAGCTGTGGGCCCAGGGCTGCCAGGCGGCCATGTCTGTTTCCTGAACATGACGGGAGCTTTGGTCCCACGGCTGCTGGGCAGCCATGTTGGTTTCCAGGGCATGCTTGGATCCTTGATCCCAGGGCTGCCGCCGGCCATGTTAGTTCCAGTAGCATGGTGGGAGCACTGGGCACTGGGACTGCTGTCGGCCATGTTAGTTCCCGGGTCATGGCGGAATCTGTGGGCCTGGTGCTGCCGGGCGACCATGTTGGTTCCCGGGGTATGGCGGGAGCTGTAGGCCTGGGGCTGCCAACAGCCATGGTGGTTCCCGGGGCATGGCGGGAGCTGTTGGCTTGGGGCTGCCGGCGGTCATGTTGGTTCCCAAAGCATGGCGGGAGCTGTGGGCCTGGGTCTGCCGGTGGCCATTTTGTTTCTCGGGGCATGGCGGGAACTGTGGGCCAGGGGCTGTTGGGCGGCCATGTTGGTTTCCGGGGCATGGCGGAAGTAGTAGGCCCGGGGCAGCCGGTTGGCCATGTTGGTTCCCGGGACATGGCAGCAGCTGTGGGCCTGGGGTTGCCACCGGCCATGATGGTTCCTGGGGCATGGTGGGAGCTGTTGGCTCGGGGCTGCCGGTGGCCATGTTGGTTCCCAGGTCATGGCGGGAACTGTGGACCAGGGGCTGCCGGGCGGCAATGTTGGTTTCCAGGTCATGATGGGAGCTGTGGGCCTGGGTCTGATGGGCAGCCATGTTGGTTCCCAGGGCATGAGGTGAGCTGTGGGCCCGGGGCTGCTGGGCGGCCATGTTGGTTCCCGGATCATGACGGGAGCTGTGGGCCCAGGGCTGCCAGGCTGCCTTGTCTGTTCCTGGGGCATGACGGGAGCTTTGGTCCGGTGGCGGCTGGGAGGCCATGTTGGTTCTCAGGGCATGGCGGCAGCTGTGGGCCTTGGGCTGCCGCCAGCCATGTTGGTTCCCAGGGCATGGTGGGAACTGTGGGTCACGGGCTGCCGTTCGGCCATGTTGGTTCCCGGATCATGGCGGAAGTTGTGGGCTTGGGACTGCCAGCGACCATGTTTGTTTCCGAGGCATGGCGGGAGCTGTGGTCCTGATAATGCTGCCGGCCATGTTGGTTCCTGGGGCATGGCGGAATCTGTGGGCCCAGGGCTGCCAGGTGGCCATGTCTGTTCCTGGGGCATGACGGGAGCTTTGGTCCCACGGCTGCTGGGCGGCCATGTTGGTTCCCAGGGCTTTGCAGGAGCTGTTGGCCAGGGTCTGCTGCTGGCCATGCTAGTTCCAAGCACATGGCGGGAGCTGTGGGCCTGGGGCTGCCGGGCGGCCATGTTGGTTCCCAGGAAATGACGGCAGCTGTGCTCTTGGGGCTGCCAGGTGGCCATGTTTGTTTCCAGGCCATGCCTGGATTCTTGATCCCGAAAATGGCGCCGGTCATGTTAGTTCCCGTAGCATGGTGGAAGCATTGGGCCCTGGGACTGCTGTCAACCATGTTGGTTCTAAGGGCATGGCAGAATCTGTGGGCCTGTTGCTGCCGGGCGGCCATGTAGGTTCCCGGGGCATGGCGGGAGCTGTGGGCCCGGGGCTGCCAGGCGGCCATGTTAGTTCTTAGGGCATGGCGGGAGCTGTGGGCCCAGGGCTGCCAGGCGGCCATGTCTGTTTCCTGAACATGACGGGAGCTTTGGTCCCACGGCTGCTGGGCGGCCATGTTGGTTTCCAGGGCATGCTTGGATCCTTGATCCCAGGGCTGCCGCCGGCCATGTTAGTTCCAGTAGCATGGTGGGAGCACTGGGCACTGGGACTGCTGTCGGCCATGTTAGTTCCCGGGTCATGGCAGAATCTGTGGGCCTGGTGCTGCCGGGCGACCATGTTGGTTCCCGGGGTATGGCGGGAGCTGTAGGCCTGGGGCTGCCAACGGCCATGGTGGTTCCCGGGGCATGGCGGGAGCTGTTGGCTTGGGGCTGCCGGCGGTCATGTTGGTTCCCAAAGCATGGCGGGAGCTGTGGGCCTGGGTCTGCCGGTGGCCATTTTGTTTCTCGGGGCATGGCGGGAATTGTGGGCCAGGGGCTGCCGGGTGGCCATGTTGGTTTCCGGGGCATGGCGGAAGTAGTAGGCCCGGGGCAGCCGGTTGGCCATGTTGTTTCCCGGGTCATGGCAGCAGCTGTGGGCCTGGGGTTGCCACCGGCCATGATGGTTCCTGGGGCATGGTGGGAGCTGTTGGCTCGGGGCTGCCGGTGGCCATGTTGGTTCCCAGGTCATGGCGGGAACTGTGGACCAGGGGCTGCCGGGCGGCAATGTTGGTTTCCAGGTCATGATGGGAGCTGTGGGCCTGGGTCTGATGGGCAGCCATGTTGGTTCCCAGGGCATGAGGTGAGCTGTGGGCCCGGGGCTGCCGGGCGGCCATGTTGGTTCCCGGATCATGGCGGAAGTTGTGGGCTTGGGACTGCCAGCGACCATGTTTGTTTCCGAGGCATGGCGGGAGCTGTGGTCCTGATAATGCTGCCGGCCATGTTGGTTCCTGGGGCATGGCGGAATCTGTGGGCCCAGGGCTGCCAGGTGGCCATGTCTGTTCCTGGGGCATGACGGGAGCTTTGGTCCCACGGCTGCTGGGCGGCCATGTTGGTTCCCAGGGCTTTGCAGGAGCTGTTGGCCAGGGTCTGCTGCTGGCCATGCTAGTTCCAAGCACATGGCGGGAGCTGTGGGCCTGGGGCTGCCGGGCGGCCATGTTGGTTCCCAGGAAATGACGGCAGCTGTGCTCTTGGGGCTGCCAGGTGGCCATGTTTGTTTCCAGGCCATGCCTGGATTCTTGATCCCGAAACTGGCGCCGGTCATGTTAGTTCCCGTAGCATGGTGGAAGCATTGGGCCCTGGCACTGCTGTCAACCATGTTGGTTCTAAGGGCATGGCAGAATCTGTGGGCCTGTTGCTGCCGGGCGGCCATGTAGGTTCCCGGGGCATGGCGGGAGCTGTGGGCCCGGGGCTGCCAGGCGGCCATGTTAGTTCTTAGGGCATGGCGGGAGCTGTGGGCCCAGGGCTGCCAGGCGGCCATGTCTGTTTCCTGAACATGACGGGAGCTTTGGTCCCACGGCTGCTGGGCGGCCATGTTGGTTTCCAGGGCATGCTTGGATCCTTGATCCCAGGGCTGCCGCCGGCCATGTTAGTTCCAGTAGCATGGTGGGAGCACTGGGCACTGGGACTGCTGTCGGCCATGTTAGTTCCCGGGTCATGGCGGAATCTGTGGGCCTGGTGCTGCCGGGCGACCATGTTGGTTCCCGGGGTATGGCGGGAGCTGTAAGCCTGGGGCTGCCAACGGCCATGGTGGTTCCCGGGGCATGGCGGGAGCTGTTGGCTTGGGGCTGCCGGCGGTCATGTTGGTTCCCAAAGCATGGCGGGAGCTGTGGGCCTGGGTCTGCCGGTGGCCATTTTGTTTCTCGGGGCATGGCGGGAATTGTGGGCCAGGGGCTGCCGGGTGGCCATGTTGGTTTCCGGGGCATGGCGGAAGTAGTAGGCCCGGGGCAGCCGGTTGGCCATGTTGGTTCCCGGGTCATGGCAGCAGCTGTGGGCCTGGGGTTGCCACCGGCCATGATGGTTCCCGGGGCATGGTGGGAGCTGTTGGCTCGGGGCTGCCTGTGGCCATGTTGGTTCCCAGGTCATGGCGGGAACTGTGGACCAGGGGCTGCCGGGCGGCAATGTTGGTTCCCAGGTCATGGTGGGAGCTGTGGGCCTGGGTCTGATGGGCAGCCATGTTGGTTCCCAGGGCATGAGGTGAGCTGTGGGCCCGGGGTGCCGGGCGGCCATGTTGGTTCCCGGATCATGGCGGGAGCTGTGGGCCCACGGCTGCCAGGCGGCCTTGTCTGTTCCTGGGGCATGACGGGAGCTTTGGTCCGGTGGCGGCTGGGCGGCCATGTTGGTTCTCAGGGCATGGCGGCAGCTGTGGGCCTGGGGTTGCCACCGGCCATGATGGTTCCCGGGCATGGTGGGAACTGTTGGCTCGGCGCTGCCGCCAGCCATGTTGGTTCCCAGGGCATGGCGGAAACTGTGGGTCACGGGCTGCCGTTCGGCCATGTTGGTTCCCGGATCATGGCGGAAGTTGTGGGCTTGGGACTGCCAGCGGCCATGTTTGTTTCCGAGGCATGGCGGGAGCTGTGGTCCTGATATTGCTGCCGGCCATGTTGGTTCCTGGGGCATGGCGGAATCTGTGGGCCCAGGGCTGCCAGGCTGCCTTGTCTGTTCCTGGGGCATGACGGGAGCTTTGGTCCGGTGGCGGCTGGGAGGCCATGTTGGTTCTCAGGGCATGGCGGCAGCTGTGGGCCTTGGGCTGCCGCCAGCCATGTTGGTTCCCAGGGCATGGTGGGAACTGTGGGTCACGGGCTGCCGTTCGGCCATGTTGGTTCCCGGATCATGGCGGAAGTTGTGGGCTTGGGACTGCCAGCGACCATGTTTGTTTCCGAGGCATGGCGGGAGCTGTGGTCCTGATAATGCTGCCGGCCATGTTGGTTCCTGGGGCATGGCGGAATCTGTGGGCCCAGGGCTGCCAGGTGGCCATGTCTGTTCCTGGGGCATGACGGGAGCTTTGGTCCCACGGCTGCTGGGCGGCCATGTTGGTTCCCAGGGCTTTGCAGGAGCTGTTGGCCAGGGTCTGCTGCTGGCCATGCTAGTTCCAAGCACATGGCGGGAGCTGTGGGCCTGGGGCTGCCGGGCGGCCATGTTGGTTCCCAGGAAATGACGGCAGCTGTGCTCTTGGGGCTGCCAGGTGGCCATGTTTGTTTCCAGGCCATGCCTGGATTCTTGATCCCGAAACTGGCGCCGGTCATGTTAGTTCCCGTAGCATGGTGGAAGCATTGGGCCCTGGGACTGCTGTCAACCATGTTGGTTCTAAGGGCATGGCAGAATCTGTGGGCCTGTTGCTGCCGGGCGGCCATGTAGGTTCCCGGGGCATGGCGGGAGCTGTGGGCCCGGGGCTGCCAGGCGGCCATGTTAGTTCTTAGGGCATGGCGGGAGCTGTGGGCCCAGGGCTGCCAGGCGGCCATGTCTGTTTCCTGAACATGACGGGAGCTTTGGTCCCACGGCTGCTGGGCGGCCATGTTGGTTTCCAGGGCATGCTTGGATCCTTGATCCCAGGGCTGCCGCCGGCCATGTTAGTTCCAGTAGCATGGTGGGAGCACTGGGCACTGGGACTGCTGTCGGCCATGTTAGTTCCCGGGTCATGGCAGAATCTGTGGGCCTGGTGCTGCCGGGCGACCATGTTGGTTCCCGGGGTATGGCGGGAGCTGTAGGCCTGGGGCTGCCAACGGCCATGGTGGTTCCCGGGGCATGGCGGGAGCTGTTGGCTTGGGGCTGCCGGCGGTCATGTTGGTTCCCAAAGCATGGCGGGAGCTGTGGGCCTGGGTCTGCCGGTGGCCATTTTGTTTCTCGGGGCATGGCGGGAATTGTGGGCCAGGGGCTGCCGGGTGGCCATGTTGGTTTCCGGGGCATGGCGGAAGTAGTAGGCCCGGGGCAGCCGGTTGGCCATGTTGTTTCCCGGGTCATGGCAGCAGCTGTGGGCCTGGGGTTGCCACCGGCCATGATGGTTCCTGGGGCATGGTGGGAGCTGTTGGCTCGGGGCTGCCGGTGGCCATGTTGGTTCCCAGGTCATGGCGGGAACTGTGGACCAGGGGCTGCCGGGCGGCAATGTTGGTTTCCAGGTCATGATGGGAGCTGTGGGCCTGGGTCTGATGGGCAGCCATGTTGGTTCCCAGGGCATGAGGTGAGCTGTGGGCCCGGGGCTGCCGGGCGGCCATGTTGGTTCCCGGATCATGGCGAAAGTTGTGGGCTTGGGACTGCCAGCGACCATGTTTGTTTCCGAGGCATGGCGGGAGCTGTGGTCCTGATAATGCTGCCGGCCATGTTGGTTCCTGGGGCATGGCGGAATCTGTGGGCCCAGGGCTGCCAGGTGGCCATGTCTGTTCCTGGGGCATGACGGGAGCTTTGGTCCCACGGGTGCTGGGCGGCCATGTTGGTTCCCAGGGCTTTGCAGGAGCTGTTGGCCAGGGTCTGCTGCTGGCCATGCTAGTTCCAAGCACATGGCGGGAGCTGTGGGCCTGGGGCTGCCGGGCGGCCATGTTGGTTCCCAGGAAATGACGGCAGCTGTGCTCTTGGGGCTGCCAGGTGGCCATGTTTGTTTCCAGGCCATGCCTGGATTCTTGATCCCGAAACTGGCGCCGGTCATGTTAGTTCCCGTAGCATGGTGGAAGCATTGGGCCCTGGGACTGCTGTCAACCATGTTGGTTCTAAGGACATGGCAGAATCTGTGGGCCTGTTGCTGCCGGGCGGCCATGTAGGTTCCCGGGGCATGGCGGGAGCTGTGGGCCCGGGGCTGCCAGGCGGCCATGTTAGTTCTTAGGGCATGGCGGGAGCTGTGGGCCCAGGGCTGCCAGGCGGCCATGTCTGTTTCCTGAACATGACGGGAGCTTTGGTCCCACGGCTGCTGGGCGGCCATGTTGGTTTCCAGGGCATGCTTGGATCCTTGATCCCAGGGCTGCCGCCGGCCATGTTAGTTCCAGTAGCATGGTGGGAGCACTGGGCACTGGGACTGCTGTCGGCCATGTTAGTTCCCGGGTCATGGCGGAATCTGTGGGCCTGGTGCTGCCGGGCGACCATGTTGGTTCCCGGGGTATGGCGGGAGCTGTAGGCCTGGGGCTGCCAACGGCCATGGTGGTTCCCGGGGCATGGCGGGAGCTGTTGGCTTGGGGCTGCCGGCGGTCATGTTGGTTCCCAAAGCATGGCGGGAGCTGTGGGCCTGGGTCTGCCGGTGGCCATTTTGTTTCTCGGGGCATGGCGGGAACTGTGGGCCAGGGGCTGTTGGGCGGCCATGTTGGTTTCCGGGGCATGGCGGAAGTAGTAGGCCCGGGGCAGCCGGTTGGCCATGTTGGTTCCCGGGACATGGCAGCAGCTGTGGGCCTGGGGTTGCCACCGGCCATGATGGTTCCTGGGGCATGGTGGGAGCTGTTGGCTCGGGGCTGCCGGTGGCCATGTTGGTTCCCAGGTCATGGCGGGAACTGTGGACCAGGGGCTGCCGGGCGGCAATGTTGGTTTCCAGGTCATGATGGGAGCTGTGGGCCTGGGTCTGATGGGCAGCCATGTTGGTTCCCAGGGCATGAGGTGAGCTGTGGGCCCGGGGCTGCCGGGCGGCCATGTTGGTTCCTGGGGCATGGCGGAATCTGTGGGCCCAGGGCTGCCAGGCTGCCTTGTCTGTTCCTGGGGCATGACGGGAGCTTTGGTCCGGTGGCGGCTGGGAGGCCATGTTGGTTCTCAGGGCATGGCGGCAGCTGTGGGCCTTGGGCTGCCGCCAGCCATGTTGGTTCCCAGGGCATGGTGGGAACTGTGGGTCACGGGCTGCCGTTCGGCCATGTTGGTTCCCGGATCATGGCGGAAGTTGTGGGCTTGGGACTGCCGGCGACCATGTTTGTTTCCGAGGCATGGCGGGAGCTGTGGTCCTGATAATGCTGCCGGCCATGTTGGTTCCTGGGGCATGGCGGAATCTGTGGGCCCAGGGCTGCCAGGCGGCCATGTCTGTTCCTGGGGCATGACGGGAGCTTTGGTCCCACGGCTGCTGGGCGGCCATGTTGGTTCCCAGGGCTTTGCAGGAGCTGTTGGCCAGGGTCTGCTGCTGGCCATGCTAGTTCCAAGCACATGGCGGGAGCTGTGGGCCTGGGGCTGCCGGGCGGCCATGTTGGTTCCCAGGAAATGACGGCAGCTGTGCTCTTGGGGCTGCCAGGTGGCCATGTTTGTTTCCAGGCCATGCCTGGATTCTTGATCCCGAAACTGGCGCCGGTCATGTTAGTTCCCGTAGCATGGTGGAAGCATTGGGCCCTGGGACTGCTGTCAACCATGTTGGTTCTAAGGGCATGGCAGAATCTGTGGGCCTGTTGCTGCCGGGCGGCCATGTAGGTTCCCGGGGCATGGCGGGAGCTGTGGGCCCGGGGCTGCCAGGCGGCCATGTTAGTTCTTAGGGCATGGCGGGAGCTGTGGGCCCAGGGCTGCCAGGCGGCCATGTCTGTTTCCTGAACATGACGGGAGCTTTGGTCCCACGGCTGCTGGGCGGCCATGTTGGTTTCCAGGGCATGCTTGGATCCTTGATCCCAGGGCTGCCGCCGGCCATGTTAGTTCCAGTAGCATGGTGGGAGCACTGGGCACTGGGACTGCTGTCGGCCATGTTAGTTCCCGGGTCATGGCGGAATCTGTGGGCCTGGTGCTGCCGGGCGACCATGTTGGTTCCCGGGGTATGGCGGGAGCTGTAGGCCTGGGGCTGCCAACGGCCATGGTGGTTCCCGGGGCATGGCGGGAGCTGTTGGCTTGGGGCTGCCGGCGGTCATGTTGGTTCCCAAAGCATGGCGGGAGCTGTGGGCCTGGGTCTGCCGGTGGCCATTTTGTTTCTCGGGGCATGGCGGGAATTGTGGGCCAGGGGCTGCCGGGTGGCCATGTTGGTTTCCGGGGCATGGCGGAAGTAGTAGGCCCGGGGCAGCCGGTTGGCCATGTTGTTTCCCGGGTCATGGCAGCAGCTGTGGGCCTGGGGTTGCCACCGGCCATGATGGTTCCCGGGTCATGGTGGGAGCTGTTGGCTCGGGGCTGCCGGCGGCCATGTTGGTTCCCAGGTCATGGCGGGAACTGCGGACCAGGGGCTGCCGGGCGGCAATGTTGGTTCCCAGGTCATGGTGGGAGCTGTGGGCCTGGGTCTGATGGGCAGCCATGTTGGTTCCCAGGGCATGAGGTGAGCTGTGGGCCCGGGGTGCTGGGCGGCCATGTTGGTTCCCGGATCATGGCGGGAGCTGTGGGCCCACGGCTGCCAGGCGGCCTTGTCTGTTCCTGGGGCATGACGGGAGCTTTGGTCCGGTGGCGGCTGGGCGGCCATGTTGGTTCTCAGGGCATGGCGGCAGCTGTGGGCCTGGGGTTGCCACCGGCCATGATGGTTCCCGGGCATGGTGGGAACTGTTGGCTCGGCGCTGCCGCCAGCCATGTTGGTTCCCAGGGCATGGCGGAAACTGTGGGTCACGGGCTGCCGTTCGGCCATGTTGGTTCCCGGATCATGGCGGAAGTTGTGGGCTTGGGACTGCCGGCGACCATGTTTGTTTCCGAGGCATGGCGGGAGCTGTGGTCCTGATAATGCTGCCGGCCATGTTGGTTCCTGGGGCATGGCGGAATCTGTGGGCCCAGGGCTGCCAGGCGGCCATGTCTGTTCCTGGGGCATGACGGGAGCTTTGGTCCCACGGCTGCTGGGCGGCCATGTTGGTTCCCAGGGCTTTGCAGGAGCTGTTGGCCAGGGTCTGCTGCTGGCCATGCTAGTTCCAAGCACATGGCGGGAGCTGTGGGCCTGGGGCTGCCGGGCGGCCATGTTGGTTCCCAGGAAATGACGGCAGCTGTGCTCTTGGGGCTGCCAGGTGGCCATGTTTGTTTCCAGGCCATGCCTGGATTCTTGATCCCGAAACTGGCGCCGGTCATGTTAGTTCCCGTAGCATGGTGGAAGCATTGGGCCCTGGGACTGCTGCCAACCATGTTGGTTCTAAGGGCATGGCAGAATCTGTGGGCCTGTTGCTGCCGGGCGGCCATGTAGGTTCCCGGGGCATGGCGGGAGCTGTGGGCCCGGGGCTGCCAGGCGGCCATGTTAGTTCTTAGGGCATGGCGGGAGCTGTGGGCCCAGGGCTGCCAGGCGGCCATGTCTGTTTCCTGAACATGACGGGAGCTTTGGTCCCACGGCTGCTGGGCAGCCATGTTGGTTTCCAGGGCATGCTTGGATCCTTGATCCCAGGGCTGCCGCCGGCCATGTTAGTTCCAGTAGCATGGTGGGAGCACTGGGCACTGGGACTGCTGTCGGCCATGTTAGTTCCCGGGTCATGGCGGAATCTGTGGGCCTGGTGCTGCCGGGCGACCATGTTGGTTCCCGGGGTATGGCGGGAGCTGTAGGCCTGGGGCTGCCAACGGCCATGGTGGTTCCCGGGGCATGGCGGGAGCTGTTGGCTTGGGGCTGCCGGCGGTCATGTTGGTTCCCAAAGCATGGCGGGAGCTGTGGGCCTGGGTCTGCCGGTGGCCATTTTGTTTCTCGGGGCATGGCGGGAACTGTGGGCCAGGGGCTGTTGGGCGGCCATGTTGGTTTCCGGGGCATGGCGGAAGTAGTAGGCCCGGGGCAGCCGGTTGGCCATGTTGGTTCCCGGGACATGGCAGCAGCTGTGGGCCTGGGGTTGCCACCGGCCATGATGGTTCCTGGGGCATGGTGGGAGCTGTTGGCTCGGGGCTGCCGGTGGCCATGTTGGTTCCCAGGTCATGGCGGGAACTGTGGACCAGGGGCTGCCGGGCGGCAATGTTGGTTTCCAGGTCATGATGGGAGCTGTGGGCCTGGGTCTGATGGGCAGCCATGTTGGTTCCCAGGGCATGAGGTGAGCTGTGGGCCCGGGGCTGCCGGGCGGCCATGTTGGTTCCTGGGGCATGGCGGAATCTGTGGGCCCAGGGCTGCCAGGCTGCCTTGTCTGTTCCTGGGGCATGACGGGAGCTTTGGTCCGGTGGCGGCTGGGAGGCCATGTTGGTTCTCAGGGCATGGCGGCAGCTGTGGGCCTTGGGCTGCCGCCAGCCATGTTGGTTCCCAGGGCATGGTGGGAACTGTGGGTCACGGGCTGCCGTTCGGCCATGTTGGTTCCCGGATCATGGCGGAAGTTGTGGGCTTGGGACTGCCGGCGACCATGTTTGTTTCCGAGGCATGGCGGGAGCTGTGGTCCTGATAATGCTGCCGGCCATGTTGGTTCCTGGGGCATGGCGGAATCTGTGGGCCCAGGGCTGCCAGGCGGCCATGTCTGTTCCTGGGGCATGACGGGAGCTTTGGTCCCACGGCTGCTGGGCGGCCATGTTGGTTCCCAGGGCTTTGCAGGAGCTGTTGGCCAGGGTCTGCTGCTGGCCATGCTAGTTCCAAGCACATGGCGGGAGCTGTGGGCCTGGGGCTGCCGGGCGGCCATGTTGGTTCCCAGGAAATGACGGCAGCTGTGCTCTTGGGGCTGCCAGGTGGCCATGTTTGTTTCCAGGCCATGCCTGGATTCTTGATCCCGAAACTGGCGCCGGTCATGTTAGTTCCCGTAGCATGGTGGAAGCATTGGGCCCTGGGACTGCTGTCAACCATGTTGGTTCTAAGGGCATGGCAGAATCTGTGGGCCTGTTGCTGCCGGGCGGCCATGTAGGTTCCCGGGGCATGGCGGGAGCTGTGGGCCCGGGGCTGCCAGGCGGCCATGTTAGTTCTTAGGGCATGGCGGGAGCTGTGGGCCCAGGGCTGCCAGGCGGCCATGTCTGTTTCCTGAACATGACGGGAGCTTTGGTCCCACGGCTGCTGGGCGGCCATGTTGGTTTCCAGGGCATGCTTGGATCCTTGATCCCAGGGCTGCCGCCGGCCATGTTAGTTCCAGTAGCATGGTGGGAGCACTGGGCACTGGGACTGCTGTCGGCCATGTTAGTTCCCGGGTCATGGCGGAATCTGTGGGCCTGGTGCTGCCGGGCGACCATGTTGGTTCCCGGGGTATGGCGGGAGCTGTAGGCCTGGGGCTGCCAACGGCCATGGTGGTTCCCGGGGCATGGCGGGAGCTGTTGGCTTGGGGCTGCCGGCGGTCATGTTGGTTCCCAAAGCATGGCGGGAGCTGTGGGCCTGGGTCTGCCGGTGGCCATTTTGTTTCTCGGGGCATGGCGGGAATTGTGGGCCAGGGGCTGCCGGGTGGCCATGTTGGTTTCCGGGGCATGGCGGAAGTAGTAGGCCCGGGGCAGCCGGTTGGCCATGTTGTTTCCCGGGTCATGGCAGCAGCTGTGGGCCTGGGGTTGCCACCGGCCATGATGGTTCCCGGGTCATGGTGGGAGCTGTTGGCTCGGGGCTGCCGGCGGCCATGTTGGTTCCCAGGTCATGGCGGGAACTGCGGACCAGGGGCTGCCGGGCGGCAATGTTGGTTCCCAGGTCATGGTGGGAGCTGTGGGCCTGGGTCTGATGGGCAGCCATGTTGGTTCCCAGGGCATGAGGTGAGCTGTGGGCCCGGGGTGCTGGGCGGCCATGTTGGTTCCCGGATCATGGCGGGAGCTGTGGGCCCACGGCTGCCAGGCGGCCTTGTCTGTTCCTGGGGCATGACGGGAGCTTTGGTCCGGTGGCGGCTGGGCGGCCATGTTGGTTCTCAGGGCATGGCGGCAGCTGTGGGCCTGGGGTTGCCACCGGCCATGATGGTTCCCGGGCATGGTGGGAACTGTTGGCTCGGCGCTGCCGCCAGCCATGTTGGTTCCCAGGGCATGGCGGAAACTGTGGGTCACGGGCTGCCGTTCGGCCATGTTGGTTCCCGGATCATGGCGGAAGTTGTGGGCTTGGGACTGCCGGCGACCATGTTTGTTTCCGAGGCATGGCGGGAGCTGTGGTCCTGATAATGCTGCCGGCCATGTTGGTTCCTGGGGCATGGCGGAATCTGTGGGCCCAGGGCTGCCAGGCGGCCATGTCTGTTCCTGGGGCATGACGGGAGCTTTGGTCCCACGGCTGCTGGGCGGCCATGTTGGTTCCCAGGGCTTTGCAGGAGCTGTTGGCCAGGGTCTGCTGCTGGCCATGCTAGTTCCAAGCACATGGCGGGAGCTGTGGGCCTGGGGCTGCCGGGCGGCCATGTTGGTTCCCAGGAAATGACGGCAGCTGTGCTCTTGGGGCTGCCAGGTGGCCATGTTTGTTTCCAGGCCATGCCTGGATTCTTGATCCCGAAACTGGCGCCGGTCATGTTAGTTCCCGTAGCATGGTGGAAGCATTGGGCCCTGGGACTGCTGCCAACCATGTTGGTTCTAAGGGCATGGCAGAATCTGTGGGCCTGTTGCTGCCGGGCGGCCATGTAGGTTCCCGGGGCATGGCGGGAGCTGTGGGCCCGGGGCTGCCAGGCGGCCATGTTAGTTCTTAGGGCATGGCGGGAGCTGTGGGCCCAGGGCTGCCAGGCGGCCATGTCTGTTTCCTGAACATGACGGGAGCTTTGGTCCCACGGCTGCTGGGCAGCCATGTTGGTTTCCAGGGCATGCTTGGATCCTTGATCCCAGGGCTGCCGCCGGCCATGTTAGTTCCAGTAGCATGGTGGGAGCACTGGGCACTGGGACTGCTGTCGGCCATGTTAGTTCCCGGGTCATGGCGGAATCTGTGGGCCTGGTGCTGCCGGGCGACCATGTTGGTTCCCGGGGTATGGCGGGAGCTGTAGGCCTGGGGCTGCCAACGGCCATGGTGGTTCCCGGGGCATGGCGGGAGCTGTTGGCTTGGGGCTGCCGGCGGTCATGTTGGTTCCCAAAGCATGGCGGGAGCTGTGGGCCTGGGTCTGCCGGTGGCCATTTTGTTTCTCGGGGCATGGCGGGAACTGTGGGCCAGGGGCTGTTGGGCGGCCATGTTGGTTTCCGGGGCATGGCGGAAGTAGTAGGCCCGGGGCAGCCGGTTGGCCATGTTGGTTCCCGGGACATGGCAGCAGCTGTGGGCCTGGGGTTGCCACCGGCCATGATGGTTCCTGGGGCATGGTGGGAGCTGTTGGCTCGGGGCTGCCGGTGGCCATGTTGGTTCCCAGGTCATGGCGGGAACTGCGGACCAGGGGCTGCCGGGCGGCAATGTTGGTTTCCAGGTCATGATGGGAGCTGTGGGCCTGGGTCTGATGGGCAGCCATGTTGGTTCCCAGGGCATGAGGTGAGCTGTGGGCCCGGGGCTGCCGGGCGGCCATGTTGGTTCCCGGATCATGGCGGGAGCTGTGGGCCCAGGGCTGCCAGGCTGCCTTGTCTGTTCCTGGGGCATGACGGGAGCTTTGGTCCGGTGGCGGCTGGGAGGCCATGTTGGTTCTCAGGGCATGGCGGCAGCTGTGGGCCTTGGGCTGCCGCCAGCCATGTTGGTTCCCGGGGCATGGCAGGAACTGTGGGTCAGGGGCTGCCGGTCGGCCATGTTGGTTCCCGGATCATGGCGGAAGTTGTGGGCTTGGGACTGCCGGCGACCATGTTTGTTTCCGAGGCATGGCGGGAGCTGTGGTCCTGATAATGCTGCCGGCCATGTTGGTTCCTGGGGCATGGCGGAATCTGTGGGCCCAGGGCTGCCAGGCAGCCATGTCTGTTCCTGGGGCATGACGGGAGCTTTGGTCCCACGGCTGCTGGGCGGCCATGTTGGTTCCCAGGGCTTTGCAGGAGCTGTTGGCCAGGGTCTGCTGCTGGCCATGCTAGTTCCAAGCACATGGCGGGAGCTGTGGGCCTGGGGCTGCCGGGCGGCCATGTTGGTTCCCAGGAAATGACGGCAGCTGTGCTCTTGGGGCTGCCAGGTGGCCATGTTTGTTTCCAGGCCATGCCTGGATTCTTGATCCCGAAACTGGCGCCGGTCATGTTAGTTCCCGTAGCATGGTGGAAGCATTGGGCCCTGGGACTGCTGTCAACCATGTTGGTTCTAAGGGCATGGCAGAATCTGTGGGCCTGTTGCTGCCGGGCGGCCATGTAGGTTCCCGGGGCATGGCGGGAGCTGTGGGCCCGGGGCTGCCAGGCGGCCATGTTAGTTCTTAGGGCATGGCGGGAGCTGTGGGCCCAGGGCTGCCAGGCGGCCATGTCTGTTTCCTGAACATGACGGGAGCTTTGGTCCCACGGCTGCTGGGCGGCCATGTTGGTTTCCAGGGCATGCTTGGATCCTTGATCCCAGGGCTGCCGCCGGCCATGTTAGTTCCAGTAGCATGGTGGGAGCACTGGGCACTGGGACTGCTGTCGGCCATGTTAGTTCCCGGGTCATGGCGGAATCTGTGGGCATGGTGCTGCCGGGCGACCATGTTGGTTCCCGGGGTATGGCGGGAGCTGTAGGCCTGGGGCTGCCAACGGCCATGGTGGTTCCCGGGGCATGGCGGGAGCTGTTGGCTTGGGGCTGCCGGCGGTCATGTTGGTTCCCAAAGCATGGCGGGAGCTGTGGGCCTGGGTCTGCCGGTGGCCATTTTGTTTCTCGGGGCATGGCGGGAATTGTGGGCCAGGGGCTGCCGGGTGGCCATGTTGGTTTCCGGGGCATGGCGGAAATAGTAGGCCCGGGGCAGCCGGTTGGCCATGTTGTTTCCCGGGTCATGGCAGCAGCTGTGGGCCTGGGGTTGCCACCGGCCATGATGGTTCCCGGGGCATGGTGGGAGCTGTTGGCTCGGGGCTGCCGGCGGCCATGTTGGTTCCCAGGTCATGGCGGGAACTGTGGACCAGGGGCTGCCGGGCGGCAATGTTGATTCCCAGGTCATGGTGGGAGCTGTGGGCCTGGGTCTGATGGGCAGCCATGTTGGTTCCCAGGGCATGAGGTGAGCTGTGGGCCCGGGGTGCTGGGCGGCCATGTTGGTTCCCGGATCATGGCGGGAGCTGTGGGCCCACGGCTGCCAGGCGGCCTTGTCTGTTCCTGGGGCATGACGGGAGCTTTGGTCCGGTGGCGGCTGGGCGGCCATGTTGGTTCTCAGGGCATGGCGGCAGCTGTGGGCCTGGGGTTGCCACCGGCCATGATGGTTCCCGGGCATGGTGGGAACTGTTGGCTCGGCGCTGCCGCCAGCCATGTTGGTTCCCAGGGCATGGCGGAAACTGTGGGTCACGGGCTGCCGTTCGGCCATGTTGGTTCCCGGATCATGGCGGAAGTTGTGGGCTTGGGACTGCCAGCGGCCATGTTTGTTTCCGAGGCATGGCGGGAGCTGTGGTCCTGATAATGCTGCCGGCCATGTTGGTTCCTGGGGCATGGCGGAATCTGTGGGCCCAGGGCTGCCAGGTGGCCATGTCTGTTCCTGGGGCATGACGGGAGCTTTGGTCCCACGGCTGCTGGGCGGCCATGTTGGTTCCCAGGGCTTTGCAGGAGCTGTTGGCCAGGGTCTGCTGCTGGCCATGCTAGTTCCAAGCACATGGCGGGAGCTGTGGGCCTGGGGCTGCCGGGCGGCCATGTTGGTTCCCAGGAAATGACGGCAGCTGTGCTCTTGGGGCTGCCAGGCGGCCATGTTTGTTTCCAGGCCATGCCTGGATTCTTGATCCCGAAACTGGCGCCGGTCATGTTAGTTCCCGTAGCATGGTGGAAGCATTGGGCCCTGGGACTGCTGTCAACCATGTTGGTTCTAAGGGCATGGCAGAATCTGTGGGCCTGTTGCTGCCGGGCGGCCATGTTGGTTCCCGGGGCATGGCGGGAGCTGTGGGCCCGGGGCTGCCAGGCGGCCATGTTAGTTTTTAGGGCATGGCGGGAGCTGTGGGCCCAGGTCTGCCAGGCGACCATGTCTGTTTCCTGAACATGACGGGAGCTTTGGTCCCACGGCTGCTGGGCAGCCATGTTGGTTTCCAGGGCATGCTTGGATCCTTGATCCCAGGGCTGCCGCCGGCCATGTTAGTTCCAGTAGCATGGTGGGAGCACTGGGCACTGGGACTGCTGTCGGCCATGTTAGTTCCCGGGTCATGGCGGAATCTGTGGGCCTGGTGCTGCCGGGCGACCATGTTGGTTCCCGGGGTATGGCGGGAGCTGTAGGCCTGGGGCTGCCAACGGCCATGGTGGTTCCCGGGGCATGGCGGGAGCTGTTGGCTTGGGGCTGCCGGCGGTCATGTTGGTTCCCAAAGCATGGCGGGAGCTGTGGGCCTGGGTCTGCCGGTGGCCATTTTGTTTCTCGGGGCATGGCGGGAACTGTGGGCCAGGGGCTGTTGGGCGGCCATGTTGGTTTCCGGGGCATGGCGGAAGTAGTAGGCCCGGGGCAGCCGGTTGGCCATGTTGGTTCCCGGGACATGGCAGCAGCTGTGGGCCTGGGGTTGCCACCGGCCATGATGGTTCCTGGGGCATGGTGGGAGCTGTTGGCTCGGGGCTGCCGGTGGCCATGTTGGTTCCCAGGTCATGGCGGGAACTGTGGACCAGGGGCTGCCGGGCGGCAATGTTGGTTTCCAGGTCATGATGGGAGCTGTGGGCCTGGGTCTGATGGGCAGCCATGTTGGTTCCCAGGGCATGAGGTGAGCTGTGGGCCCGGGGCTGCCGGGCGGCCATGTTGGTTCCCGGATCATGGCGGGAGCTGTGGGCCCAGGGCTGCCAGGCTGCCTTGTCTGTTCCTGGGGCATGACGGGAGCTTTGGTCCGGTGGCGGCTGGGAGGCCATGTTGGTTCTCAGGGCATGGCGGCAGCTGTGGGCCTTGGGCTGCCGCCAGCCATGTTGGTTCCCAGGGCATGGTGGGAACTGTGGGTCACGGGCTGCCGTTCGGCCATGTTGGTTCCCGGATCATGGCGGAAGTTGTGGGCTTGGGACTGCCAGCGACCATGTTTGTTTCCGAGGCATGGCGGGAGCTGTGGTCCTGATAATGCTGCCGGCCATGTTGGTTCCTGGGGCATGGCGGAATCTGTGGGCCCAGGGCTGCCAGGTGGCCATGTCTGTTCCTGGGGCATGACGGGAGCTTTGGTCCCACGGCTGCTGGGCGGCCATGTTGGTTCGCAGGGCTTTGCAGGAGCTGTTGGCCAGGGTCTGCTGCTGGCCATGCTAGTTCCAAGCACATGGCGGGAGCTGTGGGCCTGGGGCTGCCGGGCGGCCATGTTGGTTCCCAGGAAATGACGGCAGCTGTGCTCTTGGGGCTGCCAGGTGGCCATGTTTGTTTCCAGGCCATGCCTGGATTCTTGATCCCGAAACTGGCGCCGGTCATGTTAGTTCCCGTAGCATGGTGGAAGCATTGGGCCCTGGGACTGCTGTCAACCATGTTGGTTCTAAGGGCATGGCAGAATCTGTGGGCCTGTTGCTGCCGGGCGGCCATGTAGGTTCCCGGGGCATGGCGGGAGCTGTGGGCCCGGGGCTGGCAGGCGGCCATGTTAGTTCTTAGGGCATGGCGGGAGCTGTGGGCCCAGGGCTGCCAGGCGGCCATGTCTGTTTCCTGAACATGACGGGAGCTTTGGTCCCACGGCTGCTGGGCGGCCATGTTGGTTTCCAGGGCATGCTTGGATCCTTGATCCCAGGGCTGCCGCCGGCCATGTTAGTTCCAGTAGCATGGTGGGAGCACTGGGCACTGGGACTGCTGTCGGCCATGTTAGTTCCCGGGTCATGGCGGAATCTGTGGGCCTGGTGCTGCCGGGCGACCATGTTGGTTCCCGGGGTATGGCGGGAGCTGTAGGCCTGGGGCTGCCAACGGCCATGGTGGTTCCCGGGGCATGGCGGGAGCTGTTGGCTTGGGGCTGCCGGCGGTCATGTTGGTTCCCAAAGCATGGCGGGAGCTGTGGGCCTGGGTCTGCCGGTGGCCATTTTGTTTCTCGGGGCATGGCGGGAATTGTGGGCCAGGGGCTGCCGGGTGGCCATGTTGTTTCCCGGGTCATGGCAGCAGCTGTGGGCCTGGGGTTGCCACCGGCCATGATGGTTCCCGGGGCATGGTGGGAGCTGTTGGCTCGGGGCTGCCGGCGGCCATGTTGGTTCCCAGGTCATGGTGGGAACTGTGGACCAGGGGCTGCCGGGCGGCAATGTTGGTTCCCAGGTCATGGTGGGAGCTGTGGGCCTGGGTCTGATGGGCAGCCATGTTGGTTCCCAGGGCATGAGGTGAGCTGTGGGCCCGGGGTGCCGGGCGGCCATGTTGGTTCCCGGATCATGGCGGGAGCTGTGGGCCCACGGCTGCCAGGCGGCCTTGTCTGTTCCTGGGGCATGACGGGAGCTTTGGTCCGGTGGCGGCTGGGCGGCCATGTTGGTTCTCAGGGCATGGCGGCAGCTGTGGGCCTGGGGTTGCCACCGGCCATGATGGTTCCCGGGCATGGTGGGAACTGTTGGCTCGGCGCTGCCGCCAGCCATGTTGGTTCCCAGGGCATGGCGGAAACTGTGGGTCACGGGCTGCCGTTCGGCCATGTTGGTTCCCGGATCATGGCGGAAGTTGTGGGCTTGGGACTGCCAGCGGCCATGTTTGTTTCCGAGGCATGGCGGGAGCTGTGGTCCTGATAATGCTGCCGGCCATGTTGGTTCCTGGGGCATGGCGGAATCTGTGGGCCCAGGGCTGCCAGGTGGCCATGTCTGTTCCTGGGGCATGACGGGAGCTTTGGTCCGGTGGCGGCTGGGAGGCCATGTTGGTTCTCAGGGCATGGCGGCAGCTGTGGGCCTTGGGCTGCCGCCAGCCATGTTGGTTCCCAGGGCATGGTGGGAACTGTGGGTCACGGGCTGCCGTTCGGCCATGTTGGTTCCCGGATCATGGCGGAAGTTGTGGGCTTGGGACTGCCAGCGACCATGTTTGTTTCCGAGGCATGGCGGGAGCTGTGGTCCTGATAATGCTGCCGGCCATGTTGGTTCCTGGGGCATGGCGGAATCTGTGGGCCCAGGGCTGCCAGGTGGCCATGTCTGTTCCTGGGGCATGACGGGAGCTTTGGTCCCACGGCTGCTGGGCGGCCATGTTGGTTCGCAGGGCTTTGCAGGAGCTGTTGGCCAGGGTCTGCTGCTGGCCATGCTAGTTCCAAGCACATGGCGGGAGCTGTGGGCCTGGGGCTGCCGGGCGGCCATGTTGGTTCCCAGGAAATGACGGCAGCTGTGCTCTTGGGGCTGCCAGGTGGCCATGTTTGTTTCCAGGCCATGCCTGGATTCTTGATCCCGAAACTGGCGCCGGTCATGTTAGTTCCCGTAGCATGGTGGAAGCATTGGGCCCTGGGACTGCTGTCAACCATGTTGGTTCTAAGGGCATGGCAGAATCTGTGGGCCTGTTGCTGCCGGGCGGCCATGTAGGTTCCCGGGGCATGGCGGGAGCTGTGGGCCCGGGGCTGGCAGGCGGCCATGTTAGTTCTTAGGGCATGGCGGGAGCTGTGGGCCCAGGGCTGCCAGGCGGCCATGTCTGTTTCCTGAACATGACGGGAGCTTTGGTCCCACGGCTGCTGGGCGGCCATGTTGGTTTCCAGGGCATGCTTGGATCCTTGATCCCAGGGCTGCCGCCGGCCATGTTAGTTCCAGTAGCATGGTGGGAGCACTGGGCACTGGGACTGCTGTCGGCCATGTTAGTTCCCGGGTCATGGCGGAATCTGTGGGCCTGGTGCTGCCGGGCGACCATGTTGGTTCCCGGGGTATGGCGGGAGCTGTAGGCCTGGGGCTGCCAACGGCCATGGTGGTTCCCGGGGCATGGCGGGAGCTGTTGGCTTGGGGCTGCCGGCGGTCATGTTGGTTCCCAAAGCATGGCGGGAGCTGTGGGCCTGGGTCTGCCGGTGGCCATTTTGTTTCTCGGGGCATGGCGGGAATTGTGGGCCAGGGGCTGCCGGGTGGCCATGTTGTTTCCCGGGTCATGGCAGCAGCTGTGGGCCTGGGGTTGCCACCGGCCATGATGGTTCCCGGGGCATGGTGGGAGCTGTTGGCTCGGGGCTGCCGGCGGCCATGTTGGTTCCCAGGTCATGGTGGGAACTGTGGACCAGGGGCTGCCGGGCGGCAATGTTGGTTCCCAGGTCATGGTGGGAGCTGTGGGCCTGGGTCTGATGGGCAGCCATGTTGGTTCCCAGGGCATGAGGTGAGCTGTGGGCCCGGGGTGCCGGGCGGCCATGTTGGTTCCCGGATCATGGCGGGAGCTGTGGGCCCACGGCTGCCAGGCGGCCTTGTCTGTTCCTGGGGCATGACGGGAGCTTTGGTCCGGTGGCGGCTGGGCGGCCATGTTGGTTCTCAGGGCATGGCGGCAGCTGTGGGCCTGGGGTTGCCACCGGCCATGATGGTTCCCGGGCATGGTGGGAACTGTTGGCTCGGCGCTGCCGCCAGCCATGTTGGTTCCCAGGGCATGGCGGAAACTGTGGGTCACGGGCTGCCGTTCGGCCATGTTGGTTCCCGGATCATGGCGGAAGTTGTGGGCTTGGGACTGCCAGCGGCCATGTTTGTTTCCGAGGCATGGCGGGAGCTGTGGTCCTGATAATGCTGCCGGCCATGTTGGTTCCTGGGGCATGGCGGAATCTGTGGGCCCAGGGCTGCCAGGTGGCCATGTCTGTTCCTGGGGCATGACGGGAGCTTTGGTCCGGTGGCGGCTGGGAGGCCATGTTGGTTCTCAGGGCATGGCGGCAGCTGTGGGCCTTGGGCTGCCGCCAGCCATGTTGGTTCCCAGGGCATGGTGGGAACTGTGGGTCACGGGCTGCCGTTCGGCCATGTTGGTTCCCGGATCATGGCGGAAGTTGTGGGCTTGGGACTGCCAGCGACCATGTTTGTTTCCGAGGCATGGCGGGAGCTGTGGTCCTGATAATGCTGCCGGCCATGTTGGTTCCTGGGGCATGGCGGAATCTGTGGGCCCAGGGCTGCCAGGTAGCCATGTCTGTTCCTGGGGCATGACGGGAGCTTTGGTCCCACGGCTGCTGGGCGGCCATGTTGGTTCCCAGGGCTTTGCAGGAGCTGATGGCTAGGGTCTGCTGCTGGCCATGCTAGTTCCAAGCACATGGCGGGAGCTGTGGGCCTGGGTCTGCCGGGCGGCCATGTTGGTTCCCAGGAAATGGCGGCAGCTGTGCTCTTGGGGCTGCCAGGTGGCCATGTTTGTTTCCAGGCCATGCCCGGATCCTTGATCCCGAGACTGGCGCCGGTCATGTTAGTTCCCGTAGCATGGTGGAAGCATTGGGCCCCGGGACTGCTGTCAACCATGTTGGTTCTAAGGGCATGGCGGAATCTGTGGGCCTGTTGCTGTCGGGCGACCATGTTGATTCCCGGGGCATGGCGGGAGCTCTGGGCCCGGGGCTGCCAGGCGGCCATGTTAGTTCTTAGGGCATGGCGGGAGCTGTGGGTGTGGGGCTGCTGGGCGGTCATGTTGGTTCCCTGTTCATGGAAAATGTTGTGGGCTTGGGGCTGCCGGCGGCCATGTTGGTTTCCGGGGCATGGCAAGTGCTGTGGATCTGGGGCTGCCAGGCGGACATTTCTCTTCCCGGGGCTTGGCGGGAGCTGTGGGACCAAGGCTCCCGCCGGCCATCTTGGTTCCCGCGCCATGGCAAGAGCTGTGGTCCCAGGGCTTCTGACGGCAATGTTCTTTCCCAGGGCACGGCGGGAACTGTGGGCCCAGAGCTTCCGCTGGTCATGTTGGTTCCTATGGCACGGCGGGAGCTGTGGGTCTGGGGCTGCCGCCGGCCATGTTGGTTCTCGGGGCATGGCGGGAGCTGTGGTACAGAAGCTGCTGCCGGCCATGTTGGTTCCCGGGGCATGGAGGGAGCTGTGGTCCCGGGGCTACCTCCGGCCATGTTGGTTCTTGGGGCATGGCCGGAGCTGTGGTCCCGGGGCTGCTTCCGGCCATGTTGGTTCCCAGGGCATGGCGGGAGCTGTGGGCCTGGGGCTGCCGTTGGCCATTTTGGTTCTCGGGGCATGGCGGGAGCTCTGGGCCCAGGGCTGCTATGCGGCCATGTTGGTTTTTGGGGCATAGTGGAAACTGTGAGCCCAAGGCTGCCGGACGGCCACATTGGTTCCCAGGCCATGGCAAGAGCTGTGGTCCCGGGGCTCCTGCCAACCATATTGGTTCCTGGGGCATGGCAGGAGCAGTGGTCCTGAAGATGCTGCTGGCCATGTTGGTTCCCAGGGCATGGCGGGAGCTGTGGGCCTTGGGCTGCCGCCAGCCATGTTGGTTCCCGGGGCATGGCAGGAACTGTGGGTCAGGGGCTGCCGGTCGGCCATGTTGGTTCCCGGATCATGGCGGAAGTTGTGGGCTTGGGACTGCCGGCGACCATGTTTGTTTCCGAGGCATGGCGGGAGCTGTGGTCCTGATAATGCTGCCGGCCATGTTGGTTCCTGGGGCATGGCGGAATCTGTGGGCCCAGGGCTGCCAGGCGGCCATGTCTGTTCCTGGGGCATGACGGGAGCTTTGGTCCCACGGCTGCTGGGCGGCCATGTTGGTTCGCAGGGCTTTGCAGGAGCTGTTGGCCAGGGTCTGCTGCTGGCCATGCTAGTTCCAAGCACATGGCGGGAGCTGTGGGCCTGGGGCTGCCGGGCGGCAATGTTGGTTTCCAGGTCATGATGGGAGCTGTGGGCCTGGGTCTGATGGGCAGCCATGTTGGTTCCCGGGGCATGAGGTGAGCTGTGGGCCCGGGGCTGCCGGGCGGCCATGTTGGTTCCCGGATCATGGCGGGAGCTGTGGGCCCAGGGCTGCCAGGTGGCCATGTCTGTTCCTGGGGCATGACGGGAGCTTTGGTCCCACGGCTGCTGGGCGGCCATGTTGGTTCCCAGGGCTTTGCAGGAGCTGTTGGCCAGGGTCTGCTGCTGGCCATGCTAGTTCCAAGCACATGGCGGGAGCTGTGGGCCTGGGGCTGCCGGGCGGCCATGTTGGTTCCCAGGAAATGACGGCAGCTGTGCTCTTGGGGCTGCCAGGCGGCCATGTTTGTTTCCAGGCCATGCCTGGATTCTTGATCCCGAAACTGGCGCCGGTCATGTTAGTTCCCGCAGCATGGTGGAAGCATTGGGCCCTGGGACTGCTGTCAACCATGTTGGTTCTAAGGGCATGGCAGAATCTGTGGGCCTGTTGCTGCCGGGCGGCCATGTAGGTTCCCGGGGCATGGCGGGAGCTGTGGGCCCGGGGCTGCCAGGCGGCCATGTTAGTTCTCAGGGCATGGCGGGAGCTGTGGGCCCAGGGCTGCCAGGCGGCCATGTCTGTTTCCTGAACATGACGGGAGCTTTGGTCCCACGGCTGCTGGGCGGCCATGTTGGTTTCCAGGGCATGCTTGGATCCTTGATCCCAGGGCTGCCGCCGGCCATGTTAGTTCCAGTAGCATGGTGGGAGCACTGGGCACTGGGACTGCTGTCGGCCATGTTAGTTCCCGGGTCATGGCGGAATCTGTGGGCCTGGTGCTGCCGGGCGACCATGTTGGTTCCCGGGGTATGGCGGGAGCTGTAGGCCTGGGGCTGCCAACGGCCATGGTGGTTCCCGGGGCATGGCGGGAGCTGTTGGCTTGGGGCTGCCGGCGGTCATGTTGGTTCCCAAAGCATGGCGGGAGCTGTGGGCCTGGGTCTGCCGGTGGCCATTTTGTTTCTCGGGGCATGGCGGGAACTGTGGGCCAGGGGCTGTTGGGCGGCCATGTTGGTTTCCGGGGCATGGCAGCAGCTGTGGGCCTGGGGTTGCCACCGGCCATGATGGTTCCTGGGGCATGGTGGGAGCTGTTGGCTCGGGGCTGCCGGTGGCCATGTTGGTTCCCAGGTCATGGCGGGAACTGTGGACCAGGGGCTGCCGGGCGGCAATGTTGGTTTCCAGGTCATGATGGGAGCTGTGGGCCTGGGTCTGATGGGCAGCCATGTTGGTTCCTGGGGCATGAGGTGAGCTGTGGGCCCGGGGCTGCCAGGCTGCCTTGTCTGTTCCTGGGGCATGACGGGAGCTTTGGTCCGGTGGCGGCTGGGAGGCCATGTTGGTTCTCAGGGCATGGCGGCAGCTGTGGGCCTTGGGCTGCCGCCAGCCATGTTGGTTCCCAGGGCATGGTGGGAACTGTGGGTCACGGGCTGCCGTTCGGCCATGTTGGTTCCCGGATCATGGCGGAAGTTGTGGGCTTGGGACTGCCAGCGACCATGTTTGTTTCCGAGGCATGGCGGGAGCTGTGGTCCTGATAATGCTGCCGGCCATGTTGGTTCCTGGGGCATGGCGGAATCTGTGGGCCCAGGGCTGCCAGGTGGCCATGTCTGTTCCTGGGGCATGACGGGAGCTTTGGTCCCACGGCTGCTGGGCGGCCATGTTGGTTCCCAGGGCTTTGCAGGAGCTGTTGGCCAGGGTCTGCTGCTGGCCATGCTAGTTCCAAGCACATGGCGGGAGCTGTGGGCCTGGGGCTGCCGGGCGGCCATGTTGGTTCCCAGGAAATGACGGCCGCTGTGCTCTTGGGGCTGCCAGGCGGCCATGTTTGTTTCCAGGCCATGCCTGGATTCTTGATCCCGAAACTGGCGCCGGTCATGTTAGTTCCCGTAGCATGGTGGAAGCATTGGGCCCTGGGACTGCTGTCAACCATGTTGGTTCTAAGGGCATGGCAGAATCTGTGGGCCTGTTGCTGCCGGGCGGCCATGTAGGTTCCCGGGGCATGGCGGGAGCTGTGGGCCCGGGGCTGCCAGGCGGCCATGTTAGTTCTTAGGGCATGGCGGGAGCTGTGGGCCCAGGGCTGCCAGGCGGCCATGTCTGTTTCCTGAACATGACGGGAGCTTTGGTCCCACGGCTGCTGGGCGGCCATGTTGGTTTCCAGGGCATGCTTGGATCCTTGATCCCAGGGCTGCCGCCGGCCATGTTAGTTCCAGTAGCATGGTGGGAGCACTGGGCACTGGGACTGCTGTCGGCCATGTTAGTTCCCGGGTCATGGCGGAATCTGTGGGCCTGGTGCTGCCGGGCGACCATGTTGGTTCCCGGGGTATGGCGGGAGCTGTAGGCCTGGGGCTGCCAACGGCCATGGTGGTTCCCGGGGCATGGCGGGAGCTGTTGGCTTGGGGCTGCCGGCGGTCATGTTGGTTCCCAAAGCATGGCGGGAGCTGTGGGCCTGGGTCTGCCGGTGGCCATTTTGTTTCTCGGGGCATGGCGGGAATTGTGGGCCAGGGGCTGCCGGGTGGCCATGTTGGTTTCCGGGGCATGGCGGAAGTAGTAGGCCCGGGGCAGCCGGTTGGCCATGTTGTTTCCCGGGTCATGGCAGCAGCTGTGGGCCTGGGGTTGCCACCGGCCATGATGGTTCCCGGGGCATGGTGGGAGCTGTTGGCTCGGGGCTGCCGGCGGCCATGTTGGTTCCCAGGTCATGGCGGGAACTGTGGACCAGGGGCTGCCGGGCGGCAATGTTGGTTCCCAGGTCATGGTGGGAGCTGTGGGCCTGGGTCTGATGGGCAGCCATGTTGGTTCCCGGGGCATGAGGTGAGCTGTGGGCCCGGGGTGCCGGGCGGCCATGTTGGTTCCCGGATCATGGCGGGAGCTGTGGGCCCACGGCTGCCAGGCGGCCTTGTCTGTTCCTGGGGCATGACGGGAGCTTTGATCCGGTGGCGGCTGGGCGGCCATGTTGGTTCTCAGGGCATGGCGGCAGCTGTGGGCCTGGGGTTGCCACCGGCCATGATGGTTCCCGGGGCATGGTGGGAACTGTTGGCTCGGCGCTGCCGCCAGCCATGTTGGTTCCCAGGGCATGGCGGAAACTGTGGGTCACGGGCTGCCGTTCGGCCATGTTGGTTCCCGGATCATGGCGGAAGTTGTGGGCTTGGGACTGCCAGCGGCCATGTTTGTTTCCGAGGCATGGCGGGAGCTGTGGTCCTGATAATGCTGCCGGCCATGTTGGTTCCTGGGGCATGGCGGAATCTGTGGGCCCAGGGCTGCCAGGCAGCCATGTCTGTTCCTGGGGCATGACGGGAGCTTTGGTCCCACGGCTGCTGGGCGGCCATGTTGGTTCCCAGGGCTTTGCAGGAGCTGTTGGCCAGGGTCTGCTGCTGGCCATGCTAGTTCCAAGCACATGGCGGGAGCTGTGGGCCTGGGGCTGCCGGGCGGCCATGTTGGTTCCCAGGAAATGACGGCCGCTGTGCTCTTGGGGCTGCCAGGCGGCCATGTTTGTTTCCAGGCCATGCCTGGATTCTTGATCCCGAAACTGGCGCCGGTCATGTTAGTTCCCGTAGCATGGTGGAAGCATTGGGCCCTGGGACTGCTGTCAACCATGTTGGTTCTAAGGGCATGGCAGAATCTGTGGGCCTGTTGCTGCCGGGCGGCCATGTAGGTTCCCGGGGCATGGCGGGAGCTGTGGGCCCGGGGCTGGCAGGCGGCCATGTTAGTTTTTAGGGCATGGCGGGAGCTGTGGGCCCAGGGCTGCCAGGCGGCCATGTCTGTTTCCTGAACATGACGGGAGCTTTGGTCCCACGGCTGCTGGGCGGCCATGTTGGTTTCCAGGGCATGCTTGGATCCTTGATCCCAGGGCTGCTGCCGGCCATGTTAGTTCCAGTAGCATGGTGGGAGCACTGGGCACTGGGACTGCTGTCGGCCATGTTAGTTCCCGGGTCATGGCGGAATCTGTGGGCCTGGTGCTGCCGGGCGACCATGTTGGTTCCCGGGGTATGGCGGGAGCTGTAGGCCTGGGGCTGCCAACGGCCATGGTGGTTCCCGGGGCATGGCGGGAGCTGTGGGCCAGGGTCTGCCGGTGGCCATTTTGTTTCTCGGGGCATGGCGGGAACTGTGGGCCTGGGTCTGCCGGTGGCCATTTTGTTTCTCGGGGCATGGCGGGAACTGTGGGCCAGGGGCTGTTGGGCGGCCATGTTGGTTTCCGGGGCATGGCGGAAGTAGTAGGCCCGGGGCAGCCGGTTGGCCATGTTGGTTCCCGGGGCATGGCAGCAGCTGTGGGCCTGGGGTTGCCACCGGCCATGATGGTTCCTGGGGCATGGTGGGAGCTGTTGGCTCGGGGCTGCCGGTGGCCATGTTGGTTCCCAGGTCATGGCGGGAACTGTGGACCAGGGGCTGCCGGGCGGCAATGTTGGTTTCCAGGTCATGATGGGAGCTGTGGGCCTGGGTCTGATGGGCAGCCATGTTGGTTCCCGGGGCATGAGGTGAGCTGTGGGCCCGGGGCTGCCGGGCGGCCATGTTGGTTCCCGGATCATGGCGGGAGCTGTGGGCCCAGGGCTGCCAGGCTGCCTTGTCTGTTCCTGGGGCATGACGGGAGCTTTGGTCCGGTGGCGGCTGGGCGGCCATGTTGGTTCTCAGGGCATGGCGGCAGCTGTGGGCCTTGGGCTGCCGCCAGCCATGTTGGTTCCCAGGGCATGGTGGGAACTGTGGGTCACGGGCTGCCGTTCGGCCATGTTGGTTCCCGGATCATGGCGGAAGTTGTGGGCTTGGGACTGCCAGCGACCATGTTTGTTTCCGAGGCATGGCGGGAGCTGTGGTCCTGATAATGCTGCCGGCCATGTTGGTTCCTGGGGCATGGCGGAATCTGTGGGCCCAGGGCTGCCAGGTGGCCATGTCTGTTCCTGGGGCATGACGGGAGCTTTGGTCCCACGGCTGCTGGGCGGCCATGTTGGTTCCCAGGGCTTTGCAGGAGCTGTTGGCCAGGGTCTGCTGCTGGCCATGCTAGTTCCAAGCACATGGCGGGAGCTGTGGGCCTGGGGCTGCCGGGCGGCCATGTTGGTTCCCAGGAAATGACGGCAGCTGTGCTCTTGGGGCTGCCAGGCGGCCATGTTTGTTTCCAGGCCATGCCTGGATTCTTGATCCCGAAACTGGCGCCGGTCATGTTAGTTCCCGTAGCCTGGTGGAAGCATTGGGCCCTGGGACTGCTGTCAACCATGTTGGTTCTAAGGGCATGGCAGAATCTGTGGGCCTGTTGCTGCCGGGCGGCCATGTAGGTTCCCGGGGCATGGCGGGAGCTGTGGGCCCGGGGCTGCCAGGCGGCCATGTTAGTTCTTAGGGCATGGCGGGAACTGTGGGCCTGGGGCTGCCGGGCGGCAATGTTGGTTTCCAGGTCATGGTGGGAGCTGTGGGCCTGGGTCTGATGGGCGGCCATGTTGGTTCCCGGGCCATGTCAAGAGCTGTGGACTCGGGGCTGCCAGGCGGCCATGTCTGTTCCTGGGACGTGGTGGGAGCATTGAGCTCGGGGCTGCCAGGCGGACATGTTCATTCCCAGAGCATGGCGGGAGCTGTGGGCCCGGGGCTGCCGGGCGGCCTTGTTGGTTATCAGGTCATGGCGGGAGCTGTGGGTGTGGGGCTGCTGGGCGGTCATGTTGGTTCCCTGTTCATGGAAAATGTTGTGGGCTTGGGGCTGCCGGCGGCCATGTTGGTTTTCGGGGCATGGCAAGTGCTGTGGATCTGGGGCTGCCAGGCGGACATTTCTCTTCCCGGGGCTTGGCGGGAGCTGTGGGACCAAGGCTCCCGCCGGCCATGTTGGTTCCCGCGCCATGGCAATAGCTGTGGTCCCAGGGCTTCTGCCGGCAATGTTCTTTCCCAGGGCACGGCGGGAACTGTGGGCCCAGGGCTTCCGCTGGTCATGTTGGTTCCTATGGCACGGCGGGAGCTGTGGGTCTGGGGCTGCCGCCGGCCATGTTGGTTCTCGGGGCATGGCGGGAGCTGTGGTACAGAAGCTGCTGCCGGCCATGTTGGTTCCCGGGGCATGGCGGGAGCTGTGGGCCAGGGTCTGCCGGTGGCCATTTTGTTTCTCGGGGCATGGCGGGAACTGTGGGCCTGGGTCTGCCGGTGGCCATTTTGTTTCTCGGGGCATGGCGGGAACTGTGGGCCAGGGGCTGTTGGGCGGCCATGTTGGTTTCCGGGGCATGGCGGAAGTAGTAGGCCCGGGGCAGCCGGTTGGCCATGTTGGTTCCCGGGGCATGGCAGCAGCTGTGGGCCTGGGGTTGCCACCGGCCATGATGGTTCCTGGGGCATGGTGGGAGCTGTTGGCTCGGGGCTGCCGGTGGCCATGTTGGTTCCCAGGTCATGGCGGGAACTGTGGACCAGGGGCTGCCGGGCGGCAATGTTGGTTTCCAGGTCATGATGGGAGCTGTGGGCCTGGGTCTGATGGGCAGCCATGTTGGTTCCCGGGGCATGAGGTGAGCTGTGGGCCCGGGGCTGCCGGGCGGCCATGTTGGTTCCCGGATCATGGCGGGAGCTGTGGGCCCAGGGCTGCCAGGCTGCCTTGTCTGTTCCTGGGGCATGACGGGAGCTTTGGTCCGGTGGCGGCTGGGAGGCCATGTTGGTTCTCAGGGCATGGCGGCAGCTGTGGGCCTTGGGCTGCCGCCAGCCATGTTGGTTCCCAGGGCATGGTGGGAACTGTGGGTCACGGGCTGCCGTTCGGCCATGTTGGTTCCTGGATCATGGCGGGAGCTGTGGGCCCAGGGCTGCCAGGTGGCCATGTCTGTTCCTGGGGCATGACGGGAGCTTTGGTCCCACGGCTGCTGGGCGGCCATGTTGGTTCCCAGGGCTTTGCAGGAGCTGTTGGCCAGGGTCTGCTGCTGGCCATGCTAGTTCCAAGCACATGGCGGGAGCTGTGGGCCTGGGGCTGCCGGGCGGCCATGTTGGTTCCCAGGAAATGACGGCAGCTGTGCTCTTGGGGCTGCCAGGCGGCCATGTTTGTTTCCAGGCCATGCCTGGATTCTTGATCCCGAAACTGGCGCCGGTCATGTTAGTTCCCGTAGCATGGTGGAAGCATTGGGCCCTGGGACTGCTGTCAACCATGTTGGTTCTAAGGGCATGGCAGAATCTGTGGGCCTGTTGCTGCCGGGCGGCCATGTAGGTTCCCGGGGCATGGCGGGAGCTGTGGGCCCGGGGCTGCCAGGCGGCCATGTTAGTTCTTAGGGCATGGCGGGAGCTGTGGGCCCAGGGCTGCCAGGCGGCCATGTCTGTTTCCTGAACATGACGGGAGCTTTGGTCCCACGGCTGCTGGGCGGCCATGTTGGTTTCCAGGGCATGCTTGGATCCTTGATCCCAGGGCTGCCGCCGGCCATGTTAGTTCCAGTAGCATGGTGGGAGCACTGGGCACTGGGACTGCTGTCGGCCATGTTAGTTCCCGGGTCATGGCGGAATCTGTGGGCCTGGTGCTGCCGGGCGACCATGTTGGTTCCCGGGGTATGGCGGGAGCTGTAGGCCTGGGGCTGCCAACGGCCATGGTGGTTCCCGGGGCATGGCGGGAGCTGTTGGCTTGGGGCTGCCGGCGGTCATGTTGGTTCCCAAAGCATGGCGGGAGCTGTGGGCCTGGGTCTGCCGGTGGCCATTTTGTTTCTCGGGGCATGGCGGGAACTGTGGGCCAGGGGCTGTTGGGCGGCCATGTTGGTTTCCGGGGCATGGCAGCAGCTGTGGGCCTGGGGTTGCCACCGGCCATGATGGTTCCTTGGGCATGGTGGGAGCTGTTGGCTCGGGGCTGCCGGTGGCCATGTTGGTTCCCAGGTCATGGCGGGAACTGTGGACCAGGGGCTGCCGGGCGGCAATGTTGGTTTCCAGGTCATGATGGGAGCTGTGGGCCTGGGTCTGATGGGCAGCCATGTTGGTTCCTGGGGCATGAGGTGAGCTGTGGGCCCGGGGCTGCCAGGCTGCCTTGTCTGTTCCTGGGGCATGACGGGAGCTTTGGTCCGGTGGCGGCTGGGAGGCCATGTTGGTTCTCAGGGCATGGCGGCAGCTGTGGGCCTTGGGCTGCCGCCAGCCATGTTGGTTCCCAGGGCATGGTGGGAACTGTGGGTCACGGGCTGCCGTTCGGCCATGTTGGTTCCCGGATCATGGCGGAAGTTGTGGGCTTGGGACTGCCAGCGACCATGTTTGTTTCCGAGGCATGGCGGGAGCTGTGGTCCTGATAATGCTGCCGGCCATGTTGGTTCCTGGGGCATGGCGGAATCTGTGGGCCCAGGGCTGCCAGGTGGCCATGTCTGTTCCTGGGGCATGACGGGAGCTTTGGTCCCACGGCTGCTGGGCGGCCATGTTGGTTCCCAGGGCTTTGCAGGAGCTGTTGGCCAGGGTCTGCTGCTGGCCATGCTAGTTCCAAGCACATGGCGGGAGCTGTGGGCCTGGGGCTGCCGGGCGGCCATGTTGGTTCCCAGGAAATGACGGCCGCTGTGCTCTTGGGGCTGCCAGGCGGCCATGTTTGTTTCCAGGCCATGCCTGGATTCTTGATCCCGAAACTGGCGCCGGTCATGTTAGTTCCCGTAGCATGGTGGAAGCATTGGGCCCTGGGACTGCTGTCAACCATGTTGGTTCTAAGGGCATGGCAGAATCTGTGGGCCTGTTGCTGCCGGGCGGCCATGTAGGTTCCCGGGGCATGGCGGGAGCTGTGGGCCCGGGGCTGCCAGGCGGCCATGTTAGTTCTTAGGGCATGGCGGGAGCTGTGGGCCCAGGGCTGCCAGGCGGCCATGTCTGTTTCCTGAACATGACGGGAGCTTTGGTCCCACGGCTGCTGGGCGGCCATGTTGGTTTCCAGGGCATGCTTGGATCCTTGATCCCAGGGCTGCCGCCGGCCATGTTAGTTCCAGTAGCATGGTGGGAGCACTGGGCACTGGGACTGCTGTCGGCCATGTTAGTTCCCGGGTCATGGCGGAATCTGTGGGCCTGGTGCTGCCGGGCGACCATGTTGGTTCCCGGGGTATGGCGGGAGCTGTAGGCCTGGGGCTGCCAACGGCCATGGTGGTTCCCGGGGCATGGCGGGAGCTGTTGGCTTGGGGCTGCCGGCGGTCATGTTGGTTCCCAAAGCATGGCGGGAGCTGTGGGCCTGGGTCTGCCGGTGGCCATTTTGTTTCTCGGGGCATGGCGGGAATTGTGGGCCAGGGGCTGCCGGGTGGCCATGTTGGTTTCCGGGGCATGGCGGAAGTAGTAGGCCCGGGGCAGCCGGTTGGCCATGTTGTTTCCCGGGTCATGGCAGCAGCTGTGGGCCTGGGGTTGCCACCGGCCATGATGGTTCCCGGGGCATGGTGGGAGCTGTTGGCTCGGGGCTGCCGGCGGCCATGTTGGTTCCCAGGTCATGGCGGGAACTGTGGACCAGGGGCTGCCGGGCGGCAATGTTGGTTCCCAGGTCATGGTGGGAGCTGTGGGCCTGGGTCTGATGGGCAGCCATGTTGGTTCCCGGGGCATGAGGTGAGCTGTGGGCCCGGGGTGCCGGGCGGCCATGTTGGTTCCCGGATCATGGCGGGAGCTGTGGGCCCACGGCTGCCAGGCGGCCTTGTCTGTTCCTGGGGCATGACGGGAGCTTTGATCCGGTGGCGGCTGGGCAGCCATGTTGGTTCTCAGGTCATGGCGGCAGCTGTGGGCCTGGGGTTGCCACCGGCCATGATGGTTCCCGGGGCATGGTGGGAACTGTTGGCTCGGCGCTGCCGCCAGCCATGTTGGTTCCCAGGGCATGGCGGAAACTGTGGGTCACGGGCTGCCGTTCGGCCATGTTGGTTCCCGGATCATGGCGGAAGTTGTGGGCTTGGGACTGCCAGCGGCCATGTTTGTTTCCGAGGCATGGCGGGAGCTGTGGTCCTGATAATGCTGCCGGCCATGTTGGTTCCTGGGGCATGGCGGAATCTGTGGGCCCAGGGCTGCCAGGCGGCCATGTCTGTTCCTGGGGCATGACGGGAGCTTTGGTCCCACGGCTGCTGGGCGGCCATGTTGGTTCCCAGGGCTTTGCAGGAGCTGTTGGCCAGGGTCTGCTGCTGGCCATGCTAGTTCCAAGCACATGGCGGGAGCTGTGGGCCTGGGGCTGCCGGGCGGCCATGTTGGTTCCCAGGAAATGACGGCCGCTGTGCTCTTGGGGCTGCCAGGCGGCCATGTTTGTTTCCAGGCCATGCCTGGATTCTTGATCCCGAAACTGGCGCCGGTCATGTTAGTTCCCGTAGCATGGTGGAAGCATTGGGCCCTGGGACTGCTGTCAACCATGTTGGTTCTAAGGGCATGGCAGAATCTGTGGGCCTGTTGCTGCCGGGCGGCCATGTTGGTTCCCGGGGCATGGCGGGAGCTGTGGGCCCGGGGCTGGCAGGCGGCCATGTTAGTTTTTAGGGCATGGCGGGAGCTGTGGGCCCAGGGCTGCCAGGCGGCCATGTCTGTTTCCTGAACATGACGGGAGCTTTGGTCCCACGGCTGCTGGACGGCCATGTTGGTTTCCAGGGCATGCTTGGATCCTTGATCCCAGGGCTGCTGCCGGCCATGTTAGTTCCAGTAGCATGGTGGGAGCACTGGGCACTGGGACTGCTGTCGGCCATGTTAGTTCCCGGGTCATGGCGGAATCTGTGGGCCTGGTGCTGCCGGGCGACCATGTTGGTTCCCGGGGTATGGCGGGAGCTGTAGGCCTGGGGCTGCCAACGGCCATGGTGGTTCCCGGGGCATGGCGGGAGCTGTGGGCCAGGGTCTGCCGGTGGCCATTTTGTTTCTCGGGGCATGGCGGGAACTGTGGGCCTGGGTCTGCCGGTGGCCATTTTGTTTCTCGGGGCATGGCGGGAACTGTGGGCCAGGGGCTGTTGGGCGGCCATCTTGGTTTCCGGGGCATGGCGGAAGTAGTAGGCCCGGGGCAGCCGGTTGGCCATGTTGGTTCCCGGGGCATGGCAGCAGCTGTGGGCCTGGGGTTGCCACCGGCCATGATGGTTCCTGGGGCATGGTGGGAGCTGTTGGCTCGGGGCTGCCGGTGGCCATGTTGGTTCCCAGGTCATGGCGGGAACTGTGGACCAGGGGCTGCCGGGCGGCAATGTTGGTTTCCAGGTCATGATGGGAGCTGTGGGCCTGGGTCTGATGGGCAGCCATGTTGGTTCCCGGGGCATGAGGTGAGCTGTGGGCGCGGGGCTGCCGGGCGGCCATGTTGGTTCCCGGATCATGGCGGGAGCTGTGGGCCCAGGGCTGCCAGGCTGCCTTGTCTGTTCCTGGGGCATGACGGGAGCTTTGGTCCGGTGGCGGCTGGGCGGCCATGTTGGTTCTCAGGGCATGGCGGCAGCTGTGGGCCTTGGGCTGCCGCCAGCCATGTTGGTTCCCAGGGCATGGTGGGAACTGTGGGTCACGGGCTGCCGTTCGGCCATGTTGGTTCCCGGATCATGGCGGAAGTTGTGGGCTTGGGACTGCCAGCGACCATGTTTGTTTCCGAGGCATGGCGGGAGCTGTGGTCCTGATAATGCTGCCGGCCATGTTGGTTCCTGGGGCATGGCGGAATCTGTGGGCCCAGGGCTGCCAGGTAGCCATGTCTGTTCCTGGGGCATGACGGGAGCTTTGGTCCCACGGCTGCTGGGCGGCCATGTTGGTTCCCAGGGCTTTGCAGGAGCTGATGGCTAGGGTCTGCTGCTGGCCATGCTAGTTCCAAGCACATGGCGGGAGCTGTGGGCCTGGGGCTGCCGGGCGGCCATGTTGGTTCCCAGGAAATGGCGGCAGCTGTGCTCTTGGGGCTGCCAGGTGGCCATGTTTGTTTCCAGGCCATGCCCGGATCCTTGATCCCGAGACTGGCGCTGGTCATGTTAGTTCCCGTAGCATGGTGGAAGCATTGGGCCCCGGGACTGCTGTCAACCATGTTGGTTCTAAGGGCATGGCGGAATCTGTGGGCCTGTTGCTGTCGGGCGACCATGTTGATTCCCGGGGCATGGCGGGAGCTGTGGGCCCGGGGCTGCCAGGCGGCCATGTTAGTTCTTAGGGCATGTTGGGAGCTGTGGTTCAGGGGCTGCTATGCGGCCATGTTGGTTCCCGGATGATATCGGAAATTGTGGGCTTGGGGCTGCCGGCGGCCATGTTGGTTCCCAGGTCATGGCGGGAACTGTGGGCCTGGGGCTGCCGGGCGGCAATGTTGGTTTCCAGGTCATGGTGGGAGCTGTGGGCCTGGGTCTGATGGGCGGCCATGTTGGTTCCCGGGCCATGTCAAGAGCTGTGGACTCGGGGCTGCCAGGCGGCCATGTCTGTTCCTGGGACGTGGTGGGAGCATTGAGCTCGGGGCTGCCAGGCGGACATGTTCATTCCCAGAGCATGGCGGGAGCTGTGGGCCCGGGGCTGCCGGGCGGCCTTGTTGGTTATCAGGTCATGGCGGGAGCTGTGGGTGTGGGGCTGCTGGGCGGTCATGTTGGTTCCCTGTTCATGGAAAATGTTGTGGGCTTGGGGCTGCCGGCGGCCATGTTGGTTTCCGGGGCATGGCAAGTGCTGTGGATCTGGGGCTGCCAGGCGGACCTTTCTCTTCCCGGGGCTTGGCGGGAGCTGTGGGACCAAGGCTCCCGCCGGCCATGTTGGTTCCCGCGCCATGGCAATAGCTGTGGTCCCAGGGCTTCTGCCGGCAATGTTCTTTCCCAGGGCACGGCGGGAACTGTGGGCCCAGGGCTTCCGCTGGTCATGTTGGTTCCTATGGCACGGCGGGAGCTGTGGGTCTGGGGCTGCCGCCGGCCATGTTGGTTCTCGGGGCATGGCGGGAGCTGTGGTACAGAAGCTGCTGCCGGCCATGTTGGTTCCCGGGGCATGGCGGGAGCTGTGGGCCAGGGTCTGCCGGTGGCCATTTTGTTTCTCGGGGCATGGCGGGAACTGTGGGCCTGGGTCTGCCGGTGGCCATTTTGTTTCTCGGGGCATGGCGGGAACTGTGGGCCAGGGGCTGTTGGGCGGCCATGTTGGTTTCCGGGGCATGGCGGAAGTAGTAGGCCCGGGGCAGCCGGTTGGCCATGTTGGTTCCCGGGGCATGGCAGCAGCTGTGGGCCTGGGGTTGCCACCGGCCATGATGGTTCCTGGGGCATGGTGGGAGCTGTTGGCTCGGGGCTGCCGGTGGCCATGTTGGTTCCCAGGTCATGGCGGGAACTGTGGACCAGGGGCTGCCGGGCGGCAATGTTGGTTTCCAGGTCATGATGGGAGCTGTGGGCCTGGGTCTGATGGGCAGCCATGTTGGTTCCCGGGGCATGAGGTGAGCTGTGGGCCCGGGGCTGCCGGGCGGCCATGTTGGTTCCCGGATCATGGCGGGAGCTGTGGGCCCAGGGCTGCCAGGCGGCCTTGTCTGTTCCTGGGGCATGACGGGAGCTTTGGTCCGGTGGCGGCTGGGAGGCCATGTTGGTTCTCAGGGCATGGCGGCAGCTGTGGGCCTTGGGCTGCCGCCAGCCATGTTGGTTCCCAGGGCATGGTGGGAACTGTGGGTCACGGGCTGCCGTTCGGCCATGTTGGTTCCCGGATCATGGCGGAAGTTGTGGGCTGGGACTGCCAGCGACCTTGTTTGTTTCCGAGGCATGGCGGGAGCTGTGGTCCTGATAATGCTGCCGGCCATGTTGGTTCCTGGGGCATGGCGGAATCTGTGGGCCCAGGGCTGCCAGGCGGCCATGTCTGTTCCTGGGGCATGACGGGAGCTTTGGTCCCACGGCTGCTGGGCGGCCATGTTGGTTCGCAGGGCTTTGCAGGAGCTGATGGCTAGGGTCTGCTGCTGGCCATGCTAGTTCCAAGCACATGGCGGGAGCTGTGGGCCTGGGGCTGCCGGGCGGCCATGTTGGTTCCCAGGAAATGGCGGCCACTGTGCTCTTGGGGCTGCCAGGTGGCCATGTTTGTTTCCAGGCCATGCCCGGATCCTTGATCCCGAGACTGGCGCCGGTCATGTTAGTTCCCGTAGCATGGTGGAAGCATTGGGCCCCGGGACTGCTGTCAACCATGTTGGTTCTAAGGGCATGGCGGAATCTGTGGGCCTGTTGCTGTCGGGCGACCATGTTGATTCCCGGGGCATGGCGGGAGCTGTGGGCCCGGGGCTGCCAGGCGGCCATGTTAGTTCTTAGGGCATGGCGGGAGCTGTGGTTCAGGGGCTGCTATGCGGCCATGTTGGTTCCCGGATGATATTGGAAATTGTGGGCTTGGGGCTGCCGGCGGCCATGTTGGTTCCCAGGTCATGGCGGGAACTGTGGGCCTGGGGCTGCCGGGCGGCAATGTTGGTTTCCAGGTCATTGTGGGAGCTGTGGGCCTGGGTCTGATGGGCGGCCATGTTGGTTCCCGGGCCATGTCAAGAGCTGTGGACCCGGGGCTGCCAGGCGGCCATGTCTGTTCCTGGGACGTGGTGGGAGCATTGAGCTCGGGGCTGCCAGGCGGACATGTTCATTCCCAGAGCATGGCGGGAGCTGTGGGCCCGGGGCTGCCGGGCGGCCTTGTTGGTTATCAGGTCATGGCGGGAGCTGTGGGTGTGGGGCTGCTGGGCGGTCATGTTGGTTCCCTGTTCATGGAAAATGTTGTGGGCTTGGGGCTGCCGGCGGCCATGTTGGTTTCCGGGGCATGGCAAGTGCTGTGGATCTGGGGCTGCCAGGCGGACATTTCTCTTCCCGGGGCTTGGCGGGAGCTGTGGGACCAAGGCTCCCGCCGGCCATGTTGGTTCCCGCGCCATGGCAAGAGCTGTGGTCCCAGGGCTTCTGCCGGCAATGTTCTTTCCCAGGGCACGGCGGGAACTGTGGGCCCAGGGCTTCCGCTGGTCATGTTGGTTCCTATGGCACGGCGGGAGCTGTGGGTCTGGGGCTGCCGCCGGCCATGTTGGTTCTCGGGGCATGGCGGGAGCTGTGGTACAGAAGCTGCTGCCGGCCATGTTGGTTCCCGGGGCATGGAGGGAGCTGTGGTCCCGGGGCTACCTCCGGCCATGTTGGTTCTTGGGGCATGGCCGGAGCTGTGGTCCCGGGGCTGCTTACGGCCATGTTGGTTCCTGGGGCATGGCGGAATCTGTGGGCCCAGGGCTGCCAGGCGGCCATGTCTGTTCCTGGGGCATGACGGGAGCTTTGGTCCCACGGCTGCTGGGCGGCCATGTTGGTTCGCAGGGCTTTGCAGGAGCTGTTGGCCAGGGTCTGCTGCTGGCCATGCTAGTTCCAAGCACATGGCGGGAGCTGTGGACCTGGGTCTGCCGGGCGGCCATGTTGGTTCCTAGGAAATGGCGGCAGCTGTGCCCTTGGGGCTGCCAGGCGGCCATGTTTGTTTCCAGGCCATGCCCGGATCCTTGGTCCCGAGACTGGCGCCGGTCATGTTAGTTCCCGTAGCATGGTGGAAGCATTGGGCCCTGGGACTGCTGTCAACCATGTTGGTTCTAAGGGCATGGCAGAATCTGTGGGCCTGTTGCTGCCGGGCGGCCATGTTGGTTCCCGGGGCATGGCGGGAGCTGTGGGCCCGGGGCTGGCAGGCGGCCATGTTAGTTCTTAGGGCATGGCGGGAGCTGTGGGCCCAGGGCTGCCAGGCGGCCATGTCTGTTTCCTGAACATGACGGGAGCTTTGGTCCCACGGCTGCTGGGCGGCCATGTTGGTTTCCAGGGCATGCTTGGATCCTTGATCCCAGGGCTGCCGCCGGCCATGTTAGTTCCAGTAGCATGGTGGGAGCACTGGGCACTGGGACTGCTGTCGGCCATGTTAGTTCCCGGGTCATGGCGGAATCTGTGGGCCTGGTGCTGCCGGGCGACCATGTTGGTTCCCGGGGTATGGCGGGAGCTGTAGGCCTGGCGCTGCCAACGGCCATGGTGGTTCCCGGGGCATGGCGGGAGCTGTTGGCTTGGGGCTGCCGGCGGTCATATTGGTTCCCAAAGCATGGCGGGAGCTGTGGGCCTGGGTCTGCCGGTGGCCATTTTGTTTCTCGGGGCATGGCGGGAATTGTGGGCCAGGGGCTGCCGGGTGGCCATGTTGGTTTCCGGGGCATGGCAGCAGCTGTGGGCCTGGGGTTGCCACCGGCCATGATGGTTCCCGGGGCATGGTGGGAGCTGTTGGCTCGGGGCTGCCGGTGGCCATGTTGGTTCCCGGGGCATGGCAGGAACTGTGGGTCAGGGGCTGCCGGTCGGCCATGTTGGTTCCCGGATCATGGCGGAAGTTGTGGGCTTGGGACTGCCGGCGACCATGTTTGTTTCCGAGGCATGGCGGGAGCTGTGGTCCTGATAATGCTGCCGGCCATGTTGGTTCCTGGGGCATGGCGGAATCTGTGCGCCCAGGGCTGCCAGGCGGCCATGTCTGTTCCTGGGGCATGACGGGAGCTTTGGTCCCACGGCTGCTGGGCGGCCATGTTGGTTCGCAGGGCTTTGCAGGAGCTGTTGGCCAGGGTCTGCTGCTGGCCATGCTAGTTCCAAGCACATGGCGGGAGCTGTGGGCCTGGGGCTGCCGGGCGGCCATGTTGGTTCCTAGGAAATGGCGACAGCTGTGCCCTTGGGGCTGCCAGGCGGCCATGTTTGTTTCCAGGCCATGCCCGGATCCTTGATCCCGAGACTGGCGCCGGTCATGTTAGTTCCCGTAGCATGGTGGAAGCATTGGGCCCCGGGACTGCTGTCAACCATGTTGGTTCTAAGGGCATGGCAGAATCTGTGGGCCTGTTGCTGCCGGGCGGCCATGTTGGTTCCCGGGGCATGGCGGGAGCTGTGGGCCCGGGGCTGCCAGGCGGCCATGTTAGTTCTTAGGGCATGGCGGGAGCTGTGGGCCCAGGGCTGCCAGGCGGCCATGTCTGTTTCCTGAACATGACGGGAGCTTTGGTCCCACGGCTGCTGGGCGGCCATGTTGGTTTCCAGGGCATGCTTGGATCCTTGATCCCAGGGCTGCCGCCGGCCATGTTAGTTCCAGTAGCATGGTGGGAGCACTGGGCACTGGGACTGCTGTCGGCCATGTTAGTTCCCGGGTCATGGCGGAATCTGTGGGCCTGGTGCTGCCGGGCGACCATGTTGGTTCCCGGGGTATGGCGGGAGCTGTAGGCCTGGCGCTGCCAACGGCCATGGTGGTTCCCGGGGCATGGCGGGAGCTGTTGGCTTGGGGCTGCCGGCGGTCATGTTGGTTCCCAAAGCATGGCGGGAGCTGTGGGCCTGGGTCTGCCGGTGGCCATTTTGTTTCTCGGGGCATGGCGGGAATTGTGGGCCAGGGGCTGCCGGGTGGCCATGTTTGTTTCCGAGGCATGGCGGGAGCTGTGGTCCTGATAATGCTGCCGGCCATGTTGGTTCCTGGGGCATGGCGGAATCTGTGCGCCCAGGGCTGCCAGGCGGCCATGTCTGTTCCTGGGGCATGACGGGAGCTTTGGTCCCACGGCTGCTGAGCGGCCATGTTGGTTCGCAGGGCTTTGCAGGAGCTGTTGGCCAGGGTCTGCTGCTGGCCATGCTAGTTCCAAGCACATGGCGGGAGCTGTGGACCTGGGGCTGCCGGGCGGCCATGTTGGTTCCCAGGAAATGGCGGCAGCTGTGCCCTTGGGGCTGCCAGGCGGCCATGTTTGTTTCCAGGCCATGCCCGGATCCTTGATCCCGAGACTGGCGCCGGTCATGTTAGTTCCCGTAGCATGGTGGAAGCATTGGGCCCTGGGACTGCTGTCAACCATGTTGGTTCTAAGGGCATGGCAGAATCTGTGGCCCTGTTGCTGCCGGGCGGCAATGTTGGTTCCCGGGGCATGGCGGGAGCTGTGGGCCCGGGGCTGCCAGGCGGCCATGTTAGTTCTTAGGGCATGGCGGGAGCTGTGGGCCCGGGGCTGCCAGGCGGCCATGTCAGTTTCCTGAACATGACGGGAGCTTTGGTCCCACGGCTGCTGGGCGGCCATGTTGGTTTCCAGGGCATGCTTGGATCCTTGATCCCAGGGCTGCCGCCGGCCATGTTAGTTCCAGTAGCATGGTGGGAGCACTGGGCACTGGGACTGCTGTCGGCCATGTTAGTTCCCGGGTCATGGCGGAATCTGTGGGCCTGGTGCTGCCGGGCGACCATGTTGGTTCCCGGGGTATGGCGGGAGCTGTAGGCCTGGCGCTGCCAAAGGCCATGGTGGTTCCCAAAGCATGGCGGGAGCTGTGGGCCTGGGTCTGCCGGTGGCCATTTTGTTTCTCGGGGCATGGCGGGAATTGTGGGCCAGGGGCTGCCGGGTGGCCATGTTGGTTTCCGGGGCATGGCAGCAGCTGTGGGCCTGGGGTTGCCACCGGCCATGATGGTTCCCGGGGCATGGTGGGAGCTGTTGGCTCGGGGCTGCCGGTGGCCATGTTGGTTCCCAGGTCATGGCGGGAACTGTGGGCCAGGGGCTGCCGGGCGGCCATGTTGGTTCCCAGGTCATGGTGGGAGCTGTGGGCCTGGGTCTGATGGGCAGCCATGTTGGTTCCCGGGGCATGAGGTGAGCTGTGGGCCCGGGGTGCCGGGCGGCCATGTTGGTTCCCGGATCATGGCGGGAGCTGTGGGCTCAGGGCTGCCAGGCGGCCTTGTCTGTTCCTGGGGCATGACGGGAGCTTTGGTCCGGTGGCGGCTGGGCGGCCATGTTGGTTCTCAGGGCATGGCGGCAGCTGTGGGCCTGGGGTTGCCACCGGCCATGATGGTTCCCGGGGCATGGTGGGAACTGTTGGCTCGGGGCTGCCGCCAGCCATGTTGGTTCCCAGGGCATGGCGGGAACTGTGGGTCACGGGCTGCCGTTCGGACATGTTGGTTCCCGGATCATGGCGGAAGTTGTGGGCTTGGGACTGCCAGCGGCCATGTTTGTTTCCGAGGCATGGCGGGAGCTGTGGTCCTGATAATGCTGCCGGCCATGTTGGTTCCTGGGGCATGGCGGAATCTGTGGGCCCAGGGCTGCCAGGCGGCCATGTCTTTTCCTGGGGCATGGCGGGAGCTGTGGGCCTGGGGCTGCCGGGCGGCCTTGTTGGTTATCAGGTCATGGCGGGAGCTGTGGGTGTGGGGCTGCTGGGCGGTCATGTTGGTTCCCTGTTCATGGAAAATGTTGCGGGCTTGGTGCTGCCGGCGGCCATGTTGGTTTCCGGGGCATGGCAAGTGCTGTGGATCTGGGGCTGCCAGGCGGACATTTCTCTTCCCGGGGCATGGCGGGAGCTGTGGGCCCGGGGCTGCCAGGCGGCCATGTTAGTTCTTAGGGCATGGCGGGAGCTGTGGGCCCAGGGCTGCCAGGCGGCCATGTTGGTTTCCAGGGCATGCTTGGATCCTTGATCCCAGGGCTGCTGCCGGCCATGTTAGTTCCAGTAGCATGGTGGGAGCACTGGGCACTGGGACTGCTGTCGGCCATGTTAGTTCCCGGGTCATGGCGGAATCTGTGGGCCTGGTGCTGCCGGGCGACCATGTTGGTTCCCGGGGTATGGCGGGAGCTGTGGGCCTGGGGCTGCCAACGGCCATGGTGGTTCCCGGGGCATGGCGGGAGCTGTTGGCTTGGGGCTGCCGGCGGTCATGTTGGTTCCCAAAGCATGGCGGGAGCTGTGGGCCTGGGTCTGCCGGTGGCCATTTTGTTTCTCGGGGCATGGCGGGAATTGTGGGCCAGGGGCTGCCGGGTGGCCATGTTGGTTTCCGGGGCATGGCGGAAGTAGTAGGCCCGGGGCAGCCGGTTGGCCATGTTGTTTCCCGGGTCATGGCAGCAGCTGTGGGCCTGGGGTTGCCACCGGCCATGATGGTTCCCGGGGCATGGTGGGAGCTGTTGGCTCGGGGCTGCCGACGGCCATGTTGGTTCCCAGGTCATGGTGGGAACTGTGGGCCAGGGGCTGCCGGGCGGCAATGTTGGTTTCCAGGTCATGATGGGAGCTGTGGGCCTGGGTCTGATGGGCAGCCATGTTGGTTCCCGGGGCATGAGGTGAGCTGTGGGCCCGGGGTGCCGGGCGGCCATGTTGGTTCCCGGATCATGGCGGGAGCTGTGGGCCCACGGCTGCCAGGCGGCCTTGTCTGTTCCTGGGGCATGACGGGAGCTTTGGTCCGGTGGCGGCTGGGCGGCCATGTTGGTTCTCAGGGCATGGCGGCAGCTGTGGGCCTGGGGTTGCCACCGGCCATGATGGTTCCCGGGCATGGTGGGAACTGTTGGCTCGGCGCTGCCGCCAGCCATGTTGGTTCCCAGGGCATGGCGGGAACTGTGGGTCACGGGCTGCCGTTCGGCCATGTTGGTTCCCGGATCATGGCGGAAGTTGTGGGCTTGGGACTGCCAGCGGCCATGTTTGTTTCCGAGGCATGGCGGGAGCTGTGGTCCTGATAATGCTGCCGGCCATGTTGGTTCCTGGGGCATGGCGGAATCTGTGGGCCCAGGGCTGCCAGGCGGCCATGTCTTTTCCTGGAAACATGGCGGGAGCTGTGGGCCCGGGGCTGCCGGGCGGCCTTGTTGGTTATCAGGTCATGGCGGGAGCTGTGGGTGTGGGGCTGCTGGGCGGTCATGTTGGTTCCCTGTTCATGGAAAATGTTGTGGGCTTGGGGCTGCCGGCGGCCATGTTGGTTTCCGGGGCATGGCAAGTGCTGTGGATCTGGGGCTGCCAGGCGGACATTTCTCTTCCCGGGGCATGGCGGGAGCTGTGGGCCCGGGGCTGCCAGGCGGCCATGTTAGTTCTTAGGGCATGGCGGGAGCTGTGGGCCCAGGGCTGCCAGGCGGCCATGTCTGTTTCCTGAACATGACGGGAGCTTTGGTCCCACGGCTGCTGGGCGGCCATGTTGGTTTCCAGGGCATGCTTGGATCCTTGATCCCAGGGCTGCCGCCGGCCATGTTAGTTCCAGTAGCATGGTGGGAGCACTGGGCACTGGGACTGCTGTCGGCCATGTTAGTTCCCGGGTCATGGCGGAATCTGTGGGCCTGGTGCTGCCGGGCGACCATGTTGGTTCCCGGGGTATGGCGGGAGCTGTGGGCCTGGGGCTGCCAACGGCCATGGTGGTTCCCGGGGCATGGCGGGAGCTGTTGGCTTGGGGCTGCCGGCGGTCATGTTGGTTCCCAAAGCATGGCGGGAGCTGTGGGCCTGGGTCTGCCGGTGGCCATTTTGTTTCTCGGGGCATGGCGGGAATTGTGGGCCAGGGGCTGCCGGGTGGCCATGTTGGTTTCCGGGGCATGGCGGAAGTAGTAGGCCCGGGGCAGCCGGTTGGCCATGTTGGTTCCCGGGTCATGGCAGCAGCTGTGGGCCTGGGGTTGCCACCGGCCATGATGGTTCCCGGGGCATGGTGGGAGCTGTTGGCTCGGGGCTGCCGGCGGCCATGTTGGTTCCCAGGTCATGGTGGGAACTGTGGGCCAGGGGCTGCCGGGCGGCAATGTTGGTTTCCAGGTCATGATGGGAGCTGTGGGCCTGGGTCTGATGGGCAGCCATGTTGGTTCCCGGGGCATGAGGTGAGCTGTGGGCCCGGGGTGCCGGGCGGCCATGTTGGTTCCCGGATCATGGCGGGAGCTGTGGGCCTGGGGCTGCCGGGCGGCCATGTTGGTTCCCAGGAAATGACGGCAGCTGTGCTCTTGGGGCTGCCAGGCGGCCATGTTTGTTTCCAGGCCATGCCTGGATTCTTGATCCCGAAACTGGCGCCGGTCATGTTAGTTCCCGTAGCATGGTGGAAGCATTGGGCCCTGGGACTGCTGTCAACCATGTTGGTTCTAAGGGCATGGCAGAATCTGTGGGCCTGTTGCTGCCGGGCGCCCATGTTGGTTCCCGGGGCATGGCGGGAGCTGTGGGCCCGGGGCTGCCAGGCGGCCATGTTAGTTTTTAGGGCATGGCGGGAGCTGTGGGCCCAGGGCTGCCAGGCGGCCATGTCTGTTTCCTGAACATGACGGGAGCTTTGGTCCCACGGCTGCTGGACGGCCATGTTGGTTTCCAGGGCATGCTTGGATCCTTGATCCCAGGGCTGCTGCCGGCCATGTTAGTTCCAGTAGCATGGTGGGAGCACTGGGCACTGGGACTGCTGTCGGCCATGTTAGTTCCCGGGTCATGGTGGAATCTGTGGGCCTGGTGCTGCCGGCGACCATGTTGGTTCCCGGGGTATGGCGGGAGCTGTAGGCCTGGGGCTGCCAACGGCCATGGTGGTTCCCGGGGCATGGCGGGAGCTGTGGGCCAGGGTCTGCCGGTGGCCATTTTGTTTCTCGGGGCATGGCGGGAACTGTGGGCCTGGGTCTGCCGGTGGCCATTTTGTTTCTCGGGGCATGGCGGGAACTGTGGGCCAGGGGCTGTTGGGCGGCCATGTTGGTTTCCGGGGCATGGCGGAAGTAGTAGGCCCGGGGCAGCCAGTTGGCCATGTTGGTTCCCGGGGCATGGCAGCAGCTGTGGGCCTGGGGTTGCCACCGGCCATGATGGTTCCTGGGGCATGGTGGGAGCTGTTGGCTCGGGGCTGCCGGTGGCCATGTTGGTTCCCAGGTCATGGCGGGAACTGTGGACCAGGGGCTGCCGGGCGGCAATGTTGGTTTCCAGGTCATGATGGGAGCTGTGGGCCTGGGTCTGATGGGCAGCCATGTTGGTTTCCGGGGCATGAGGTGAGCTGTGGGCCCGGGGCTGCCGGGCGGCCATGTTGGTTCCCGGATCATGGCGGGAGCTGTGGGCCCAGGGCTGCCAGGCGGCCTTGTCTGTTCCTGGGGCATGACGGGAGCTTTGGTCCGGTGGCGGCTGGGAGGCCATGTTGGTTCTCAGGGCATGGCGGCAGCTGTGGGCCTTGGGCTGCCGCCAGCCATGTTGGTTCCCAGGGCATGGTGGGAACTGTGGGTCACGGGCTGCCGTTCGGCCATGTTGGTTCCCGGATCATGGCGGAAGTTGTGGGCTTGGGACTGCCAGCGACCATGTTTGTTTCCGAGGCATGGCGGGAGCTGTGGTCCTGATAATGCTGCCGGCCATGTTGGTTCCTGGGGCATGGCGGAATCTGTGGCCCAGGGCTGCCAGGTAGCCATGTCTGTTCCTGTGGCATGACGGGAGCTTTGGTCCCACGGCTGCTGGGCGGCCATGTTGGTTCCCAGGGCTTTGCAGGAGCTGATGGCTAGGGTCTGCTGCTGGCCATGCTAGTTCCAAGCACATGGCGGGAGCTGTGGGCCTGGGGCTGCCGGGCGGCCATGTTGGTTCCCAGGAAATGGCGGCAGCTGTGCTCTTGGGGCTGCCAGGTGGCCATGTTTGTTTCCAGGCCATGCCCGGATCCTTGATCCCGAGACTGGCGCTGGTCATGTTAGTTCCCGTAGCATGGTGGAAGCATTGGGCCCCGGGACTGCTGTCAACCATGTTGGTTCTAAGGGCATGGCGGAATCTGTGGGCCTGTTGCTGTTGGGCGACCATGTTGATTCCCGGGGCATGGCGCGAGCTGTGGGCCCGGGGCTGCCAGGCGGCCATGTTAGTTCTTAGGGCATGTCGGGAGCTGTGGTTCAGGGGCTGCTATGCGGCCATGTTGGTTCCCGGATGATATCGGAAATTGTGGGCTTGGGGCTGCCGGCGGCCATGTTGGTTCCCAGGTCATGGCGGGAACTGTGAGCCTGGGGCTGCCGGGCGGCAATGTTGGTTTCCAGGTCATGGTGGGAGCTGTGGGCCTGGGTCTGATGGGCGGCCATGTTGGTTCCCGGGCCATGTCAAGAGCTGTGGACCCGGGGCTGCCAGGCGGCCATGTCTGTTCCTGGGACGTGGTGGGAGCATTGAGCTCGGGGCTGCCAGGCGGACATGTTCATTCCCAGAGCATGGCGGGAGCTGTGGGCCCGGGGCTGCCGGGCGGCCTTGTTGGTTATCAGGTCATGGCGGGAGCTGTGGGTGTGGGGCTGCTGGGCGGTCATGTTGGTTCCCTGTTCATGGAAAATGTTGTGGGCTTGGGGCTGCCGGCGGCCATGTTGGTTTCCGGGGCATGGCAAGTGCTGTGGATCTGGGGCTGCCAGGCGGACATTTCTCTTCCCGGGGCTTGGCGGGAGCTGTGGGACCAAGGCTCCCGCCGGCCATGTTGGTTCCTATGGCACGGCGGGAGCTGTGGGTCTGGGGCTGCCGCCGGCCATGTTGGTTCTCTGGGCATGGCGGGAGCTGTGGTACAGAAGCTGCTGCCGGCCATGTTGGTTCCCGGGGCATGGAGGGAGCTGTGGTCCCGGGGCTACCTCCGGCCATGTTGGTTCTTGGGGCATGGCCGGAGCTGTGGTCCCGGGGCTGCTTCCGGCCATGTTGGTTCCCAGGGCATGGCGGGAGCTGTGGGCCTGGGGCTGCCGTTGGCCATTTTGGTTCTCGGGGCATGGCGGGAGCTCTGGGCCCAGGGCTGCTATGCGGCCATGTTGGTTTTTGGGCCATAGTGGGAACTGTGAGCCCAAGGCTGCCGGACGGCCACATTGGTTCCCAGGCCATGGCAAGAGCTGTGGTCCCGGGGCTCCTGCCAACCATATTGGTTCCTGGGGCATGGCAGGAGCAGTGGTCCTGAAGATGCTGCTGGCCATGTTGGTTCCCAGGGCATGGCGGGAGCTGTGGGCCTTGGGCTGCCGCCAGCCATGTTGGTTCCCGGGGCATGGCAGGAACTGTGGGTCAGGGGCTGCCGGTCGGCCATGTTGGTTCCCGGATCATGGCGGAAGTTGTGGGCTTGGGACTGCCGGCGACCATGTTTGTTTCCGAGGCATGGCGGGAGCTGTGGTCCTGATAATGCTGCCGGCCATGTTGGTTCCTGGGGCATGGCGGAATCTGTGGGCCCAGGGCTGCCAGGCGGCCATGTCTGTTCCTGGGGCATGACGGGAGCTTTGGTCCCACGGCTGCTGGGCGGCCATGTTGGTTCGCAGGGCTTTGCAGGAGCTGTTGGCCAGGGTCTGCTGCTGGCCATGCTAGTTCCAAGCACATGGCGGGAGCTTTGAACCTGGGGCTGCCGGGCGGCCATGTTGGTTCCTAGGAAATGGCGGCAGCTGTGCCCTTGGGGCTGCCAGGCGGCCATGTTTGTTTCCAGGCCATGCCCGGATCCTTGATCCCGAGACTGGCGCCGGTCATGTTAGTTCCCGTAGCATGGTGGAAGCATTGGGCCCTGGGACTGCTGTCAACCATGTTGGTTCTAAGGGCATGGCAGAATCTGTGGCCCTGTTGCTGCCGGGCGGCAATGTTGGTTCCCGGGGCATGGCGGGAGCTGTGGGCCCGGGGCTGCCAGGCGGCCATGTTAGTTCTTAGGGCATGGCGGGAGCTGTGGGCCCAGGGCTGCCAGGCGGCCATGTCTGTTTCCTGAACATGACGGGAGCTTTGGTCCCACGGCTGCTGGGCGGCCATGTTGGTTTCCAGGGCATGCTTGGATCCTTGATCCCAGGGCTGCCGCCGGCCATGTTAGTTCCAGTAGCATGGTGGGAGCACTGGGCACTGGGACTGCTGTCGGCCATGTTAGTTCCCGGGTCATGGCGGAATCTGTGGGCCTGGTGCTGCCGGGCGACCATGTTGGTTCCCGGGGTATGGCGGGAGCTGTTGGCTTGGGGCTGCCGGCGGTCATGTTGGTTCCCGGGGCATGGCGGGAGCTGTGGGCCTGGGTCTGCCGGTGGCCATTTTGTTTCTCGGGGCATGGCGGGAATTGTGGGCCAGGGGCTGCCGGGTGGCCATGTTTGTTTCCGGGGCATGGCAGCAGCTGTGGGCCTGGGGTTGCCACCGGCCATGATGGTTCCCGGGGCATGGTGGGAGCTGTTGGCTCGGGGCTGCCGGTGGCCATGTTGGTTCCCAGGTCATGGCGGGAACTGTGGGCCAGGGGCTGCCGGGCGGCAATGTTGGTTCCCTGGTCATGGTGGGAGCTGTGGGCCTGGGTCTGATGGGCAGCCATGTTGGTTCCCGGGGCATGAGGTGAGCTGTGGGCCCGGGGCTGCCGGGCGGCCATGTTGGTTCCCGGATCATGGCGGGAGCTGTGGGCTCAGGGCTGCCAGGCGGCCTTGTCTGTTCCTGGGGCATGACGGGAGCTTTGGTCCGGTGGCGGCTGGGCGGCCATGTTGGTTCTCAGGGCATGGCGGCAGCTGTGGGCCTGGGGTTGCCACCGGCCATGATGGTTCCCGGGGCATGGTGGGAACTGTTGGCTCGGGGCTGCCGCCAGCCATGTTGGTTCCCAGGGCATGGCGGGAACTGTGGGTCACGGGCTGCCGTTCGGCCATGTTGGTTCCCGGATCATGGCGGAAGTTGTGGGCTTGGGACTGCCAGCGGCCATGTTTGTTTCCGAGGCATGGCGGGAGCTGTGGTCCTGATAATGCTGCCGGCCATGTTGGTTCCTGGGGCATGGCGGAATCTGTGGGCCCAGGGCTGCCAGGCGGCCATGTCTTTTCCTGGGGCATGGCGGGAGCTGTGGGCCCGGGGCTGCCGGGCGGCCTTGTTGGTTATCAGGTCATGGCGGGAGCTGTGGGTGTGGGGCTGCTGGGCGGTCATGTTGGTTCCCTGTTCATGGAAAATGTTGTGGGCTTGGGGCTGCCGGCGGCCATGTTGGTTTCCGGGGCATGGCAAGTGCTGTGGATCTGGGGCTGCCAGGCGGACATTTCTCTTCCCGGGGCATGGCGGGAGCTGTGGGCCCGGGGCTGCCAGGCGGCCATGTTAGTTCTTAGGGCATGGCGGGAGCTGTGGGCCCAGGGCTGCCAGGCGGCCATGTCTGTTTCCTGAACATGACGGGAGCTTTGGTCCCACGGCTGCTGGGCGGCCATGTTGGTTTCCAGGGCATGCTTGGATCCTTGATCCCAGGGCTGCCGCCGGCCATGTTAGTTCCAGTAGCATGGTGGGAGCACTGGGCACTGGGACTGCTGTCGGCCATGTTAGTTCCCGGGTCATGGCGGAATCTGTGGGCCTGGTGCTGCCGGGCGACCATGTTGGTTCCCGGGGTATGGCGGGAGCTGTGGGCCTGGGGCTGCCAACGGCCATGGTGGTTCCCGGGGCATGGCGGGAGCTGTTGGCTTGGGGCTGCCGGCGGTCATGTTGGTTCCCAGGGCATGGCGGGAGCTGTGGGCCTGGGTCTGCCGGTGGCCATTTTGTTTCTCGGGGCATGGCGGGAATTGTGGGCCAGGGGCTGCCGGGTGGCCATGTTGGTGTCCGGGGCATGGCGGAAGTAGTAGGCCCGGGGCAGCCGGTTGGCCGTGTTGTTTCCCGGGTCATGGCAGCAGCTGTGGGCCTGGGGTTGCCACCGGCCATGATGGTTCCCGGGGCATGGTGGGAGCTGTTGGCTCGGGGCTGCCGGCGGCCATGTTGGTTCCCAGGTCATGGTGGGAACTGTGGGCCAGGGGCTGCCGGGCGGCAATGTTGGTTTCCAGGTCATGATGGGAGCTGTGGGCCTGCGTCTGATGGGCAGCCATGTTGGTTCCCGGGGCATGGCGCAAGCTGTGGGCCCGGGGCTTCCGGGCGGCCATGTTGGTTCCCGGGCCATGTCAAGAGCTGTGGACCCGGGGCTGCCAGGCGGCCATGTCTGTTCCCAGGACGTGGTGGGAGCATTGAGCTCGGGGCTGCCAGGCGGACATGTTCATTCCCAGAGCATGGCGGGAGCTGTGGGCCTGGGGCTGCCGGTCGGCCATGTTGGTTCCTGGGGCATGGCGCTATCTGTGGGCCCAAGGATCTCGCCGGCCATGTTGTTTCCCGGGTCATGGCTGAACCTGTGGGCCTGGGGCTGCTTGGCGGCCATAATGGTTTCCGTGGTATAGAGGGAGCAGTTAGCCCGAGGCTGCCGGTGGCCATGTTGGTTCCCAGGGCATGGCGGGAGCTGTGGGCCTGGGGCTGCCGGTAGCCATTTTGGTTCTCGGGGAATGGCGCAGCTCTAGGCCCAGGGCTGCCGCCGGCCATGTTGCTTCTAAGGGCACTGCAGGAGCTGTTGGCCAGGGTCTGCTGCTGGCCATGTTGGTTCCTGGGGCATGAGGGGAGCTGTGGGCCCGGGGCTGCCAGGCGGCCATGTTGGTTTCCGGATCATGGCGGGAGCTGTGGGCTCAGGGCTGCCAGGCGGCCTTGTCTGTTCCTGGGGCATGACGGAGCTTTGGTCCGGTGGCGGCTGGGCGGCCATGTTGGTTCTCAGGGCATGGCAGCAGCTGTGGGCCTTGGGCTGCCGCCAGCCATGTTGGTTCCCAGGGCATGGCGGGAACTGTGGGTCACGGGCTGCCGTTCGGCCATGTTGGTTCCCGGATCATGGCAGAAGTTGTGGGCTTGGGACTGGCAGCGGCCATGTTTGTTTCCGAGGCATGGCGGGAGCTGTGGTCCTGATAATGCTGCCGGCCATGTTGGTTCCTGGGGCATGGCGGAATCTATGGGCCCAGGGCTGCCAGGTGGCCATGTCTGTTCCTGGGGCATGACGGGAGCTTTGGTCCCACGGCTGCTGGGCGGCCATGTTGGTTCCCAGGGCTTTGCAGGAGCTGATGGCTAGGGTCTGCTGCTGGCCATGCTAATTCCAAGCACATGGCGGGAGCTGTGGGCCTGGGGCTGCCGGGCGGCCATGTTGGTTCCCAGGAAATGACGGCAGCTGTGCCCTTGGGGCTGCCAGACGGCCATGTTTGTTTCCAGGCCATGCCCGGATCCTTGATCCCGAGACTGGCACCAGCCATGTTAGTTCCCGTAGCATGGTGGAAGCATTGGGCCCCGGGACTGCTGTCAACCATGTTGGTTCTAAGGGCATGGCGGAATCTGTGGGCCTGTTGCTGTCGGGCGACCATGTTGATTCCCGGGGCATGGCGGGAGCTGTGGGCCCGGGGCTGCCAGGTGGCCATGTTAGTTCTTAGGGCATGGCGGGAGCTGTCGTTCACGGGGTGTTATGCGGCCATGATGGTTCCCGGATGATATCGGAAATTGTGGGCTTGGGGCTGCCGGCGGCCATGTTGGTTTCCGGGGCATGGCAGAAGCAGTAGGCCCGGGGCAGCCGGTTGGCCATGTTGGTTCCCGGGTCGTGGCAGCAGCTGTGGGCCTGGGGTTGCCACCGGCCATGATGGTTCCCGGGGCATGGTGGGAGCTGTTGGCTCGGGGCTGCCGGCGGCCATGTTGGTTCCCAGGTCATGGCGGGAGCTGTGGGCCCGGGGCTGCCGGGCGGCCTTGTTTGTTATGAGGTCATGGCGGGAGCTGTGGGTGTGGGGCTGCCGGGTGGTCATGTTGGTTCGCTGTTCATGGAAAATGTTGTGGGCTTGGGGCTACCGGCGGCCATGTTGGTTTCCGGGGCATGGCAAGTGCTGTGGATCTGGGGCTGCCAGGCGGACATTTCTCTTCCCGGGGCTTGGCGGGAGCTGTGGGACCAAGGCTCCCGCCGGCCATGTTGGTTCCCGCGCCATGGCAGGAGCTGTGGTCCCAGGGCTTCTGCCGGCAATGTTCTTTCCCAGGGCATGGCGGGAGCTGTGGGCCCAGGGCTTCCGCTGGCCATGTTGGTTCCTATGGCACGGCGGGAGCTGTGGGTCTGGGGCTGCCGCCGGCCATGTTGGTTCTCGGGGCATGGAGGGAGCTGTGGTCCCGGGGCTACCTCCGGCCATGTTGGTTCTTGGGGCATGGCCGGAGCTGTGGTCCCGGGGCTGCTTCCAGCAATGTTGGTTCCCAGGGCATGGCGGGAGCTGTGGGCCTGGGGCTGCCGTTGACCATGTTGGTTCTCGGGGCATGGCGGGAGCTCTGGGCCCAGGGCTGCTATACGGCCATGTTGGTTTTTGGGGCATAGTGGGAACTGTGAGCCCAAGGCTGCCGGACGGCCACATTGGTTCCCAGGCCATGGCAAGAGCTGTGGTCCCGGGGCTCCTGCCAACCATATTGGTTCCTGGGGCATGGCAGGAGCAGTGGTCCTGAAGATGCTGCTGGCCATGTTGGTTCCCAGGGCATGGCGGGAGCTGTGGGCCTTGGGCTGCCGCCAGCCATGTTGGTTCCCGGGGCATGGCGGGAGCTGTGGGTCAGGGGCTGCCGGTCGGCCATGTTGGTTCCCGGATCATGGCGGAAGTTGTGGTCTTGGGACTGCCGGCGGCCATGTCTGTTCCTGGGGCATAACGGGAGCTTTGGTCCGATGGCTGCTGGGCGGCCATGTTGGTTCCCAGGGCATGGCGGGAGCTGTGGGCCTTGGGCTGCCGCCAGCCATGTTGGTTCCCGGGGCATGGCGGGAGCTGTGGGTCAGGGGCTGCCGGTCGGCCATGTTGGTTCCCGGATCATGGCGGAAGTTGTGGGCTTGGGACTGCCAGCGGCCATGTTTGTTTCCGAGGCATGGCGGGAGCTGTGGTCCTGATAATGCTGCCGGCCGTGTTGGTTCCTGGGGCATGGCGGAATCTGTGGGCCCAGGGCTGCCAGGCAGCCATGTCTGTTTCCTGAACATGACAGGAGCTTTGGTCCCACGGCTGCTGGGCGGCCATGTTGGTTCCCAGGGCTTTGCAGGAGCTGTTTGCCAGGGTCTGCTGCTGGCCATGCTAGTTCCAAGCACATGGCGGGAGCTGTGGGCCTGGGGCTGCCGGGCAGACATGTTGGTTCCCAGGAAATGACGGCCGCTGTGCTCTTGGGGCTGCCAGGCGGCCATGTTTGTTTCCAGGCCATGCCCGGATCCTTGATCCCGAGACTGGCGCCGGTCATGTTAGTTCCCGTAGCATGGTGGAAGCATTTGGCCGCGGGACTGCTGTCAACCATGTTGGTTCTAAGGGCATGGCAGAATCTGTGGGCCTGTTGCTGCCGGGCGACCATGTTGGTTCCCGGGGCATGGTGGGAGCTGTGGGCCTGGGGCTGCCGGGCGGCAATGTTGGTTCCCAGGTCATGGTGGGAGCTGTGGGCCTGGGTCTGATGGGCAGCCATGTTGGTTCCCGGGCCATGTCAAGAGCTGTGGACCCGGGGCTGCCAGGCGGCCATGTCTGTTCCCGGGACGTGGTGGGAGCATTGAGCTCGGGGCTGCCAGGCGGACATGTTCATTCCCAGAGCATGGCGGGAGCTGTGGGCCTGGGGCTGCCGGTCGGCCATGTTGGTTCCTGGGGCATGGCGCTATCTGTGGGCCCAAGGTTCTCGCCGGCCATGTTGTTTCCCGGGTCATGGCTGAACCTGTGGGCCTGGGGCTGCTTGGCGGCCATGATGGTTTCCGTGGTATAGAGGGAGCAGTTAGCCCGAGGCTGCCGGTGGCCATGTTGGTTCTCGGGGAATGGCGCAGCTCTAGGCCCAGGGCTGCCGCCGGCCATGTTGCTTCTAAGGGCATTGCAGGAGCTGTTGGCCAGGGTCTGCTGCTGGCCATGTTGGTTCCCAGGGCATGAGGGGAGCTGTGGGCCCGGGGCTGCCGGGCGGCCATGTTGGTTCTTGGATCATGGCGGGAGCTGTGGGCCCAGGGCTGCCAGGCGGCCTTGTCTGTTCCTGGGGCATGACGGGAGCTTTGGTCCGGTGGCGGCTGGGCGGCCATGTTGGTTCTCAGGGCATGGCGGCAGCTGTGGGCCTTGGGCTGCCGCCAGCCATGTTGGTTCCCGGGGCATGGCGGGAACTGTGGGTCAGGGGCTGCCAGTCGGCCATGTTGGTTCTCGGATCATGGCGGAAGTTGTGGTCTTGGGACTGCCGGCGGCCATGTTTGTTTCCGAGGCATGGCGGGAGCTGTGGTCCTGATAATGCTGCCGGCCATGTTGGTTCCTGGGGCATGGCGGAATCTGTGGGCCCAGGGCTGCCAGGTGGCCATGTCTGTTCCTGGGGCATGACGGGAGCTTTGGTCCCACGGGTGCTGGGCGGCCATGTTGGTTCCCAGGGCTTTGCAGGATCTGATGGCTAGGGTCTGCTGCTGGCCATGCTAGTTCCAAGCACATGGCGGGAGCTGTGGGCCTGGGGCTGCCGGGCGGCCACGTTGGTTCCCAGGAAATGGTGGGAGCTGTGGGCCCAGGGCTCCCAGGCGGCCATATGTTTTCACGGGGCATGGTGGGATCTGTGGTGCAGGGGCTGCCGGGCGGCCATTTTGGTTCCTGAGACATGGCTGGAGCTTTGGTCCCACGGCTGCTGGTCGGCCATGTTTGTTCTCGGGACATGGCAAGATCTGTGGGCCCAAGTCTCCCACCGGCCATGTTGGTTCCCAGGGCATGGCAGGAGTTGTGGTCCTGGGGCTACCTCCGGCCATGTTAGTTCCCGGGTCATGGCGGGAGCTGTGGGTCTGGTGCTGCCGCTGGCCATGTTGGTTGCCGGGACATGGCGGGAACTGTGGGCCTGGGGCTGCCGGTCGACGATGTTGGTTCCCGGGGCATGGCGGGATCTGTGTGCCCAAGGCTCCCTCAGGCCTTGTTGGTTCCTGGGGCATGGCGGGAGCTGTGAGCCTGGGGCTGCTACCGGCCATGACGTTTTCCGGGGTACGGCGGAAGCTGTTGGCCCAGGGCTGTCGGCGGACATGTTGCCTCCCAGGGTATGGCGGGAGCTGTGGGTCTGGGGCTGCCGTTGGCTATTTTGGTGCTCGGGGCATGGCGGAGTTGTGGGACGAGGGCTGCCGCCAGCCATGTTGGTTCTTAGGGCACGGCGGGAGCTCTGGGCCCGGGGCTGCTATGCGGCCATATTGGTTTCCGGGGCATGGTGGGAGGTGTGGGTCAGGGGTTGCCGCCGGCCATGTTTGTTCCCGGGGCATGGCGCGAGCTGTGGTCCCGGGGCTGCTGCTGGCCATGTTGGTTCCCGGGGCATGGCGGGAGCTGTGGGTCAGGGGCTGCCGCCATCCATGTTTGTTCCCAGGGCATGGCGAGAGCTGTGGTTCTGGTAATGCTGCCGGCCATGTTGATTCCCAGGGCATGGCGGGAGCTGTGGGCCAATTGCTGCCAGGCGGCCATGTTGGTTCCCAGGGCATGGTGGGAGCTTTGGACCCAGGGCTGCCGACGGCCATGTTGGTTTCCAGGGCACTGGAGGAGCTGTGGACCTGGCTCTGCCGCAAGCCATTTTGGTTCCCAGGGCATGGCGGGAGTTGTGGGCCTGGCTCTGCTGACCACCATGTTGGTTTTCGGGGCATGGCAGGAGCTATTGGCCCGCGTCTTCCGCCCCTCCATGTTTCTTCCCGTAGCATGGCGGGAGCATTGGGTGCCGGGATTGCTGTCGGCCATGTTAGTCCCCGGGGCATGGCTGACGCTGTGTGACTTTGGCTGCCGCCGGCCACGTTAGTTCCCGGGCCATTGCGGGATCTGTGGTCCCAGGGATGATATGCAGCCATGTTGGTTTCTGGTGCATAGTGTGAACTGTGAGCCCAGGGCTGCCAGACGGCCATGTTGGTTCCCAGGCCATGGCAAGAGCTGTAGTCACGGGTCTGCCGTGCGGCCATGTTTCTTCCCGGGGTACGGCGGGAGCTGTGGGCTAGGGGCTGTCTGTGGCCATTTTGGTTCTCTGGGCATGGCGGGAGCTATGAGCCCAGGGCTGCTGTACGGCCATGTTGGCTCCTGGGACCTGGCAAGACCTGTGGACATGGGTCTGCCAGGCGGCCATGTCTGTTCCAGGGGCGTGGTGGGATCATTGAGCTCGGGGCTGCCAGGCAGACATGTTGGTTCCCAGAGCATGGCGGCAGCTGTGGGCCTTGGGCTACTGGGCCTCAATGTTGGTTCCCGAGGCATGACCGGATCTGTGGCCTGGGGCTGCCGGTCGACCATGTTGGTTCTCGGGGCATGGCGGGAGCTGTGGGCCCAGGGCTGCCATGCGGCCATGTTAGTTCCCAGGGAATGGTGGAAGGTGTGGGCTTGTGACAGCCGGCAGCCATGTTGGTTCCCGGGGCATGGCGGGAGCTGTGGTCCTGGGGCTTCCGTTTGCCCATGTGTGTTCAAGGGGTATGGTGAGAGCTGTGGGCCCGGGGCTCCCAGGCGGCTATGTTAGTTCCTGGGGCATGGCAAGAGCTGAACACCTGGGTGTGCCGCTGGCCATGTTGGTTCCCGGCTCATGGCGGCATCTGTGGGCCCGAGGCTGCCGCCCGCCATGTTGGTTCCCGCGTCATGGTGGCAGCTGTGGGCCTGGGTCTGCCGCCAGCCATGTTGGTTCCCAGGTCATGGCGGGAGATTTGGGCCTGGGTCTGCCGCCAGCCATGTTAGTTCCCAGGTCATGGCGGGAGCTGTGGGCCTGGGGCTGCCTTCGGCCATGTTTGTTCACCGGGCATGGGGGGAGCCATGCGCCTATGGCTTCCTGAGGGCCATGTCGGTTCCCAGAGCATGGCGGGAGCTATAGGCCCGGGTCTGCCAGGCGGTCATTTTGATTCCCAGGCTATGGCGGGAGCTGTCGTCCTGGGACTGCCTTCGGCCATGTTGGTTCCCAGGGCATGGCGGGATTTGTGGTCCCGGGGCTGCTGCCGGCCATTTTGGTTCCCAGGGCATGGCGGGAGCTGTGGGGTCAGGGCTGCCGGCGACCATGTGGGTTTCCGGGTCATGGCGGCAGCTGTGGGCCTTGGTCTGCCGCCAGCCATGTTGGTTCCCGGGGCATGGAGGGAACTGTGTGACCCGGGGCAGCCGGGTGGCCATGTTAGTTCCCAGGTCATGGCAGGAGCTGTGGGCTTCGGGCTGCCGCAAGCTATGTTTGTTCCGGGGTCATGGCAAGAGCTGTAAGCCCAGGGATGCTTCCAGCCATGTTGGTTCCCAGGGCATGGCGGGAGCTTTGGGCTTCGGGCTGCCGCAAGCTATGTTTGTTCCGGGGTCATGGCAAGAGCTGTAAGCCTAGGGATGCTTCCGGCCATGTTGGTTCCCAGGGCATGGCGGGAGCTTTGGGCCCGGAGCTGCCCACGGCCATGTTGGTTCCCGGGGCACGGCGGGAGCCGTGGGCCCACGGATGCCGGGCGGCCATTTTGTTTCCCATGGCATGGCGGCAGTTGTGGGCCTGGGGCTGCCAGCGGAAATTTTGGTTCCCAGGGCATGGCGGGAGCTGTGAGCCAAGAGCTGCCACTGGCCATGTTGGTTCCCAGGGCATTTCGGCAGCTGTGGGCACCGGGCTGCTAAGCGGCCATGTTGGTTCCCAGGGCATGCGTGGAGCTGTAAGCCCGGGGCAGCCTGACGGCCATGTTGGTTCCCAGGGCTTGGCGGGAGCTGTTGGCGCGAGGCTGCTGGGCGGCCATGTTGGTTTCCAAGGCATAGTAACAACTGTCAGCCCAGGGCTGCCGGACAGCCATGTTGCTTCCCGGGCCATGGCAGGATCCGTGAACCCGGGGCTGCCACCTGCCATGTTGGTTCCCAGGGCATGGCGGGAGCTGTGAGGCTGGGGCCGCCTGACGGCCATGTTGATTCTTGGAGCCTCCCGAGAGCTGTTGACCCGGGGCTGCTTAGCGGACATGTTGGTTCCGAGGGCATGGCGGGAGCTGTGAGCCTGGGGCTGCCGGTCGGCCATGTTGGTTCTCGGGGCATCCAGAGAGGTGTGGGCCAGGGGCTTCCGGGCGTCCATGTTGGTTCCCGGGTCATGGCGGGAGCTTTTTTCCCACGGCTGCTTGGCGGCCATGTTGGTTTCCGGGTCATGGCGGGAGCTGTGGTCTCGGGGGTGTCGTTGGCCATGTTGGTTCATGGGGCATGGCAGGAGCTGCAAGTCTCATGCTGCCGCCAGCCATGTTGGTTCCCAGGGCATGGCGGAAGCTGTGGGCCCAGGACTGCCGGGCGGCCATGTTGGTTTCCGAGGCATGGTGGGATCTGTGGGCCCGGGGCCGCCAGGCGGCCATATTGGTTCCTGGGGCATGGCGAGAGCTCTGGGCCTGGGGTGCCGCTGGCCATGTTGGTTCCAAGGGCATTTCGGCAGCTGTGGCCCAGGGTTTCCTGGTGACCATTTTGGTTCCCAGGGCATGGCGGGAGCTGTGGGCCTGGTGCTGTTGCCGGCCATGTTGTTTCCTGGAGAATGTCGGGACCTTTGTCCCCGGGCTACCGGTCAGCCATGTTGGTTCCCAGGGCATGGCAGGATCTGTGGGCCCACTGGTGCCAATGGCCATGTTGGTTCCCAGGGCATGGCGGGAGCTGTGGGCCCGGGGCTGCCAGGCGTCCATGTTGATTCCCAGGCTATGGCGGGATCTGTGGTCCCGGGGATGCCATGCGTCCATGTTGATTCCCAGGCTATGGAGGGATCTGTGGTCCCGGGGATGCCATGCGGCCATGTTGGTTTCCAGGGCATGGCGGGAGCTGTGGGCCTGAGGCTACTGGGCCGCCATTTTGGTTCCCGGGGCATGGGAGGAGCCGTGAGCCCAGGGCTGCCGCCAGACTTGTTGGTTCCTGGGGCATGGCGGGAGCTGTGGTCCCGAAGCTCTTGCCTGCCATGTTGGTTCCGAGGGCATGGCGGGAGCTGTGGGCCCAGGGCTGCCATGCGGCCATGTTTGATCCCAGTGCATGTTCGGAACTGTGGGCCAGAGGCTGCCGGGTGGCCATGTTGGTTCCCGGGGCATGGCGGGAGCTGTATGCTCAGGGCTCCCGCCGGCCATGTTGGTTCCCGGGGCATGGTGGGAGCCGTGGGCCGGGGTTACTTGCCAGCCAGTTTGGTTCCCAGGGCATGGCGGACACTGTGGTCCCGAGGCTGCCAAACTGCTATGTAGTTTCCCAGGTCATGGCGGGAGCTGTGGGCCTGGTGCTGCCGTCGGCTATGTTGGTTCCCAGGGCATGGCGAGAGGTGTGGGCCCTGGGGCAGGCGTGTGGCCATGTTGGTTCCCGGGGCATGGCGGGAGCTGTGGGCCCAAGGCTCCTGCCCACCACGTTGGTTCTCGGGTCATGGTGGGAGCTGTGGGCCTGGGGCTCCCAGCTGGACACGCTGGTTCCCAGGGCATGGCGGGATCTGTGGGCCCTGGGGCAGTCGGGTGTCCATGTTAATTCCCGGGGCGTGGCGGGAGCTGTGGGCTTGGGACTGCACCGGCCATGTTGGTTCCCGGGGCATGGCGGGAGCTGTGGGCCCGGGTCTGCCAAGTGGCCATGTTGGTTCTAAGGGCTTGGTGGGAGCTCTGGGCCTGGTGCTGCCGCCCGCCATGTTGATTCCCTGTGCAAGGCGGGAGCTGTGGGCTTGGTACTGCACCGGCCATGTTGGTTCCAGGGTCATGGCAGGATCTGTGGGGCCAAGGCTCCTGGTCGGCCATGTTGGTTCCCGTGGCAAGGCGGGAGGTGTGGGCCCGGGGCTGCTGGGCGGCCATGTTGGTTCTTGGGGCATGGCGTAAACTGTGGGCCTGGGGCTGCCTGTCGGCCATGTTGGTACCAAGGCATTGCGGGAGCTGTGGGCCCGAGGCTCCCGCCGGCCATGTTGATTTCCTGGTCATGGCGGGAGCTGTGGGCCCTGGCTCCCGGTCGGCTATGTTGGTTCCCGGGGCATGGCGGGACCTGTGTGCTCAAGTCTACTGCTGGCCATGTTGGTTCCCAAGGCATGGCGGGAGCTGTGGGCCCGGGGCTGCCGGGCGGCCATGTTGGTTCCCGGGGCATGGCGGGAGCTGTGGGCTCGGGGGTGCCGTTGGCCATGTTCGCTCATGGGGCGTGGCAGGAGCTGTAAGTCTCGGGCTGACGCCAGCCATGTTGGTTCCCAGGGCATGGCGGGAGCTGTGGGCCCAGGACTGCCGGGCGGCCATGTTGGTTCCCGGGGCATGGCGTGAGCTTTTTTCCCATGGCTGCTTGGCGGAGATGCTGGTTCCCTGGACACGGCCGGAGGTGTGGCTCGGGGGTGCCATCGGCCATGTTGGTTCCCGGGTCATGGCGCGAGCTGTGGGCTCAGGGCTCCCGCCGGCCATGTTGGTTCCCGGGGCATGGCGGGAGCTTTTTTCCCATGGCTGCTTGGCGGTCATGTTGGTTCCCTGGACACGACCGCAGTTGTGGGCCCGGGTTTGTTGCCGACCAGTTTCGTTCCCAGGACATGGCGGATACTGTGGTCACGGGGCTGCCGAACTGCCATGTAGTTTCCCAGGGCATGGCGGGAGCTGTGGGCCCGGGGCTGCCGGGTGGCCATGTTGTTTCCTGGGGCATGGCGGGAGCTGTGGGCACAAGGCTGCCATGCGGCCATGTTAGTTCCCAGGGAATGGTGGAAGGTGTGGGCTTGTGACAGCCGGCAGCCATGTTGGTTCCCGGGGCATGGCGGGAGCTGTGGTCCTGGGGCTTCCGTTTGCCCATGTGTGTTCAAGGGGTATGGTGAGAGCTGTGGGCCCGGGGCTCCCAGGCGGCTATGTTAGTTCCTGGGGCATGGCAAGAGCTGAACACCTGGGTGTGCCGCTGGCCATGTTGGTTCCCGGCTCATGGCGGCATCTGTGGGCCCGAGGCTGCCGCCCGCCATGTTGGTTCCCGCGTCATGGTGGCAGCTGTGGGCCTGGGTCTGCCGCCAGCCATGTTGGTTCCCAGGTCATGGCGGGAGATTTGGGCCTGGGTCTGCCGCCAGCCATGTTAGTTCCCAGGTCATGGCGGGAGCTGTGGGCCTGGGGCTGCCTTCGGCCATGTTTGTTCACCGGGCATGGGGGGAGCCATGCGCCTATGGCTTCCTGAGGGCCATGTCGGTTCCCAGAGCATGGCGGGAGCTATAGGCCCGGGTCTGCCAGGCGGTCATTTTGATTCCCAGGCTATGGCGGGAGCTGTCGTCCTGGGACTGCCTTCGGCCATGTTGGTTCCCAGGGCATGGCGGGATTTGTGGTCCCGGGGCTGCTGCCGGCCATTTTGGTTCCCAGGGCATGGCGGGAGCTGTGGGGTCAGGGCTGCCGGCGACCATGTGGGTTTCCGGGTCATGGCGGCAGCTGTGGGCCTTGGTCTGCCGCCAGCCATGTTGGTTCCCGGGGCATGGAGGGAACTGTGTGACCCGGGGCAGCCGGGTGGCCATGTTAGTTCCCAGGTCATGGCAGGAGCTGTGGGCTTCGGGCTGCCGCAAGCTATGTTTGTTCTGGGGTCATGGCAAGAGCTGTAAGCCCAGGGATGCTTCCAGCCATGTTGGTTCCCAGGGCATGGCGGGAGCTTTGGGCTTCGGGCTGCCGCAAGCTATGTTTGTTCCGGGGTCATGGCAAGAGCTGTAAGCCTAGGGATGCTTCCGGCCATGTTGGTTCCCAGGGCATGGCGGGAGCTTTGGGCCCGGAGCTGCCCACGGCCATGTTGGTTCCCGGGGCACGGCGGGAGCCGTGGGCCCACGGATGCCGGGCGGCCATTTTGTTTCCCATGGCATGGCGGCAGTTGTGGGCCTGGGGCTGCCAGCGGAAATTTTGGTTCCCAGGGCATGGCGGGAGCTGTGAGCCAAGAGCTGCCACTGGCCATGTTGGTTCCCAGGGCATTTCGGCAGCTGTGGGCACCGGGCTGCTAAGCGGCCATGTTGGTTCCCAGGGCATGCGTGGAGCTGTAAGCCCGGGGCAGCCTGACGGCCATGTTGGTTCCCAGGGCTTGGCGGGAGCTGTTGGCGCGAGGCTGCTGGGCGGCCATGTTGGTTTCCAAGGCATAGTAACAACTGTCAGCCCAGGGCTGCCGGACAGCCATGTTGCTTCCCGGGCCATGGCAGGATCCGTGAACCCGGGGCTGCCACCTGCCATGTTGGTTCCCAGGGCATGGCGGGAGCTGTGAGGCTGGGGCCGCCTGACGGCCATGTTGATTCTTGGAGCCTCCCGAGAGCTGTTGACCCGGGGCTGCTTAGCGGACATGTTGGTTCCGAGGGCATGGCGGGAGCTGTGAGCCTGGGGCTGCCGGTCGGCCATGTTGGTTCTCGGGGCATCCAGAGAGGTGTGGGCCAGGGGCTTCCGGGCGTCCATGTTGGTTCCCGGGTCATGGCGGGAGCTTTTTTCCCACGGCTGCTTGGCGGCCATGTTGGTTTCCGGGTCATGGCGGGAGCTGTGGTCTCGGGGGTGTCGTTGGCCATGTTGGTTCATGGGGCATGGCAGGAGCTGCAAGTCTCATGCTGCCGCCAGCCATGTTGGTTCCCAGGGCATGGCGGAAGCTGTGGGCCCAGGACTGCCGGGCGGCCATGTTGGTTTCCGAGGCATGGTGGGATCTGTGGGCCCGGGGCCGCCAGGCGGCCATATTGGTTCCTGGGGCATGGCGAGAGCTCTGGGCCTGGGGTGCCGCTGGCCATGTTGGTTCCAAGGGCATTTCGGCAGCTGTGGCCCAGGGTTTCCTGGTGACCATTTTGGTTCCCAGGGCATGGCGGGAGCTGTGGGCCTGGTGCTGTTGCCGGCCATGTTGTTTCCTGGAGAATGTCGGGACCTTTGTCCCCGGGCTACCGGTCAGCCATGTTGGTTCCCAGGGCATGGCAGGATCTGTGGGCCCACTGGTGCCAATGGCCATGTTGGTTCCCAGGGCATGGCGGGAGCTGTGGGCCCGGGGCTGCCAGGCGTCCATGTTGATTCCCAGGCTATGGCGGGATCTGTGGTCCCGGGGATGCCATGCGTCCATGTTGATTCCCAGGCTATGGAGGGATCTGTGGTCCCGGGGATGCCATGCGGCCATGTTGGTTTCCAGGGCATGGCGGGAGCTGTGGGCCTGAGGCTACTGGGCCGCCATTTTGGTTCCCGGGGCATGGGAGGAGCCGTGAGCCCAGGGCTGCCGCCAGACTTGTTGGTTCCTGGGGCATGGCGGGAGCTGTGGTCCCGAAGCTCTTGCCTGCCATGTTGGTTCCGAGGGCATGGCGGGAGCTGTGGGCCCAGGGCTGCCATGCGGCCATGTTTGATCCCAGTGCATGTTCGGAACTGTGGGCCAGAGGCTGCCGGGTGGCCATGTTGGTTCCCGGGGCATGGCGGGAGCTGTATGCTCAGGGCTCCCGCCGGCCATGTTGGTTCCCGGGGCATGGTGGGAGCCGTGGGCCGGGGTTACTTGCCAGCCAGTTTGGTTCCCAGGGCATGGCGGACACTGTGGTCCCGAGGCTGCCAAACTGCTATGTAGTTTCCCAGGTCATGGCGGGAGCTGTGGGCCTGGTGCTGCCGTCGGCTATGTTGGTTCCCAGGGCATGGCGAGAGGTGTGGGCCCTGGGGCAGGCGTGTGGCCATGTTGGTTCCCAGGGCATGGCGGGAGCTGTGGGCCCAAGGCTCCTGCCCACCACGTTGGTTCTCGGGTCATGGTGGGAGCTGTGGGCCTGGGGCTCCCAGCTGGACACGCTGGTTCCCAGGGCATGGCGGGATCTGTGGGCCCTGGGGCAGTCGGGTGTCCATGTTAATTCCCGGGGCGTGGCGGGAGCTGTGGGCTTGGGACTGCACCGGCCATGTTGGTTCCCGGGGCATGGCGGGAGCTGTGGGCCCGGGTCTGCCAAGTGGCCATGTTGGTTCTAAGGGCTTGGTGGGAGCTCTGGGCCTGGTGCTGCCGCCCGCCATGTTGATTCCCTGTGCAAGGCGGGAGCTGTGGGCTTGGTACTGCACCGGCCATGTTGGTTCCAGGGTCATGGCAGGATCTGTGGGGCCAAGGCTCCTGGTCGGCCATGTTGGTTCCCGTGGCAAGGCGGGAGGTGTGGGCCCGGGGCTGCTGGGCGGCCATGTTGGTTCTTGGGGCATGGCGTAAACTGTGGGCCTGGGGCTGCCTGTCGGCCATGTTGGTACCAAGGCATTGCGGGAGCTGTGGGCCCGAGGCTCCCGCCGGCCATGTTGATTTCCTGGTCATGGCGGGAGCTGTGGGCCCTGGCTCCCGGTCGGCTATGTTGGTTCCCGGGGCATGGCGGGACCTGTGTGCTCAAGTCTACTGCTGGCCATGTTGGTTCCCAAGGCATGGCGGGAGCTGTGGGCCCGGGGCTGCCGGGCGGCCATGTTGGTTCCCGGGGCATGGCGGGAGCTGTGGGCTCGGGGGTGCCGTTGGCCATGTTCGCTCATGGGGCGTGGCAGGAGCTGTAAGTCTCGGGCTGACGCCAGCCATGTTGGTTCCCAGGGCATGGCGGGAGCTGTGGGCCCAGGACTGCCGGGCGGCCATGTTGGTTCCCGGGGCATGGCGTGAGCTTTTTTCCCATGGCTGCTTGGCGGAGATGCTGGTTCCCTGGACACGGCCGGAGGTGTGGCTCGGGGGTGCCATCGGCCATGTTGGTTCCCGGGTCATGGCGCGAGCTGTGGGCTCAGGGCTCCCGCCGGCCATGTTGGTTCCCGGGGCATGGCGGGAGCTTTTTTCCCATGGCTGCTTGGCGGTCATGTTGGTTCCCTGGACACGACCGCAGTTGTGGGCCCGGGTTTGTTGCCGACCAGTTTCGTTCCCAGGACATGGCGGATACTGTGGTCACGGGGCTGCCGAACTGCCATGTAGTTTCCCAGGGCATGGCGGGAGCTGTGGGCCCGGGGCTGCCGGGTGGCCATGTTGTTTCCTGGGGCATGGCGGGAGCTGTGGGCACAAGGCTCCTGCCCACCACGTTGGTTCTCGGGTCATGGCGGGAGCTGTGGGCCTGGGGCTCCCGGTCGACCACGTTAGTTCCCAGGGCATGGCGGGAGCTCTGGGCCCGGGTCTGCTGCCATCCATGTTGGTTTCCGGGGCATGGCGGGAGCTGTGGTCCTGGGGCTGCTGGGCGGCCATGTTGGTTCCCGGGGCATGGCGGGAGCTGTTGGCCTGGGCCTTCAGGGCGACCATGTTGGTTCCCGGGGCATGGCCGGATCTGTGGGCATGGGGCTGCCGACAGCCATGTTTGTTCCCGGGGCATAGCCGGAGCTGTGGGCCCGGGGCTGCCAAGTGGCCATGTTGGTTCTAAGGGCTTGGCGGGAGCTCTGGGCCTGGTGCTGTCTGGCGGCTATGTTGGTTCCCGTGGCAAGGCGGGAGGTGTGGGCCCGGGGCTGCCGGGCGGCCATGTTGGTTCTAGGGGGATGGCGTAAACTGTGGGCCCGGGGCTGCATGTCGGCCATGTTGGTACCCAAGGCATTGCGGGAGCTGTGGGCCCAAGGCTCCCGCCGGCTATTTTGGTTTCCTGGTCATGGAGGCAGGCGTGAGCCCTGAGCTCCCCGTCGGCTATGTTGGTTCTTGGGGCATGGCGGGACCTGTGCACCCAAGTCTACTGCCAGACATTTTGGTTCCCGGGGCATGTCGGGAGCGGTGGGCCTGGGTCTGCTGTCGGCCATGTTGGTTCCAGGGCCAAAACAGCAGCTGTGGTCTCGGGGCTGTCGAGCGGCCATGTTGTTTCTCGGGGCATGGAGGAAACTGTGGGCCTGGGGCTTTCTGTCGGCCATGTTGGTACCCAAGGCACTGCGGGAGCTGTGGACCCTGGCTCCCGCTGGGCTATGTTGGTTCCCGGCGCATGGCGGGACCTGTGTGCTCAAGTCTACTGCCAGCCATGTTGGTTCCCGGGACATGGCGGGAGCTGTGGGCCTGGGGCTGCTGCCAGCCATGTTGGTTCCCGGGACATGGCAGGAGCTGTGGGCCCGGGGTTGCTGCCGGCCATGTTGGTTCCGGGGCATGCAGGGAGCTATGGGCCCAAGGGTGCCGTCCGCCATGTCAGTTCCCGGGGCATGGCAGCACCTGTGGACCCGGGTCTGCCGCCAGCCATGTTGGTTCTTGGCTCATGGTGGCAGCTGTGGGCCCGGGGCTGCCCGGCGGCAACGTTCGTTGCCAGGACATGGCGGGAGCTGTAGCCCCGGGGCTGCCGCCGGCCATTTTGGTTATCGGGGCACAGCGGGAGTGGTGGGCCCGGGGCTGCCGCGGCCATTTTGGTTCTCGTGGTAGTGTGGGAGCTGTGGGCCTGGGGCTGCCGCCGGCAATGTTCGTTCCCAGGGCATGGCAGAAGCCGTGGGCCTGGAGCTGCCACCAGCAATGTTGGTTCCCGTGGCATGGAGGGAGCTTTGAGCCGGGGCTGCCACCTGCCACGATGGTTCCCGGGGCATGGCAGGAGCTGTGGGCCCAGGGCTCCCTCCACCCACGATGGTTCCCAGGGCATGGCGGGAGCTTTGGTCCCACGGCTGCTGCGCCGCAATTTTGGTTCCCGGGGCATGGCAGGAGCTGTGGGCCCGGGACTGCCGGCAGCCATGTTGGTTCCCGGGGCATAGCGGAAGCTGTGGACCCAGGACTGCACCGGCCATCATGGTTCTTGGGGCATGGCGGTAGCTGTGGTCTCCGGGGCTGCCTGAGAGCCATGTTGGTTCCCAGAGCATTGCGAGAGCTGTGGACCCAGGGCTGCTGGGTGGCCATGTTGGTTTCCAGGGCATGGTAGGAATTGTGAGTCCAGGGCTGCCGGACGGCCATGTTGGTTCCTGGGCCATGTCAAGAGCTGTTGTCCTGGGTCTGCTTCCTGCCATGTTGGTTCCCGGGGCATGGCAGGAGCCATGAGCCCAAGGCTGCCGCCAGCCATGTTGGTTCCCGGGGCATGGCGGGAGCTGTGGGCCCGGGTCTGCACCGGCCATGATGGTTCCCAAGACATGGTGGGAGCTGTGAGCCCGAAACTGCCGTCAGCCATGTTGGTTCCCGGGGAATGACGGAGGCTGTGGTCCCCAGTGCTGCCTGAGAGCCATGTTGGTTCCTGGGGCATGGCGGCAGCTGTGGGCCCGGGCCTGCCAGGCTGTCATGTTGTTTCCCAGCTATGTGGGGAGTTGTCGGCCTGGGGCTGCCGGGCGTACATTTTGGTTCAGGGGTGTATTAGGAGCTGTGGGTCTGGGGCTGCTGGGCGGCCATTTTGGTTCCCAGGGCATGGCGGGAGCTTTGGGCCTAAAACTGCTGCCAGGCGGCCATGTTGGTACCAGGGGCATGACAGGGGCTGTGGGCACGGGGCTGCCAGGCAGCCTTGTTGGTTCACGGGGCATAGTGGGAGTTGTGGGCCTGGGACTGCCGCCAGCCATGTTGATTCCCGGGGCATGTCGGGAGCTATGGACTCTGGGCTGCCGGGCGGTCATGTTGGTTCCCGGGGCATGGCGGCAGCTGTGGGCTAGGGGCTGCCCGGCGGCCATGTTCGTTGCCAGGGCATGGCGGTAGATGTGGGCCCAAGGCTGCCGGTGGCCATTTTGGTTCTTGGGGCATGGCAGGAGCTGTGGGACCGGGGCTGCCGCTGACCATGTTAGTTACCAGGGCATGGCAGGAGCCGTGGGCCCGGGGCTGCCACACGCCGTGTTGGTTCCTGTGGCATGGCGGGAGCTGTGGGCCCGGGACTGCTCCGGCCATGATGGTTCCTGGGGCCTGGCGGGAGCTGTGGGCCTGGGTCTGCTGCCAGCCATGTTGGTTCGAAGGGCATGGCGGCAGCTGTGGACCTGGGGATGCTGGCCAGACATGTTGGTTCCTGGTGCATGGTGGGACATGTGGGCCCAAGGCTCCCACCGGCCATGTTGTTTCCTGGGGCATGGCGGAAGCTGTGGTCCTGGGGCTGCCTAGCGGCCATGTTGATTCCCATTTCATGGCTGAAGCTGTGGGCCCGGAGCTGCCAGGCGGCCATGTTGGTTCTTGGGGCATGGCAGAAACTGTGGGCCCGGAGCTGCCTGGCAGCCATGTTGGTACGCAAGGCATTGCGGGAGCTGTGGGCCCAAGGCTCCCGCCGGCCATGTTTGTTTCCGGGTCATGGCGGGAACTGTGGGCCCTGGGCTCCCGGTCGGATATGTTTTTTCCCGGGACATGGTGGGAGCTATGCACCCAAGTCTACTGCCGGCCATGTTGGTTTCCGGGGCATGGCGGGAGCTGTGGGCCTGTGGCTGCTGCCGGCCATGTTGGTTCCCGGGGCATGGCGGGAGCTGTGAGCCCGAGGGTGCCGTCGTCCATGTTGGTTCCCGGGGCATGGCGGGAGCTGTGAGCCCGAGGGTGCCGTCGTCCATGTTGGTTCTCGGGGCATGGCGGCAGCTGTGGGCCCGGGGATGCCCCACAGGCATTTTGCTTCCCGGGACATGGCGGGAGCTGTCGGCCCGGGGCTGCCGCCGGCCATTTTGGTTCTCGGGGCATGGCGGGAGCTGTGAGCCCGTGGCTTCCAGCGGCCATTTTGGTTCTCGTGAAATGGTGGGAGCTGTGGGCCCCGGGTTGCGGCCGACCATGTTGGTTCCTGTGGCATGGCAGGAGCCGTTTACCCGGAGCTGCCACCGACCATGTTGGTTCCTGTGGCATGGCGGGAGCTGTGGGCCTGGGGCTGCCACCGACCGCGATGATTCCTGGTCCATGGCGGGAGCTGTGGGCCCAGGGCTCCCGCCAACCATGTTGGTTCCCAGGGCATGGCGGGAGCTTTAGTCCCACGGCTGCTGGGCCGCCATTTTGGTTCCCGGGGCTTCGCGTTAGCTGTCGGCCCCGGGGGTGCCGTCGGCCATGTTGGTTCACATGGCATGGCGGGAGCTGTGGGCTCGGGGCTCCCGCCGGCCATGTTAGTCCCCGGGGCATGGCTGACGCTGTGTGACTTTGGCTGCCGCCGGCCACGTTAGTTCCCGGGCCATTGCGGGATCTGTGGTCCCAGGGATGATATGCAGCCATGTTGGTTTCTGGTGCATAGTGTGAACTGTGAGCCCAGGGCTGCCAGACGGCCATGTTGGTTCCCAGGCCATGGCAAGAGCTGTAGTCACGGGTCTGCCGTGCGGCCATGTTTCTTCCCGGGGTATGGCGGGAGCTGTGGGCTAGGGGCTGTCTGTGGCCATTTTGGTTCTCTGGGCATGGCGGGAGCTATGAGCCCAGGGCTGCTGTACGGCCGTGTTGGCTCCTGGGACCTGGCAAGACCTGTGGACATGGGTCTGCCAGGCGGCCATGTCTGTTCCAGGGGCGTGGTGGGATCACTGAGCTCGGGGCTGCCAGGCAGACATGTTGGTTCCCAGAGCATGGCGGCAGCTGTGGGCCTTGGGCTACTGGGCCTCAATGTTGGTTCCCGAGGCATGACCGGATCTGTGGCCTGGGGCTGCCGGTCGACCATGTTGGTTCTCGGGGCATGGCGGGAGCTGTGGGCCCAAGGCTCACGCCGGCAATGTTGGTTCCCCGGTCATGCCGGGAGCTGTGGGCCAAAGGCTCCCGCCGGCCATGTTTGTTTTCGAGGCATAGGTGGAGCTGTGGGCTGGGGCTGCCGGGCGGCCATGTTGGTTCTCGGGGCATGGCGGGAGCTGTGGGCCCAGGGCTGCCATGCGGCCATGTTAGTTCCCAGGGAATGGTGGAAGGTGTGGGCTTGCGACAGCCGGCAGCCATGTTGGTTCCCGGGGCATGGCGGGAGCTGTGGTCCTGGGGCTTCCGTTTGCCCATGTGTGTTCAAGGGGTATGGTGAGAGCTGTGGGCCCGGGGCTCCCCGGCGGCTATGTTAGTTCCTGGAGCATGGCAAGAGCTGAACACCTGGGTGTGCCGCTGGCCATGTTGGTTCCCGGCTCATGGCGGCATCTGTGGGCCCGAGGCTGCCGCCCGCCATGTTGGTTCCCGCGTCATGGCGGGAGATTTGGGCCTGGGTCTGCCGCCAGCCATGTTAGTTCCCAGGTCATGGCGGGAGCTGTGGGCCTGGGGCTGCCTTCGGCCATGTTTGTTCACCGGGCATGGCGGGAGCCATGCGCCTATGGCTTCCTGAGGGCCATGTCGGTTCCCAGAGCATGGCGGGAGCTATAGGCCCGGGTCTGCCAGGCGGTCATTTTGATTCCCAGGCTATGGCGGGAGCTGTCGTCCTGGGACTGCCTTCGGCCATGTTGGTTCCCAGGGCATGGCGGGATTTGTGGTCCCGGGGCTGCTGCCGGCCATTTTGGTTCCCAGGGCATGGCGGGAGCTGTGGGGTCAGGGCTGCCGGCGACCATGTGGGTTTCCGGGTCATGGCGGCAGCTGTGGGCCTTGGTCTGCCGCCAGCCATGTTGGTTCCCGGGGCATGGAGGGAACTGTGTGACCCGGGGCAGCCGGGTGGCCATGTTAGTTCCCAGGTCATGGCAGGAGCTGTGGGCTTCGGGCTGCCGCAAGCTATGTTTGTTCCGGGGTCATGGCAAGAGCTGTAAGCCCAGGGATCCTTCCAGCCATGTTGGTTCCCAGGGCATGGCGGGAGCTTTGGGCCCGGAGCTGCCCACGGCCATGTTGGTTCCTGGGGCATGGCAGGAGCTGTAGACCTGGGGCTGCCGGTCGGCCATGTTGGTTCCCGGGGCATGGCGGGATCTGTGGTCCCGGGACTGCTGCCGGCCATGTTGGTTCCCGGGGCACGGCGGGAGCCGTGGGCCCACGGATGCCGGGCGGCCATTTTGTTTCCCATGGCATGGCGGCAGTTGTGGGCCTGGGGCTGCCAGCGGAAATTTTGGTTCCCAGGGCATGGCGGGAGCTGTGAGCCAAGAGCTGCCACTGGCCATGTTGGTTCCCAGGGCATTTCGGCAGCTGTGGGCACCGGGCTGCTAAGCGGCCATGTTGGTTCCCAGGGCATGCGTGGAGCTGTAAGCCCGGGGCAGCCTGACGGCCATGTTGGTTCTCAGGTCATGGCGGGAGCTGTGAGCATGGGGCTGCCAGGAAGCCATGTTGGTTCCCAGGGCATGGCGGGAGCTGTTGGCGCGAGGCTGCTGGGCGGCCATGTTGGTTTCCAAGGCATAGTAACAACTGTCAGCCCAGGGCTGCCGGACAGCCATGTTGCTTCCCGGGCCATGGCAGGATCCGTGAACCCGGGGCTGCCACCTGCCATGTTGGTTCCCAGGGCATGGCGGGAGCTGTGAGGCTGGGGCCGCCTGACGGCCATGTTGATTCTTGGAGCCTCCCGAGAGCTGTTGACCCGGGGCTGCTTAGCGGACATGTTGGTTCCGAGGGCATGGCGGGAGCTGTGAGCCTGGGGCTGCCGGTCGGCCATGTTGGTTCTCGGGGCATCCAGAGAGGTGTGGGCCAGGGGCTTCCGGGCGTCCATGTTGGTTCCCGGGTCATGGCGGGAGCTTTTTTCCCACGGCTGCTTGGCGGCCATGTTGGTTTCCGGGTCATGGCGGGAGCTGTGGTCTCGGGGGTGTCGTTGGCCATGTTGGTTCATGGGGCATGGCAGGAGCTGCAAGTCTCATGCTGCCGCCAGCCATGTTGGTTCCCAGGGCATGGCGGAAGCTGTGGGCCCAGGACTGCCGGGCGGCCATGTTGGTTTCCGAGGCATGGTGGGATCTGTGGGCCCGGGGCCGCCAGGCGGCCATATTGGTTCCTGGGGCATGGCGAGAGCTCTGGGCCTGGGGTGCCGCTGGCCATGTTGGTTCCAAGGGCATTTCGGCAGCTGTGGCCCAGGGTTTCCTGGTGACCATTTTGGTTCCCAGGGCATGGCGGGAGCTGTGGGCCTGGTGCTGTTGCCGGCCATGTTGTTTCCTGGAGAATGTCGGGACCTTTGTCCCCGGGCTACCGGTCAGCCATGTTGGTTCCCAGGGCATGGCAGGATCTGTGGGCCCACTGGTGCCAATGGCCATATTGGTTCCCAGGGCATGGCGGGAGCTGTGGGCCCGGGGCTGCCAGGCGTCCATGTTGATTCCCAGGCTATGGCGGGATCTGTGGTCCCGGGGATGCCATGCGTCCATGTTGATTCCCAGGCTATGGAGGGATCTGTGGTCCCGGGGATGCCATGCGGCCATGTTGGTTTCCAGGGCGTGGCGGTAGCTGTGGGCCCGTGGTTGCCCCCAGCCATGTTGGTCCTTGGGGCATGTCGGGAGCTGTGGGCCTGAGGCTACTGGGCCGCCATTTTGGTTCCCAGGGCATGGGAGGAGCCGTGAGCCCAGGGCTGCCGCCAGACTTGTTGGTTCCTGGGGCATGGCGGGAGCTGTGGTCCCGAAGCTCTTGCCTGCCATGTTGGTTCCGAGGGCATGGCGGGAGCTGTGGGCCCAGGGCTGCCATGCGGCCATGTTTGATCCCAGTGCATGTTCGGAGCTGTGGGCCAGAGGCTGCCGGGTGGCCATGTTGGTTCCCGGGGCATGGCGGGAGCTGTATGCTCAGGGCTCCCGCCGGCCATGTTGGTTCCCGGGGCATGGTGGGAGCCGTGGGCCGGGGTTACTTGCCAGCCAGTTTGGTTCCCAGGGCATGGCGGACACTGTGGTCCCGAGGCTGCCAAACTGCTATGTAGTTTCCCAGGTCATGGCGGGAGCTGTGGGCCTGGTGCTGCCGTCGGCTATGTTGGTTCCCAGGGCATGGCGAGAGGTGTGGGCCCTGGGGCAGGCGTGTGGCCATGTTGGTTCCCGGGGCATGGCGGGAGCTGTGGGCCCAAGGCTCCTGCCCACCACGTTGGTTCTCGGGTCATGGTGGGAGCTGTGGGCCTGGGGCTCCCAGTTGGACACGCTGGTTCCCAGGGCATGGCGGGATCTGTGGGCCCTGGGGCAGTCGGGTGTCCATGTTAATTCCCGGGGCGTGGCGGGAGCTGTGGGCTTGGGACTGCACCGGCCATGTTGGTTCCCGGGGCATGGCGGGAGCTGTGGGCCCGGGTCTGCCAAGTGGCCATGTTGGTTCTAAGGGCTTGGTGGGAGCTCTGGGCCTGGTGCTGCCGCCCGCCATGTTGATTCCCTGTGCAAGGCGGGAGCTGTGGGCTTGGTACTGCACCGGCCATGTTGGTTCCAGGGTCATGGCAGGATCTGTGGGGCCAAGGCTCCTGGTCGGCCATGTTGGTTGCCGTGGCAAGGCGGGAGGTGTGGGCCCGGGGCTGCTGGGCGGCCATGTTGGTTCTTGGGGCATGGCGTAAACTGTGGGCCTGGGGCTGCCTGTCGGCCATGTTGGTACCAAGGCATTGCGGGAGCTGTGGGCCCGAGGCTCCCGCCGGCCATGTTGATTTCCTGGTCATGGCGGGAGCTGTGGGCCCTGGCTCCCGGTCGGCTATGTTGGTTCCCGGGGCATGGCGGGACCTGTGTGCTCAAGTCTACTGCCGGCCATGTTGGTTCCCAAGGCATGGCGGGAGCTGTGGGCCCGGGGGTGCCGTTGGCCATGTTGGTTTCCGGGGCATGGCGGGAGCTGTGGGCCCGGGGCTGCCGGGCGGCCATGTTGGTTCCCGGGGCATGGCGGGAGCTGTGGGCCCAGGACTGCCGGGCGGCCATGTTGGTTCCCGGGGCATGGCGCGAGCTTTTTTCCCATGGCTGCTTGGCGGAGATGCTGGTTCCCTGGACACGGCCGGAGGTGTGGCTCGGGGGTGCCGTCGGCCATGTTGGTTCCCGGGTCATGGCGCGAGCTGTGGGCTCAGGGCTCCCGCCGGCCATGTTGGTTCCCGGGGCATGGCGGGAGCTTTTTTCCCATGGCTGCTTGGCGGTCATGTTGGTTCCCTGGACACGACCGCAGTTGTGGGCCCGGGTTTGTTGCCGACCAGTTTCGTTCCCAGGACATGGCGGATACTGTGGTCACGGGGCTGCCGAACTGCCATGTAGTTTCCCAGGGCATGGCAGGAGCTGTGGGCCCGGGGCTGCCGGGTGGCCATGTTGTTTCCTGGGGCATGGCGGGAGCTGTGGGCACAAGGCTCCTGCCCACCACGTTGGTTCTCGGGTCATGGCGGGAGCTGTGGGCCTGGGGCTCCCGGTCGACCACGTTAGTTCCCAGGGCATGGCGGGAGCTCTGGGCCCGGGTCTGCTGCCATCCATGTTGGTTTCCGGGGCATGGCGGGAGCTGTGGTCCTGGGGCTGCTGGGCGGCCATGTTGGTTCCCGGGGCATGGCGGGAGCTGTTGGCCTGGGCCTTCAGGGCGACCATGTTGGTTCCCGGGGCATGGCCGGATCTGTGGGCATGGGGCTGCCGACAGCCATGTTTGTTCCCGGGGCATAGCCGGAGCTGTGGGCCCGGGGCTGCCAAGTGGCCATGTTGGTTCTAAGGGCTTGGCGGGAGCTCTGGGCCTGGTGCTGTCTGGCGGCTATGTTGGTTCCCGTGGCAAGGCGGGAGGTGTGGGCCCGGGGCTGCCGGGCGGCCATGTTGGTTCTAGGGGGATGGCGTAAACTGTGGGCCCGGGGCTGCATGTCGGCCATGTTGGTACCCAAGGCATTGCGGGAGCTGTGGGCCCAAGGCTCCCGCCGGCCATTTTGGTTTCCTGGTCATGGAGGCAGGCGTGAGCCCTGAGCTCCCCGTCGGCTATGTTGGTTCTTGGGGCATGGCGGGACCTGTGCACCCAAGTCTACTGCCAGACATTTTGGTTCCCGGGGCATGTCGGGAGCGGTGGGCCTGGGTCTGCTGTCGGCCATGTTGGTTCCAGGGCCAAAACAGCAGCTGTGGTCTCGGGGCTGTCGAGCGGCCATGTTGTTTCTCGGGGCATGGAGGAAACTGTGGGCCTGGGGCTTTCTGTCGGCCATGTTGGTACCCAAGGCACTGCGGGAGCTGTGGACCCTGGCTCCCGCTGGGCTATGTTGGTTCCCGGCGCATGGCGGGACCTGTGTGCTCAAGTCTACTGCCAGCCATGTTGGTTCCCGGGACATGGCGGGAGCTGTGGGCCTGGGGCTGCTGCCAGCCATGTTGGTTCCCGGGACATGGCAGGTGCTGTGGGCCCGGGGTTGCTGCCGGCCATGTTGGTTCCGGGGCATGCAGGGAGCTATGGGCCCAAGGGTGCCGTCCGCCATGTCAGTTCCCGGGGCATGGCAGCACCTGTGGACCCGGGTCTGCCACCAGCCATGTTGGTTCTTGGCTCATGGTGGCAGCTGTGGGCCCGGGGCTGCCCGGCGGCGACGTTCGTTGCCAGGACATGGCGGGAGCTGTAGCCCCGGGGCTGCCGCCGGCCATTTTGGTTATCGGGGCACAGCGGGAGTGGTGGGCCCGGGGCTGCCGCGGCCATTTTGGTTCTCGTGGTAGTGTGGGAGCTGTGGGCCTGGGGCTGCCGCCGGCAATGTTCGTTCCCAGGGCATGGCAGAAGCCGTGGGCCTGGAGCTGCCACCAGCAATGTTGGTTCCCGTGGCATGGAGGGAGCTTTGAGCCGGGGCTGCCACCTGCCACGATGGTTCCCGGGGCATGGCAGGAGCTGTGGGCCCAGGGCTCCCTCCACCCACGATGGTTCCCAGGGCATGGCGGGAGCTTTGGTCCCACGGCTGCTGCGCCGCAATTTTGGTTCCCGGGGCATGGCAGGAGCTGTGGGCCCGGGACTGCCAGCAGCCATGTTGGTTCCCGGGGCATAGCGGAAGCTGTGGACCCAGGACTGCACCGGCCATCATGGTTCTTGGGGCATGGCGGTAGCTGTGGTCTCCGGGGCTGCCTGAGAGCCATGTTGGTTCCCAGAGCATTGCGAGAGCTGTGGACCCGGGGCTGCTGGGTGGCCATGTTGGTTTCCAGGGCATGGTAGGAATTGTGAGTCCAGGGCTGCCGGACGGCCATGTTGGTTCCTGGGCCATGTCAAGAGCTGTTGTCCTGGGTCTGCTTCCTGCCATGTTGGTTCCCGGGGCATGGCAGGAGCCATGAGCCCAAGGCTGCCGCCAGCCATGTTGGTTCCCGGGGCATGGCGGGAGCTGTGGGCCCGGGTCTGCACCGGCCATGATGGTTCCCAAGACATGGTGGGAGCTGTGAGCCCGAAACTGCCGTCAGCCATGTTGGTTCCCGGGGAATGACGGAGGCTGTGGTCCCCAGTGCTGCCTGAGAGCCATGTTGGTTCCTGGGGCATGGCGGCAGCTGTGGGCCCGGGCCTGCCAGGCTGTCATGTTGTTTCCCAGCTATGTGGGGAGTTGTCGGCCTGGGGCTGCCGGGCGTACATTTTGGTTCAGAGGTGTATTAGGAGCTGTGGGTCTGGGGCTGCTGGGCGGCCATTTTGGTTCCCAGGGCATGGCGGGAGCTTTGGGCCTAAAACTGCTGCCAGGCGGCCATGTTGGTACCAGGGGCATGACGGGGGCTGTGGGCACGGGGCTGCCAGGCAGCCTTGTTGGTTCATGGGGCGTGGTGGGAGTTGTGGGCCTGGGACTGCCACCAGCCATGTTGATTCCCGGGGCATGTCGGGAGCTATGGACTCTGGGCTGCCGGGCGGTCATGTTGGTTCCCGGGGCATGGCGGCAGCTGTGGGCTAGGGGCTGCCCGGCGGCCATGTTCGTTGCCAGGGCATGGCGGTAGATGTGGGCCCAAGGCTGCCGGTGGCCATTTTGGTTCTCGGGGCATGGCAGGAGCTGTGGGACCGGGGCTGCCGCTGACCATGTTAGTTACCAGGGCATGGCAGGAGCCGTGGGCCCGGGGCTGCCACACGCCGTGTTGGTTCCTGTGGCATGGCGGGAGCTGTGGGCCCGGGACTGCTCCGGCCATGATGGTTCCTGGGGCCTGGCGGGAGCTGTGGGCCTGGGTCTGCTGCCAGCCATGTTGGTTCGAGGGGCATGGCGGCAGCTGTGGACCTGGGGATGCTGGCCAGACATGTTGGTTCCCGGTGCATGGTGGGACATGTGGGCCCAAGGCTCCCACCGGCCATGTTGTTTCCTGGGGCATGGCGGAAGCTGTGGTCCTGGGGCTGCCTAGCGGCCATGTTGATTCCCATTTCATGGCTGAAGCTGTGGGCCCGGAGCTGCCAGGCGGCCATGTTGGTTCTTGGGGCATGGCAGAAACTGTGGGCCCGGAGCTGCCTGGCAGCCATGTTGGTACGCAAGGCATTGCGGGAGCTGTGGGCCCAAGGCTCCCGCCGGCCATGTTTGTTTCCGGGTCATGGCGGGAGCTGTGGGCCCTGGGCTCCCGGTCGGATATGTTTTTTCCCGGGGCATGGTGGGAGCTATGCACCCAAGTCTACTGCCGGCCATGTTGGTTTCCGGGGCATGGCGGGAGCTGTGGGCCTGTGGCTGCTGCCGGCCATGTTGGTTCCCGGGGCATGGCGGCAGCTGTGGGCCCGGGGATGCCCCACAGGCATTTTGCTTCCCGGGACATGGCGGGAGCTGTCGGCCCGGGGCTGCCGCCGGCCATTTTGGTTCTCGGGGCATGGCGGGAGCTGTGAGCCCGTGGCTTCCAGCGGCCATTTTGGTTCTCGTGAAATGGTGGGAGCTGTGGGCCCCGGGTTGCGGCCGACCATGTTGGTTCCTGTGGCATGGTAGGAGCCGTTTACCCGGAGCTGCCACCGACCATGTTGGTTCCTGTGGCATGGCGGGAGCTGTGGGCCTGGGGCTGCCACCGACCGCGATGATTCCTGGTCCATGGCGGGAGCTGTGGGCCCAGGGCTCCCGCCAGCCATGTTGGTTCCCAGGGCATGGCGGGAGCTTTAGTCCCACGGCTGCTGGGCCGCCATTTTGGTTCCCGGGGCTTCGCGTTAGCTGTCGGCCCCGGGGGTGCCGTCGGCCATGTTGGTTCACATGGCATGGCGGGAGCTGTGGGCTCGGGGCTCCCGCCGGCCATGTTAGTCCCCGGGGCATGGCTGACGCTGTGTGACTTTGGCTGCCGCCGGCCACGTTAGTTCCCGGGCCATTGCGGGATCTGTGGTCCCAGGGATGATATGCAGCCATGTTGGTTTCTGGTGCATAGTGTGAACTGTGAGCCCAGGGCTGCCAGACGGCCATGTTGGTTCCCAGGCCATGGCAAGAGCTGTAGTCACGGGTCTGCCGTGCGGCCATGTTTCTTCCCGGGGTATGGCGGGAGCTGTGGGCTAGGGGCTGTCTGTGGCCATTTTGGTTCTCTGGGCATGGCGGGAGCTATGAGCCCAGGGCTGCTGTACGGCCGTGTTGGCTCCTGGGACCTGGCAAGACCTGTGGACATGGGTCTGCCAGGCGGCCATGTCTGTTCCAGGGGCGTGGTGGGATCATTGAGCTCGGGGCTGCCAGGCAGACATGTTGGTTCCCAGAGCATGGCGGCAGCTGTGGGCCTTGGGCTACTGGGCCTCAATGTTGGTTCCCGAGGCATGACCGGATCTGTGGCCTGGGGCTGCCGGTCGACCATGTTGGTTCTCGGGGCATGGCGGGAGCTGTGGGCCCAAGGCTCACGCCGGCAATGTTGGTTCCCCGGTCATGCCGGGAGCTGTGGGCCAAAGGCTCCCGCCGGCCATGTTTGTTTTCGAGGCATAGGTGGAGCTGTGGGCTGGGGCTGCCGGGCGGCCATGTTGGTTCTCGGGGCATGGCGGGAGCTGTGGGCCCAGGGCTGCCATGCGGCCATGTTAGTTCCCAGGGAATGGTGGAAGGTGTGGGCTTGCGACAGCCGGCAGCCATGTTGGTTCCCAGGGCATGGCGGGAGCTGTGGTCCTGGGGCTTCCGTTTGCCCATGTGTGTTCAAGGGGTATGGTGAGAGCTGTGGGCCCGGGGCTCCCAGGCGGCTATGTTAGTTCCTGGGGCATGGCAAGAGCTGAACACCTGGGTGTGCCGCTGGCCATGTTGGTTCCCGGCTCATGGCGGCATCTGTGGGCCCGAGGCTGCCGCCCGCCATGTTGGTTCCCGCGTCATGGTGGCAGCTGTGGGCCTGGGTCTGCCGCCAGCCATGTTGGTTCCCAGGTCATGGCGGGAGATTTGGGCCTGGGTCTGCCGCCAGCCATGTTAGTTCCCAGGTCATGGCGGGAGCTGTGGGCCTGGGGCTGCCTTCGGCCATGTTTGTTCACCGGGCATGGCGGGAGCCATGCGCCTATGGCTTCCTGAGGGCCATGTCGGTTCCCAGAGCATGGCGGGAGCTATAGGCCCGGGTCTGCCAGGCGGTCATTTTGATTCCCAGGCTATGGCGGGAGCTGTCGTCCTGGGACTGCCTTCGGCCATGTTGGTTCCCAGGGCATGGCGGGATTTGTGGTCCCGGGGCTGCTGCCGGCCATTTTGGTTCCCAGGGCATGGCGGGAGCTGTGGGGTCAGGGCTGCCGGCGACCATGTGGGTTTCCGGGTCATGGCAGCAGCTGTGGGCCTTGGTCTGCCGCCAGCCATGTTGGTTCCCGGGGCATGGAGGGAACTGTGTGACCCGGGGCAGCCGGGTGGCCATGTTAGTTCCCAGGTCATGACAGGAGCTGTGGGCTTCGGGCTGCCGCAAGCTATGTTTGTTCCGGGGTCATGGCAAGAGCTGTAAGCCCAGGGATGCTTCCGGCCATGTTGGTTCCCAGGGCATGGCGGGAGCTTTGGGCCCGGAGCTGCCCACGGCCATGTTGGTTCCTGGGGCATGGCAGGAGCTGTAGACCTGGGGCTGCCGGTCGGCCATGTTGGTTCCCGGGGCATGGCGGGATCTGTGGTCCCGGGACTGCTGCCGGCCATGTTGGTTCCCGGGGCACGGCGGGAGCCGTGGGCCCACGGATGCCGGGCGGCCATTTTGTTTCCCATGGCATGGCGGCAGTTGTGGGCCTGGGGCTGCCAGCGGAAATTTTGGTTCCCAGGGCATGGCGGGAGCTGTGAGCCAAGAGCTGCCACTGGCCATGTTGGTTCCCAGGGCATTTCGGCAGCTGTGGGCACCGGGCTGCTAAGCGGCCATGTTGGTTCCCAGGGCATGCGTGGAGCTGTAAGCCCGGGGCAGCCTGACGGCCATGTTGGTTCCCAGGGCTTGGCGGGAGCTGTTGGCGCGAGGCTGCTGGGCGGCCATGTTGGTTTCCAAGGCATAGTAACAACTGTCAGCCCAGGGCTGCCGGACAGCCATGTTGCTTCCCGGGCCATGGCAGGATCCGTGAACCCGGGGCTGCCACCTGCCATGTTGGTTCCCAGGGCATGGCGGGAGCTGTGAGGCTGGGGCCGCCTGACGGCCATGTTGATTCTTGGAGCCTCCCGAGAGCTGTTGACCCGGGGCTGCTTAGCGGACATGTTGGTTCCGAGGGCATGGCGGGAGCTGTGAGCCTGGGGCTGCCGGTCGGCCATGTTGGTTCTCGGGGCATCCAGAGAGGTGTGGGCCAGGGGCTTCCGGGCGTCCATGTTGGTTCCCGGGTCATGGCGGGAGCTTTTTTCCCACGGCTGCTTGGCGGCCATGTTGGTTTCCGGGTCATGGCGGGAGCTGTGGTCTCGGGGGTGTCGTTGGCCATGTTGGTTCATGGGGCATGGCAGGAGCTGCAAGTCTCATGCTGCCGCCAGCCATGTTGGTTCCCAGGGCATGGCGGAAGCTGTGGGCCCAGGACTGCCGGGCGGCCATGTTGGTTTCCGAGGCATGGTGGGATCTGTGGGCCCGGGGCCGCCAGGCGGCCATATTGGTTCCTGGGGCATGGCGAGAGCTCTGGGCCTGGGGTGCCGCTGGCCATGTTGGTTCCAAGGGCATTTCGGCAGCTGTGGCCCAGGGTTTCCTGGTGACCATTTTGGTTCCCAGGGCATGGCGGGAGCTGTGGGCCTGGTGCTGTTGCCGGCCATGTTGTTTCCTGGAGAATGTCGGGACCTTTGTCCCCGGGCTACCGGTCAGCCATGTTGGTTCCCAGGGCATGGCAGGATCTGTGGGCCCACTGGTGCCAATGGCCATGTTGGTTCCCAGGGCATGGCGGGAGCTGTGGGCCCGGGGCTGCCAGGCGTCCATGTTGATTCCCAGGCTATGGCGGGATCTGTGGTCCCGGGGATGCCATGCGTCCATGTTGATTCCCAGGCTATGGAGGGATCTGTGGTCCCGGGGATGCCATGCGGCCATGTTGGTTTCCAGGGCATGGCGGGAGCTGTGGGCCCGTGGTTGCCCCCAGCCATGTTGGTCCTTGGGGCATGTCGGGAGCTGTGGGCCTGAGGCTACTGGGCCGCCATTTTGGTTCCCGGGGCATGGGAGGAGCCGTGAGCCCAGGGCTGCCGCCAGACTTGTTGGTTCCTGGGGCATGGCGGGAGCTGTGGTCCCGAAGCTCTTGCCTGCCATGTTGGTTCCGAGGGCATGGCGGGAGCTGTGGGCCCAGGGCTGCCATGCGGCCATGTTTGATCCCAGTGCATGTTCGGAACTGTGGGCCAGAGGCTGCCGGGTGGCCATGTTGGTTCCCGGGGCATGGCGGGAGCTGTATGCTCAGGGCTCCCGCCGGCCATGTTGGTTCCCGGGGCATGGTGGGAGCCGTGGGCCGGGGTTACTTGCCAGCCAGTTTGGTTCCCAGGGCATGGCGGACACTGTGGTCCCGAGGCTGCCAAACTGCTATGTAGTTTCCCAGGTCATGGCGGGAGCTGTGGGCCTGGTGCTGCCGTCGGCTATGTTGGTTCCCAGGGCATGGCGAGAGGTGTGGGCCCTGGGGCAGGCGTGTGGCCATGTTGGTTCCCGGGGCATGGCGGGAGCTGTGGGCCCAAGGCTCCTGCCCACCACGTTGGTTCTCGGGTCATGGTGGGAGCTGTGGGCCTGGGGCTCCCAGTTGGACACGCTGGTTCCCAGGGCATGGCGGGATCTGTGGGCCCTGGGGCAGTCGGGTGTCCATGTTAATTCCCGGGGCGTGGCGGGAGCTGTGGGCTTGGGACTGCACCGGCCATGTTGGTTCCCGGGGCATGGCGGGAGCTGTGGGCCCGGGTCTGCCAAGTGGCCATGTTGGTTCTAAGGGCTTGGTGGGAGCTCTGGGCCTGGTGCTGCCGCCCGCCATGTTGATTCCCTGTGCAAGGCGGGAGCTGTGGGCTTGGTACTGCACCGGCCATGTTGGTTCCAGGGTCATGGCAGGATCTGTGGGGCCAAGGCTCCTGGTCGGCCATGTTGGTTCCCGTGGCAAGGCGGGAGGTGTGGGCCCGGGGCTGCTGGGCGGCCATGTTGGTTCTTGGGGCATGGCGTAAACTGTGGGCCTGGGGCTGCCTGTCGGCCATGTTGGTACCAAGGCATTGCGGGAGCTGTGGGCCCGAGGCTCCCGCCGGCCATGTTGATTTCCTGGTCATGGCGGGAGCTGTGGGCCCTGGCTCCCGGTCGGCTATGTTGGTTCCCGGGGCATGGCGGGACCTGTGTGCTCAAGTCTACTGCCGGCCATGTTGGTTCCCAAGGCATGGCGGGAGCTGTGGGCCCGGGGGTGCCGTTGGCCATGTTGGTTTCCGGGGCATGGCGGGAGCTGTGGGCCCGGGGCTGCCGGGCGGCCATGTTGGTTCCCGGGGCATGGCGGGAGCTGTGGGCTCGGGGGTGCCGTTGGCCATGTTCGCTCATGGGGCGTGGCAGGAGCTGTAAGTCTCGGGCTGACGCCAGCCATGTTGGTTCCCAGGGCATGGCGGGAGCTGTGGGCCCAGGACTGCCGGGCGGCCATGTTGGTTCCCGGGGCATGGCGCGAGCTTTTTTCCCATGGCTGCTTGGCGGAGATGCTGGTTCCCTGGACACGGCCGGAGGTGTGGCTCGGGGGTGCCGTCGGCCATGTTGGTTCCCGGGTCATGGCGCGAGCTGTGGGCTCAGGGCTCCCGCCGGCCATGTTGGTTCCCGGGGCATGGTGGGAGCTTTTTACCCATGGCTGCTTGGTGGTCATGTTGGTTCCCTGGACACGACCGCAGTTGTGGGCCCGGGTTTGTTGCCGACCAGTTTCGTTCCCAGGACATGGCGGATACTGTGGTCACGGGGCTGCCGAACTGCCATGTAGTTTCCCAGGGCATGGCGGGAGCTGTGGGCCCGGGGCTGCCGGGTGGCCATGTTGTTTCCTGGGGCATGGCGGGAGCTGTGGGCACAAGGCTCCTGCCCACCACGTTGGTTCTCGGGTCATGGCGGGAGCTGTGGGCCTGGGGCTCCCGGTCGACCACGTTAGTTCCCAGGGCATGGCGGGAGCTCTGGGCCCGGGTCTGCTGCCATCCATGTTGGTTTCCGGGGCATGGCGGGAGCTGTGGTCCTGGGGCTGCTGGGCGGCCATGTTGGTTCCCGGGGCATGGCGGGAGCTGTTGGCCTGGGCCTTCAGGGCGACCATGTTGGTTCCCGGGGCATGGCCGGATCTGTGGGCATGGGGCTGCCGACAGCCATGTTTGTTCCCGGGGCATAGCCGGAGCTGTGGGCCCGGGGCTGCCAAGTGGCCATGTTGGTTCTAAGGGCTTGGCGGGAGCTCTGGGCCTGGTGCTGTCTGGCGGCTATGTTGGTTCCCGTGGCAAGGCGGGAGGTGTGGGCCCGGGGCTGCCGGGCGGCCATGTTGGTTCTAGGGGGATGGCGTAAACTGTGGGCCCGGGGCTGCATGTCGGCCATGTTGGTACCCAAGGCATTGCGGGAGCTGTGGGCCCAAGGCTCCCGCCGGCCATTTTGGTTTCCTGGTCATGGAGGCAGGCGTGAGCCCTGAGCTCCCCGTCGGCTATGTTGGTTCTTGGGGCATGGCGGGACCTGTGCACCCAAGTCTACTGCCAGACATTTTGGTTCCCGGGGCATGTCGGGAGCGGTGGGCCTGGGTCTGCTGTCGGCCATGTTGGTTCCAGGGCCAAAACAGCAGCTGTGGTCTCGGGGCTGTCGAGCGGCCATGTTGTTTCTCAGGGCATGGAGGAAACTGTGGGCCTGGGGCTTTCTGTCGGCCATGTTGGTACCCAAGGCACTGCGGGAGCTGTGGACCCTGGCTCCCGCTGGGCTATGTTGGTTCCCGGCGCATGGCGGGACCTGTGTGCTCAAGTCTACTGCCAGCCATGTTGGTTCCCGGGACATGGCAGGAGCTGTGGGCCTGGGGCTGCTGCCAGCCATGTTGGTTCCCGGGACATGGCAGGAGCTGTGGGCCCGGGGTTACTGCCGGCCATGTTGGTTCCGGGGCATGCAGGGAGCTATGGGCCCAAGGGTGCCGTCCGCCATGTCAGTTCCCGGGGCATGGCAGCACCTGTGGACCCGGGTCTGCCACCAGCCATGTTGGTTCTTGGCTCATGGTGGCAGCTGTGGGCCCGGGGCTGCCCGGCGGCGACGTTCGTTGCCAGGACATGGCGGGAGCTGTAGCCCCGGGGCTGCCGCCGGCCATTTTGGTTATCGGGGCACAGCGGGAGTGGTGGGCCCGGGGCTGCCGCGGCCATTTTGGTTCTCGTGGTAGTGTGGGAGCTGTGGGCCTGGGGCTGCCGCCGGCAATGTTCGTTCCCAGGGCATGGCAGAAGCCGTGGGCCTGGAGCTGCCACCAGCAATGTTGGTTCCCGTGGCATGGAGGGAGCTTTGAGCCGGGGCTGCCACCTGCCACAATGGTTCCCGGGGCATGGCAGGAGCTGTGGGCCCAGGGCTCCCTCCACCCACGATGGTTCCCAGGGCATGGCGGGAGCTTTGGTCCCACGGCTGCTGCGCCGCAATTTTGGTTCCCGGGGCATGGCAGGAGCTGTGGGCCCGGGACTGCCGGCAGCCATGTTGGTTCCCGGGGCATAGCGGAAGCTGTGGACCCAGGACTGCACCGGCCATCATGGTTCTTGGGGCATGGCGGTAGCTGTGGTCTCCGGGGCTGCCTGAGAGCCATGTTGGTTCCCAGAGCATTGCGAGAGCTGTGGACCCGGGGCTGCTGGGTGGCCATGTTGGTTTCCAGGGCATGGTAGGAATTGTGAGTCCAGGGCTGCCGGACGGCCATGTTGGTTCCTGGGCCATGTCAAGAGCTGTTGTCCTGGGTCTGCTTCCTGCCATGTTGGTTCCCGGGGCATGGCAGGAGCCATGAGCCCAAGGCTGCCGCCAGCCATGTTGGTTCCCGGGGCATGGCGGGAGCTGTGGGCCCGGGTCTGCACCGGCCATGATGGTTCCCAAGACATGGTGGGAGCTGTGAGCCCGAAACTGCCGTCAGCCATGTTGGTTCCCGGGGAATGACGGAGGCTGTGGTCCCCAGTGCTGCCTGAGAGCCATGTTGGTTCCTGGGGCATGGCGGCAGCTGTGGGCCCGGGCCTGCCAGGCTGTCATGTTGTTTCCCAGCTATGTGGGGAGTTGTCGGCCTGGGGCTGCCGGGCGTACATTTTGGTTCAGGGGTGTATTAGGAGCTGTGGGTCTGGGGCTGCTGGGCGGCCATTTTGGTTCCCAGGGCATGGCGGGAGCTTTGGGCCTAAAACTGCTGCCAGGCGGCCATGTTGGTACCAGGGGCATGACGGGGGCTGTGGGCATGGGGCTGCCAGGCAGCCTTGTTGGTTCATGGGGCATGGTGGGAGTTGTGGGCCTGGGACTGCCACCAGCCATGTTGATTCCCGGGGCATGTTGGGAGCTATGGACTCTGGGCTGCCGGGCGGTCATGTTGGTTCCCGGGGCATGGCGGCAGCTGTGGGCTAGGGGCTGCCCGGCGGCCATGTTCGTTGCCAGGGCATGGCGGTAGATGTGGGCCCAAGGCTGCCGGTGGCCATTTTGGTTCTCGGGGCATGGCAGGAGCTGTGGGACCGGGGCTGCCGCTGACCATGTTAGTTACCAGGGCATGGCAGGAGCCGTGGGCCCGGGGCTGCCACACGCCGTGTTGGTTCCTGTGGCATGGCGGGAGCTGTGGGCCCGGGACTGCTCCGGCCATGATGGTTCCTGGGGCCTGGCGGGAGCTGTGGGCCTGGGTCTGCTGCCAGCCATGTTGGTTCGAGGGGCATGGCGGCAGCTGTGGACCTGGGGATGCTGGCCAGACATGTTGGTTCCCGGTGCATGGTGGGACATGTGGGCCCAAGGCTCCCACCGGCCATGTTGTTTCCTGGGGCATGGCGGAAGCTGTGGTCCTGGGGCTGCCTAGCGGCCATGTTGATTCCCATTTCATGGCTGAAGCTGTGGGCCCGGAGCTGCCAGGCGGCCATGTTGGTTCTTGGGGCATGGCAGAAACTGTGGGCCCGGAGCTGCCTGGCAGCCATGTTGGTACGCAAGGCATTGCGGGAGCTGTGGGCCCAAGGCTCCCGCCGGCCATGTTTGTTTCCGGGTCATGGCGGGAGCTGTGGGCCCTGGGCTCCCGGTCGGATATGTTTTTTCCCGGGGCATGGTGGGAGCTATGCACCCAAGTCTACTGCCGGCCATGTTGGTTTCCGGGGCATGGCGGGAGCTGTGGGCCTGTGGCTGCTGCCGGCCATTTTGGTTCTCGGGGCATGGCGGGGGCTGTGAGCCCGTGGCTTCCGGCGGCCATTTTGTTTCTCTTGAAATGGTGGGAGCTGTGGGCCCCGGGTTGCGGCCGACCATGTTGGTTCCTGTGGCATGGCAGGAGCCGTTTACCCGGAGCTGCCACCGACCATGTTGGTTCCTGTGGCATGGCGGGAGCTGTGGGCCTGGGGCTGCCACCGACCGCGATGATTCCTGGTCCATGGCGGGAGCTGTGGGCCCAGGGCTCCCGCCAGCCATGTTGGTTCCCAGGGCATGGCGGGAGCTTTAGTCCCACGGCTGCTGGGCCGCCATTTTGGTTCCCGGGGCTTCGCGTTAGCTGTCGGCCCCGGGGGTGCCGTCGGCCATGTTGGTTCACATGGCATGGCGGGAGCTGTGGGCTCGGGGCTCCCGCCGGCCATGTTGGTTCCCGGGGGATGGCGGGAGCTATGGGCCTAGGGCTGCCGACAGCCATGTTGGTTCCCAAGGCATGGTATGAGCTGTGTGCCCGGGGCTGCTGGGTGGCCATGTTGGTTTAAAGGGCACGGTAGGAACTGTGAGCCCAGGGCTGCCGGAGAGCCATGTTGGTTCCCGGGTCATGGCAAGAGCTGTTTTCGCAGGGCTGCTGCCAGCCATGTTGGTTCCCAAGGCATGGCGGGAGCTGTTGCCCCAAGGGTGCTGTTGGCTATGTTGATTCCCGGGGCATGACGGGAGCTGTGGGCCTGGGGCTGCCGCCAGCCATGTTGGTTCCCGGGTCATAGCAGGAGCTGTGGGCCCGGAGATGCCGGCAGCCACGTTGGTTCCTGGGGCATGGCGGGAGCTGTGGGCCCGGGGCTGCGCCGGCCATGATGGTTCCCGGGTTATGGCGGGAGCTATGGACTCTAGGCTGCCAGGCGACCATGTTGGATCCCGGGGCATGGCGGGAGTCCTGTGCCCTGTTCTGCCAGGAAGCCATGTTTGTACTCGGGGCCTAGCGGGAGCTGTGGGCCAGGGGCTGAGGGACGGCAATGTTGGTTCCCAGGGCATGGCGGGATATGTGGTCCCAGGATTGCTGCCAGCCATGTTGGTTCCCGGGGCATGGCGGGAGCTGTGGGCCCGTGGCAGCGGGGTGGCCATATTCATTCCCGGGGCATAGCAGGAGCTGTGGTCCCGTGGCTGCACTGGCCATGTTGGTTCCTGGGGCACGGGTGGATCTGTGGGTCTGGGGCTACCGCCGGCCATGTTTGTTCACGGAACATGGCGGGAGATGTGGTCCCGAATCTGCTACCGGCCATGTTGGTTCCCGGGCCATGGCGGGAGCTATGGGTCCATGGCTGCCAGGCGGCCGTGTTTTTTCCAGGGTTTTGGTGGGAGCTGTGGGCCCGGGTCTGCTGCTTGCCATATTGGTTCCTGGGGCATGACAGGAGCTGTGGGCCTGGAGGTGCCGTCGGCTATGTTGGTTCCTGCGGTATGGCGGGAGCTGTGGGCCTGGGGCAGCCACCAGACATGTTGGTTCCCGTGGCATGGCGGGAGCTGTGGTCCTGGGGCTGCCGTGCGACCATGTTGGTTCCTGGGGCATGGCGCGAGCAGTGGCCCCGGGGCAGCCAGGTGGCCATGTTGGTTCCCGGGGCATGGCGGGAGCTGTCGGCCCGGTGCTGCCAGGCTGTCATGTTGTTTCCCAGGCTATGGCAGGAGTTGTCTGCTGGGGCTGCAGGGCGGATATGTTGGTTCAGGGGTGTATTAGGAGCTGTGGGTCTGGGGCTGCTGGGCGGACATGTTGGTTCCCAGGGCATGGCGGGAGCTTTGGGCCTAAAACTGCTGCCAGTTGGACATGTTGGTTCCCGGGGAATGGCGGGAGCTTTGGGCCTAGGGCTCCCGCCGGCCATGTTGGTTCCCAAGGCATGGCGGGAGCTTTGGTCCCAAGGCTGCTGGGCCACCATTTTGGCTACCGGGGCATGGCGAAAGCTGTGGGCCTTGGGCTGCCACCAGCAATGTTGGTTTTCGGGGCATGGCGGGAGTTGTGGGCCCTGGTCTGCACCGGCCATGATGGTTCCCAGGGCATGGTGGGAGCTGTGGGCCCAGGGCTGCCTAGCGGCCATGTTGGTTCACGGGGCATGGCGGGAGCTGTCGGCCCGGGGCTTCTGCCGGCCATGTTGGATCTCGGGGCATGGCAGGAGCAGTGGCCCCAGGGCTGCCAGGCGGCCATGTTGGTTCCTGGGGCATGGAGGGAGTTGTGGGCCTGTGACTGCTGCCAGCCATGTTGATTCCCAGGGCATGGCGGGAGCTGTGGTCTCTGGGCTGCTGGGCAGCCATTTTAGTTCCCACGGCATGGCGTCAGCTGTGGGCCCGGGGCTGCCCGGTGGCCATGTTCGTTGCCAGGGCATGGCAGGAGCTGTGGGCCAGTGGCTGCCGCCGGCCATTTTGGTTTCCCGGGGCATGGCGGGAGCTGTGGGCCCGGGGCTGTCGGCGGCCATGTTGGTTACCAGAGCATGGCAGGAGCCATGGTCCCGGGGCTGCCACAGGCCATGTCGGTTCATGTCGCATGGCGGGAGCCGTGTGCCCTGGGCTGTCGTTTGACCATGTTACTTGCTGGGGCATGGCGGGAGCTCTGGGCCTAGGACTGCCACCGGCCACGATGGTTCCCGGGGCATGGCAGGAGATGTGGGCCCTGGCCTTCTGCCGGTCATGTTGGTTCCCAGGGCATGGCGGGAGCTTTGGTCCCACGGCTGCTAGGACGCCATTTTGGTTCCCGGGGCATGGTGGGAGCTGTGGGCCCCGGGGTGCCATCGTCTATGTTGGTTCCCGTGGCATGGCTGAAGCTGTGGTCCTGGGGTTGCCAGGCGACCATGTTGTTTCATGGCGCATGGCGCGTACAGTGGGCCCCGGGTCAGCCAGATGGCCACGTTGGTTCCCAGGGCATGGCGGGAGCTGTGCGCCCGGGGCTGCCGGCAGCCAAGTTGCTTCCCGGGGCATGGCGGGAGCTATGGGCCCGGGGCCTCCAGGCGGTCATGTTGTTTCCTAGGCTATGGCGGGAGTTGTCTGCTGGGACTGCCGGGCGTACATGTTGGTTCAGGGGTGTATTAGGATCTGTGGGTCTGGGGCTGCTGGGTGGCCATGTTGGTTCCCAGAGCATGGCGGGAGCTTTGGGCCTAAAACTGCTGCCAGGCGGCCATGTTGGTTCCCGGGGAATGGCGGGAGCTGTGGGCCCGGGGCTGCCGTTGGCCATGTTGGTTCCCGCTGCATGGCGGGATCTGTCGGCCCGGGGCTTCTGGCGGCCATGTTGGATCTCAGGGTATGGCGGGAGCTTTTATTCACGGGCTGCGGTCAGCCTGTTGGTACCCGGGGCATGGCGGGAGCTGTGGGCTCGGGGGTGCCGTTGGCCATGTTCGCTCATGGGGCGTGGCAGGAGCTGTAAGTCTCGGGCTGACGCCAGCCATGTTGGTTCCCAGGGCATGGCGGGAGCTGTGGGCCCAGGACTGCCGGGCGGCCATGTTGGTTCCCGGGGCATGGCGGGAGCTTTTTTCCCATGGCTGCTTGGCGGAGATGCTGGTTCCCTGGACACGGCCGGAGGTGTGGCTCGGGTTTGTTGCCGACCAGTTTCGTTCCCAGGACATGGCGGATACTGTGGTCATGGGGCTGCCGAACTGCCATGTAGTTTCCCAGGGCATGGCGGGAGCTGTGGGCCCGGGGCTGCCGGGTGGCCATGTTGTTTCCTGGGGCATGGCGGGAGCTGTGGGCACAAGGCTCCTGCCCACCACGTTGGTTCTTGGGTCATGGCGGGAGCTGTGGGCCTGGGGCTCCCGGTCGACCACGTTAGTTCCCAGGGCATGGCGGGAGCTCTGGGCCCGGGTCTGCTGCCATCCATGTTGGTTTCCGGGGCATGGCGGGAGCTGTGGTCCTGGGGCTGCTGGGCGGCCATGTTGGTTCCCGGGGCATGGCGGGAGCTGTTGGCCTGGGCCTTCAGGGCGACCATGTTGGTTCCCGGGGCATGGCCGGATCTGTGGGCATGGGGCTGCCGACAGCCATGTTTGTTCCCGGGGCATAGCCGGAGCTGTGGGCCCGGGGCTGCCAAGTGGCCATGTTGGTTCTAAGGGCTTGGCGGGAGCTCTGGGCCTGGTGCTGTCTGGCGGCTATGTTGGTTCCCGTGGCAAGGCGGGAGGTGTGGGCCCGGGGCTGCCGGGCGGCCATGTTGGTTCTAGGGGGATGGCGTAAACTGTGGGCCCGGGGCTGCATGTCGGCCATGTTGGTACCCAAGGCATTGCGGGAGCTGTGGGCCCAAGGCTCCCGCCGGCCATTTTGGTTTCCTGGTCATGGAGGCAGGCGTGAGCCCTGAGCTCCCCGTCGGCTATGTTGGTTCTTGGGGCATGGCGGGACCTGCGCACCCAAGTCTACTGCCAGACATTTTGGTTCCCGGGGCATGTCGGGAGCGGTGGGCCTGGGTCTGCTGTCGGCCATGTTGGTTCCAGGGCCAAAACAGCAGCTGTGGTCTCGGGGCTGTCGAGCGGCCATGTTGTTTCTCAGGGCATGGAGGAAACTGTGGGCCTGGGGCTTTCTGTCGGCCATGTTGGTACCCAAGGCACTGCGGGAGCTGTGGACCCTGGCTCCCGCTGGGCTATGTTGGTTCCCGGCGCATGGCGGGACCTGTGTGCTCAAGTCTACTGCCAGCCATGTTGGTTCCCGGGGCATGGTGGGAGCTGTGGGCCCCGGGGTGCCATCGTCTATGTTGGTTCCCGTGGCATGGCTGAAGCTGTGGTCCTGGGGTTGCCAGGCGACCATGTTGTTTCATGGGGCATGGCGCGTACAGTGGGCCCCGGGTCAGCCAGATGGCCACGTTGGTTCCCAGGGCATGGCGGGAGCTGTGCGCCCGGGGCTGCCGGCAGCCAAGTTGCTTCCCGGGGCATGGCGGGAGCTATGGGCCCGGGGCCTCCAGGCGGTCATGTTTTTTCCTAGGCTATGGCGGCAGTTGTCTGCTGGGACTGCCGGGCGTACATGTTGGTTCAGGGGTGTATTAGGATCTGTGGGTCTGGGGCTGCTGGGTGGCCATGTTGGTTCCCAGAGCATGGCGGGAGCTTTGGGCCTAAAACTGCTGCCAGGCGGCCATGTTGGTTCCCGGGGAATGGCGGGAGCTGTGGGCCCGGGGCTGCCGCTGGCCATGTTGGTTCCCGCTGCATGGCGGGATCTGTCGGCCCGGGGCTTCTGGCGGCCATGTTGGATCTCAGGGTATGGCGGGAGCTTTTATTCACGGGCTGCGGTCAGCCTGTTGGTACCCGGGGCACGGGAGTATCTGTGAGCCCAGGGCTCCCGCCGGCCATGTTGGTTCCCAGGGCATGGCGGGAGCTTTGGTCCCAAGGCTGCTGGGCTGCCATTTTGGTTACCGGAGCATGGCGAAAGCTGTGGCCCTTGGGCTGCCGCCAGCAATGTTGGTTTTCGGGGAAGGTGGGAGCTCTGGGGCCGGGTCTGCACCAGCCATGATGGTTCCCAGGGCATGGTGGGAGCTGTGGGCCCAGGGCTGCCTGGCGGCCATGTTGATTCCCGGGGCATGGAAAGAGCTGTAGGTTTGGGGCTGTCGGGCGTCCATGTTTCTTCCCGGGGCATTGCGGGAGCTGTGGGCCCGGGGCTGCCGCTGGCCATGTTGGTTCTCGGGGCATGGCGGGAGCTGTCGGCCCGAGGCTTCTGCCGGCCATGTTGGATCTCGGGGCATGGCGGGAGCAGTGGCCCCAGGGCTGCCAGGCGGCCATGTTGGTTCCTGGGGCATGGCGGAAGCTGTGGTCTCTGGGCTGCCGGGCAGCCATGTTAGTTCCTGGGGCATGGCGGTAGCTGTGGGCCCGGGACTGCTCGGAGGCCATGTTCGTTGCCAGGGCATGGCAGGAGCTGTGGGACCGTGGGTGCCGCCGGCCATTTTGGTTCTCGGGGCATGGCGGGAGCTTTGGGCCCGGGGCTGCCGGCGGCCATGTTGGTTACCAGTGCATGGCAGGAGCCATGGGCCCGGGGCTGCCACCGGCCACGATGGTTCCCAGGGCATGGCGGAAGCTATGGTCCTACGGCTGCTAGGACGCCATGTTGGTGCCCGGGGCATGGCGGGAGCTGTGGGCCCGGGGCTGCGGGACGGCAATGTTGGTTCCCAGGGCATGGCAGGATCTGTGGTCCCAGGATTTGCGCCAGCCATGTTGGTTCCTGGGCCATGGTGGAAGCTGTGTGCCCCAGGGCAGCGGGCTAGCCATGTTGGTTTCCGGGGCATAGCGGGAGTTGTGGGCCCGGGGCTGCACCGGCCATGATGGTTCCTGGGGCATGGTGGGAGCTGTGTTCCCCGGGGCTGCCTGACAGCCATGTTGGTTCCCAGGGCATGGCGGGAGCTGTGGGTCTGGGGCTGCCGGGCAGCCATGTTGGTTCCCAGGGCATGGCGGGAGCTGTGGGCGCGGGGCTGCTGGGTGGCCATGTTTGTTTCCAGGCAATGGTAGGAACTGTGAGCCCAGGGCTGCCGGACGGCCATGTTGGTTCCTGGGCCATGGCAAGAGCTGTTGTCCCGGGGCTGCTGCAGGCCATGTAGGTTCCCGGGCCATGGCGGGATCTGTGGGCCCAGGGCTGACAGGCAGCCGTGTTTGTTCCAGGATTTTGGTGGGAACTGTGGGTCTGGGTCTGCTGCCGGCCACTTTGGTTCCCGGGGCATGACGGGATCTGTGGGCCTGGGTGTGCCGCCAGCCATGTTGGTTCCCGTGGCATGGCAGGAGCTGTGGGCTTGGGCTGCCGGGCGGCCATGTTGGTTCCTGGGGCATGGCGCGAGCTGTGGGCCCCGCGAGGCAGCCAGGTGGCCATGTTGTTTCCCGGGGCATGGCGGGAGCTGTGGGCCCGCGTCTGCACTGGCCATGTTGGTTTTCAGGGCATGGCGGGAGCTGTGGCCCGGGGCTGCCACCGGCCATGTTGGTTCCCGTGGCATGGCGGGAGCTATGGGCCCGGGGCCTCCAGGCGGTCATGTTGTTTTCCAGGCTATGGTGGGAGTTGTCTGCTGGGGCTGCCAGGCGTACATGTTGGTTCAGGAGTGTATTAGGAGCTGTGGGTCTGGGGTTGCAGGGCGGCGACGTTGGTTCCCAGGGCATGGTGGCAGCTTTGGGCCTAAAACTGCTGCCAGGCGGCCATGTTGGTTCCCGGGGCATGGCGGGATCTGTTGTCACAGGGCTGCCGCCAGCCATGTTAGTTCCCGGTGCATGGCGGGAGCTGTGGGCCTGGGGCTGCCAAGTGGCCATGTTTGTTCCCGGTGCATGGGGGGAGCTGTGGGCCCGGGGCTTCCGTCGGCCGTGTTTGTTATCGGGGCATGGCGGGAGCTGTGGGCCTGGGGCTGACTCCAGCAATGTTGGTTTTCGGGGCATGGCGGTAGCTTTGGGACCGGGGCTGTTGCCAGCTACGTTGGTTCCCAGGGCTTGGCGGGAGATGTGGGCCCGGGGCTGCCTGGTGGCCATGTTGATTCCCAAGGCATGGAAAGAGCTGTAGGTTTGGGGCTGTCGGGCGACCGTTTTTGTTCCTGGCGCATGGCGGGAGCTGTGGGCCCGGGGCTGCCGCTGGCCATGTTACTTCCCGGGGATGGCGGGAGCTGTCGGCCCGGGTCTTCTGCCGGCCATGTTGCATCTTGGGGCATGACGGGAGCATTTATCCGTGGGCTGCCGTGCAGCCTGTTGGTTCCCGGGGCATAGAAGGAGCAGTGGCCCCAAGGCTGCCAGATAGCCATGTTGGTTCCTGGAGCATGGCGGGACCTGTGGTCTCTGGGCTGCCGGGCGACCATGTTGGTTCCTGGGACATGGCAGGATCTGTAAACCGGGGTGCCACCGGCCATGTTGGTTCCGAGGTCATGGTGGAAGCTGTGGTCCGGGGCTGCCGCCCGCTATATTGGTTCCCACGGCATGATGGGAGCTGTGGGCCAAAGGTTGCCAGGCGGCCATGTTGGTTCCCAGTGTGTATTGGAAGCCGTGGGAGCGGGGCTGCTCGGCGGCCATGTTGGTTCCGGGGGCATGGAAAGAGCTGTAGGTTTTGGGCTGCCAGACGGCCATGTTCGTTCCCAGGGTGTATTGGGAGCTGTGGGCCCGGGGCTTCTGCCAACCATGTTGGACCTCGGGGCATGGTGCGAGCTTTTATCCACGGGCTGCCGGGCAGCCTGTTGGTACCCGGGGCATGGGAGTAGCTGTGGGCCCAGGGCTCCCGCCGGCCATATTGGTTCCCAGGGCATGGCGGGAGCTTTGGTCCCAAGGCTGCTGGGCTGCCATTTTGGTTACCGGGGCATGGCGAAAGCTGTGGGCCTTGGGCTGCCGCCAGCAAAGTTGGTTTTCGGGGCATGGCGGGAGCTCTGGGGCCGGGTCTGCACCGGCCATGATGGTTCCCAGGGCATGGTGGGAGCTGTGGGCCCAGGGCTGCCTGGCGGCCGTGTTTGTTCCCGGGGCATGGAAAGAGCTGTAGGTTTGGGGCTGCCGCTGGCCATGTTTGTTCCCGGGGCATGGCGGGAGCTGTCGGCCCGGGGCTTCTGCCGGCCATGTTGGATCTCGGGGCATGGCGGGAGCAGTGGCCCCGGTGCTGCCGGAGGCCATGTTGGTTCCTGGGGCATGGAGGGAGTTGTGGGCCTGGGACTGCTGCCAGCCATGTTGATTCCCGCGGCATGGCGGGAGCTGTGGACTCTGGGCTGCCGGGCAGCCATGTTGGTTCCCGGGGCATGGCGACAGCTGTGGGCCCGGGGCTGCTCGGCGGCCATGTTCGTTGCCAGGGCATGGCAGGATCTGTGGGCCTTGTGGCTGCCGCCGGCCATTTTGGTTCTCGGGGCATGGCGGGAGCTCTGGGCCTGGGGCTGCTGGCGGCCATGTTGGTTACCAGGGCATGGCAGGAGCCAAGGGCCCGGGGCTGCCACAGGCCGTGTTGGTTCCTGTCGCATGGCGGGAGCTGTGTGCCCCGGGGCAGCGGGCTAGCCATGTTGGTTCCCGGGGCATAGCGGGAGCTGTGGGCCCGGGGCTGCCTGAGAGCCATGTTGGTTCCCAGGGCATAGCGGGAACTGTGGTCCCTGGGGCTGCCTGGCGGCCATGTTGCTTCCCAGGGCATGGCAGGAGCTGTGTGCCCCGGGGCTGCTGGGTGGCCATGTTGGTTTCCAGGGCATGGTAGGAACTGTGAGCCCAGGGCTGCCGGACGGCCCTGTCGGTTGCCGGGGCATGGCGATAGCTGTGGTCCGGAAGCTGACGCCGGCTATGTTGGTTCCCAAAGCATGGCGGAAGCTGTGAGCCCACGGCTGCCTGGTGGCCATGTTGGTTCCCACGGCATGGCGGCAGCTGTGCGTCTGACGCTGCCGAGCAGCCATGTTGGTTCTCGGGGTGTATTGGGAGCTGTGGGACCAGGGCTGCTGGGCAGCCATGTTGGTTCCCAGGGCATGGCAGGAGCATTGGGCCTAAGGCTGCTGCCAGGCGGCCATGTTGGTTCCCGGGGCATGGAAAGAGCTGTAGGTTTGGGGCTGTCGGGCAGCCATGTTGGTTCCTGGGGCATGGTGAAACCTGTGGGCCCGCGACTGTTCAACGGCTGTGTTCGTGTCCAGGGCATTGCTGGAGCTGTGGGACCGGGACTGTTGAAGGGCCATGTTGTTTCCCAGTGCATGGCGGGAACTGTGGGTCGGGGGCTACCGCCAGCCATGTTGGTTCCCAGGGCATCGCAGGAGCTGTGAGTCTGACGCTGCCGGGTGGCCATATTGGTTCTGAGGGCATGGCGGGAGCTGTGGGCCCGGGGCTGACGCCGGCTATGTACGTTCTCGGCGCATTGCGGGAGATGTGGGCCTAGGGCTGCCTGGTGGCCATGTTAGCTCCCAGGGCATGGCGGGAGCTGTGTGTCTGACGCTTCCAGGTGGCCATGTTGGTTCCCAGGGTGTATTGGGAGCTGTGGAACCGGGGCTGCTGGGCGGCAATGTTTGTTCACAGGCTGTATTGGGAACTGTGGTACCAAAGCTGCTAGGCGGCCATGTTTGTTCCTAGGGCATGGCGGAACCTTTGGGCTTGGGGCTGCTGCCAGGCGGCCATGTTGGTTCCCGGGGCATAAAAAGAGCTGTAGGTTTGGGGCTGTCGGGCGGCCATGTTGGTTCTTGGGGCATGGCAGGAGCTGTGGGCCAGGGTCTGCAGAGTGGACATGTTGGTTCCCGGGGCATGGTGGGAGCTGTGTGCTCAGGGCTGCCGGTTGGCTATGTTGGTTTCCGGGGCATGACGGGAGCTGTGGGCTCAAGGCTGCTATGTGGCCATGTTGGTTCAAAGGGCATGGCGGGCGCTGTGGGCCCAGGGCTGCCTGGCGACCATATTTGTTCCGAGATCATGGCGGGAGCTGTGGGCATGGGGCTGCTGTCAGGTGGCCATGTTTTTTCCCAGGGCTTGGAAAGAGCTGTAGTTTTGGGTCTGTCAGGCGTCCATGTTGAACCGCGGGGCATGGCTGTAGCTGTGTGCCCCGGGCTGCTGTTGGCCATGTTGGTTACCGGGGCATTGCAGGAGCTGTGGACCGGTGCTGCCGCTGGCCATGTTGGTTCCCAGGGCATGGTGGGAGCTGTGAGCTTGGGCCTGCCGGGCAGCCATGTTGGTTCTCGTTGCATGGCAAGAGCTGTTGGCCTGGTGCTGCTGCCAGGAGGCCATGTTGGTTCCCGGGTGTCTTGGTTTCGGCTGCCGCCGGCAACAAAAGCGCCACACGGCCGCCCCTCCCCCCGCTGGCGTGTGGAGGAGAATGGAAAGAAATAGGCAGAAACTGGTGGGTCGGGATAAGGGCAGTTTTAACAGAACAGCAAACAGAGGGAAACAGCAACAACGATGATACAGATAAGGAGAAAACACGACAAAAATAGACTCGCTCTCTCGGCGTGCACCGGCGCCGCACGCTCCCGAGCCGCAAGTGAGCTGTAGCCACGCCACACCCCCCCCCCCCCCCCAGAACTCATCGTGACGTCCCATTGTATGGAATACCGGGCTCTGTTTGGCCAGGTGGGGTCAGCCCCCACCCCCCCGGCTGTGCCCCTTCCTGGAGTCCAGTGAAAATTAACCCTGTCCTGGCCAAACCCAGGACATTATCCACCCCTTATTTCATACCATCTACGCCATGCCCAGGTCCCCCATGGTCCAGTTGATCACCACCACTTCTCCTGTCTCCAGATATCATTCCCTTAGTCTATGGATCATCACTCTAAAGTGTCCGTTGAGTTCATTTAATCCATGACTTCAGGCTCCGTCTGTCGTAATGGTCTTCCGTGGCAGGAGAGGTGATGTGTGGTGGTGAGCGGTCACTTGCTGCATCCGGAGCTCACGGCTGATGTATCTGGTGTGGCCCGTGCCCACGGTCTGCAGGAGATGTTGATCTTAATGAAGTTGCTGGGTGCCAGTTGTTGAAAACCAGGTCCACTTCCATCATCGCTGTGCTCTGCTAGAGATCCTCCGCGGTGCAATGACGCGAGGCAAAGACGTGCTATGCGGTGCCACGACTCAAAGAGATCCTCTGCAGGGCAACGATGCAAAGACTTCCTCTGCGGGGCAACGACGCGATGGAAAGAGATCCTCTGCGATGCAACGACGCAATGCAAAGAGATCCTCTCCGGTGTCACGATGCAAAGAGATCCCCTGCGGGGCAACGACGAGACACAAAGAGGTCCTCTGCGGTGCCATGAAGCAACGCAAAGAGATCCTCTGTGGTGCCACGACGCAAAGAGATTCTCTCCGGTGTCATGACGCAAAGAGATCCTGTGCGGGGCAACGACGCAAAGAGATCCTCTGTAGGACAACGACGAAAAAAGATCCTCTGCATGACAACAACGAGAAGAGTTCCTCTGCGGGGCAACGACGCGACGCGAAAAGATCCCCTGCAGGGCAACAACGCAAAGAGATCCTCTCTGGTGCAACGACGTGACACAAAGAGATCCTCTGCGATGCAACGGCGCGGGGCAGAGATCCTCTGTGGTGAAATGATGGGAGGCAAAGATATCCTCTGCGGTGCCACGACGAAAAGAGATCCTCTGCGGTGCCACGACGTGGCATAAATTTCTGCGGTGCAACGAAGCGAAGAATTCCTCTGACACGTGCTGCCACGACGCAGTGCCAAGAAGTTTTCTGCGGAGCGTGCAATGACACGACGCAAAGAACTCCTCTGCCACGCGATACGGTACAAAGACACAACGCCACAACACCATCTGCGGCGCAAGGACGCAACGTGATGCAATCCTATGAGGTGCCACGATGCAAAGAGATCCTCTGCAGGGCCACGACGAAAAGAGATCCTCTGCGGTGCAACTACACGAGAAAAAGAGATCCTCTGCAGGGCAATGACGCAAAGAGATCCTCTGCAACACAACGACGAAATAAGATCCTCTGCAGGACAACAATGAAAATAGATCCTCTGCGGGGCAACGACGCGACATAAAGAGATCCTCTGCAGGGCAATGATGCAAAGAGATCCTCTACGGTGCCACGACACATAGAGATACTCTGTGGTGCAAGGACGTGAGGCAAAGAGATCCTCTGCGCTGCAACGACGCAAAGAGATCCTCTGCGGTGCCACGACGCGAGGGAAAGAGTTCCTCTGCGGTGCCACAACCAAAGAGATCCTCTGTGGTGCAACGACGCGAGGGAAAGAGATCCTCTGCGGTGCCACAATGCAAAGAGATCCTCTGTGGCGCAATGACGCAAGGCAAAGAGATCCTCTGCAAGGCAATGACGCAAAGAGATCCTCTGCGGTGCCATGATGTGGAATAAGTTTCTGTGATGCAACAAAGTGAAGAAATCCTCTGCGGCGTACTGCCACGACGCGCTGCCAAGAAGTTTTCTGCAGCGCAGTGCAATGACATGACGCAAAGAACTCCTCTCCAATGCGATACGGTACAAAGACACAACGCCACAATATCATCTGCGGTGCAAGAATGCAATGTGATGTAATCTTATGAGGTGTAACAACGCAAAGAGATCCTCTGCAGGGAAACGACGCAAAGAGATCCTCTGCGGTGCCATGACGCAAAGAGATCCTCTGCGATGCAACGACGCAACGCAAAGAGATCCTCTCCTGTGGCACGACGCAAAGAGATCCTCTGCGAATCAAAAACGCAACAACATCCTTCTCAGTGCCTAACGCAAAGAGATCCTCTGCGGGGCAACGACACAAAGAAATCCTCTGCAGGACAACGACGAAAAAAGATCTTCTGCAGGACAACGAGCAAAAGAGTTCCTCTGCGGGGCAACGACGTGAAACAAAGAGATCCTCTGCCATGCCAAGACGCAAAGAGTTCCTCTGCAGGGGAAAAAAGGCAGAGATCCTCTGCAGGACAATGACGAAAAAAGATCTTCTGCAGGACAACGAGCAAAAGAGTTCCTCTGCGAGGCAACGACGTGAAACAAAGAGATCCTCTGTGGTGCCACGACGAAAAGAGATCCTCTGCAGTGCAACTACGCGAGAAAAAGAGATCCTCTGTGGGGCAACGACGCAAGGCAAAGAGATCCTCTGCAAGGCAACGATGCAAGGAGATCCTCTGTGATTCCACGACGCGAGGCAAAGAGATCCTCTGCGGGGCAACGACGCAACGCAAAGAGATCCTCTGCGGTGCAACGACGCGAAGCAAAGAGATTCTCTGCAGTGCAACAACGCAACACAAAGAGATCCTCTGCAGGGCAACGATGCAAAGAGATCCCCTGTGGGGCAACAACGCGACACAAAGAGGTCCTCTGCGGTGCCATGAAGCAACGCAAAGACATCCTCTGTGGTGCCACGACGCAAAGAGATTCTCTCCGGTGTCATGATGCAAAGAGATTCTCTGCTATTCAATGATGCAAAGACATCCTCTGCGGTGCTGTGACGCAAAGAGATCCTGTGCGGGGCAACGACGCAAAGAGATCCTCTGCAGGACAACGCCGAAAAAAGATCCTCTGCATGACAACAACGAGAAGAGTTCCTCTGCGGGGCAACGACGCGACGCGAAAAGATCCCCTGCGGGGCAACAACGCAAAGAGATCCTCTCTGGTGCAACGACGCGACACAAAGAGATCCTCTGCGATGCAACGGCGCGAGGCAGAGATCCTCTGTGGTGAAATGATGGGAGGCAAAGATATCCTCTGCGGTGCCACGACGAAAAGAGATCCTCTGCGGTTCAGTGACGCGACCCAAAGAGATCCTCTGCGGTGCCACGACGTGGCATAAATTTCTGCGGTGCAACGAAGCGAAGAATTCCTCTGACACGTGCTGCCACGACGCAGTGCCAAGAAGTTTTCTGCGGAGCGTGCAATGACACGACGCAAAGAACTCCTCTGCCACGCGATACGGTACAAAGACACAACGCCACAACACCATCTGCGGCGCAAGGACGCAACGTGATGCAATCCTATGAGGTGCCACGATGCAAAGAGATCCTCTGCAGGGCCACGACGAAAAGAGATCCTCTGCGGTGCAACTACACGAGAAAAAGAGATCCTCTGCAGGGCAATGACGCAAAGAGATCCTCTGCAAGACAACGACGAAATAAGATCCTCTGCAGGACAACAATGAAAATAGATCCTCTGTGGGGCAACGACACGATGTAAAGAGATCCTCTGCATGGCAACGATGCAAAGAGATCCTCTACGGTGGCACGACACATAGAGATACTCTGTGGTGCAAGGACGTGAGGCAAAGAGATCCTCTGCGGTGCCACAATACAAAGAGATCCTGTGTGGTGCAATGACGCAAGGCAAAGAGATCCTCTGCAAGGCAACGACGCAAAGAGATCCTCTGTGATGCCACGACACAAAGAGATCCTCTGCAGTGCCACAACGCAAAGTGTTCCTCTGTGGTGCAACGACGCGAGGGAAAGAGTTCCTCTGCGGTGCCACGACGCAAAGAGATCCCCTGCGGGGCAACGCCACGACACAAAGAGATCCTCTGCTGTGACATGCAGCAACGCAAAGAGATCCTCTGCGGTGCAACAACGCAAAGAGATCCTCTCCGGTGTCATGACGCAAAGAGATCCTCTGCGATTCAACGATGCAAAGACATCCTCTGCGGTGCCATGACGCAAAGAGATACTGTGCGGGGCAACGACGCAAAGGGATCCTCTGCAGGACAACGACGAAAAAAGATACTCTGCAGGACAACGACGAAAAGAGATCCTCTGCGGGGCAACAACGTGAGGCAAAGAGATCGTCTGCGGTGCAATGACGGAACGCAAAGAGATTCTCTACATGGCCATGATGGAAAGAGATTCTTTGCGGTGCAACGACACGAGGCAAAGATATCCTCCTCGGTGCAATGGCGCGAGGCAAAGAGATCCTCCATGGTGCCATGACGCAACGCAAAGAGATCCTCTACGGTGCAGCGACACAAGGCAAAGAGTTACTCTGCAAGGCAACGATGCAATGATATCGTCTGTGATGCCACGACGTGACACAAAGAGATCCTCTGAGGTGCAACTACGCGAGGCAAAGAGATCCTCTGCGGTGCAACGACGCGAAGTAAAGAGATTCTCTGCAGGGCAACGATGCAAAGAGATCCCCTGCGGGGCAATGACGCGACACAAAGAGGTCCTCTGCGGTGCCACGACGCAAAGAGATTCTCTCCGGTGTCATGACGCAAAGAGATTCTCTGCGATTCAATGATGCAAAGACATGCTCTGTGGTGCCATGACGCAAAGAGATCCTGTGCGGGGCAACGACGCAAAGAGATCCTCTGCGGTGCAACAACGCGACGCAAAGAGATCTTCTGCAGGGCAATGATGCGAGGCAAAGAGATTCACTGCGGGGCAACGATGCGAGGCAAAGATGTCCTGTGCGGTGCCATGACGCAAAGAGATCTTCTGCAGAGCAACAAAGCAAAGAGTTCCTCTGCAGGGCAATGACGCGATGCAAAGAGATCGTCTGCAGGGCAACGACGCGACACAAGGAGATCCTGTGCGGTGCCATGAAGCAACGCAAAGGGATCCTCTGCGTTGCAGCAACGCAAAGAGATCCTCTGCGATGCCACGACACAAAGAGATCCACTCCGGTGTCATGACGCAAGGAGATCCTCTGCGATTCAACGATGCAAAGACATCCTCTGTGGTGCCACGAAGCAAAGATATCCTGTGCGGGGCAACGACGCAAAGAGATCCTCTGCAGTACAGCGACCAAAAGAGTTCCTCTGTGGGGCAACGACGTGAAACAAAGAGATCCTCTGCAGTGCCATAGCGCAAAGAGATCCTCTGCAGTGCAGCGACGCAAGGCAAAGAGATCCTCTGCAAGGCAACGACGCAAGGAGATCCTCTGTGATTCCACGACGCGAGGCAAAGAGATCCTCTGCGGTGCAATGACGCGAGGCAAAGAAATCCTCTGCGGTGCCCCGACGTAACGCAAAGAGATTCTCTGCGGTTCAATGACGCGAGGCAAAGAGATCCTCTGCGGGGCAACGATGTGAGGCAAAGAGATCCTCTGCAAGGCAACGATGGGAGGCAAAGACGTCCTATGCAGTGCCACGATGCAAAGAGATCCTCTGCGGGGCAACGATGCAAAGAGATCCTCTGCGGGGCAACGACGTGACGAAAAGAGTTCCTCTGCCGTGCAACGACGCGAGGCAAAGGGATCCTCTGCGGTGCTACGATGCAAAGAGATCCTCTGCAAGACAATGACGAAATAAGACCCTCTGCAGGACAACGATGAGAAGAGATCCTCTGCGGAGCAACGACGTGACGCAAAGAGATCCTCTGCTGTTCCATGCAGCAACGCAAAGAGATCCTCTGCGGTGCAACAACGCAAAGAGATCCTCTCCGGTGTCATGACGCAAAGAGATCCTCTGCGATTCAACGATGCAAAGACATCCTCTGCAGTGCCATGACGCAAAGAGATACTGTGCGGGGCAACAACGCAAAGGGATCCTCTGCAGGACAACGACGAAAAGAGATCCTCTGTGGGGCAACGACACGACGCGAAAAGATTCGCTGCAGGGCAACAACGCAAAGGGATCCTCTCTGGTGCAATGACGCGACACAAAGAGATCCTCTGCAATGCAATGGTGCGAGGCAAAGAGATCCTTCGCGGTGCCACAACACAACGCAAAGAGATCCTCAGTGGTGCAACGACGCAAGGCAAAGAGATCCTCTGCAAGGCAACAACGCAAAGAGATCCTCTGTGATACCACGACGCGACACAAAGAAGTCCTCTGCGGTGCAATGGCGCGAGGCAAAGAGATTGTCTGCGGGGCACTACGATGCGAGGCAAAGAGATTCTTTGCGGGGCAACGATACGAGGCAAACACGTCCTATGCGGTGCCACGACGTAAATAGATCTTCTGCAGAGCAACAAAGCAAAGAGGTCCTCTGCAGGGCAATGACGTGACGCGAAGAGATCGTCTGCGGGGCAACGACGCGACACAAGGAGATCCTGTGCGGTGCCATGAAGCAACGCAAAGAGATCCTCTGTGTTGCAACAACACAAAGAGATCCTCTGCAATGCCACGACACAAAGAGATCCTCTCCGGTGTCATGACGCAAAGAGATCCTCTGCGATTCAACGATGCAAAGACATCCTCTGTGGTGCCATGACGCAAAGAGATCCTCTGCGGGGCAATGATGCAAACAGATCCTCTGCAGGACAACAATGCAAAGAGATTTTCTGTGGTGCAACGACGTGACGCAAAGAGATTCTCTGCGCTGCCACGACGTGACTTTAAGAGATCCTCTGCGGTGCCACGATGTGACGCAAAGAGATCCTCTGTGGTGCAACGACGCGATGCAAGGAGATCCATTGCAGTGCAACCATGCGACGCAAAGAGATCCTCTGCGGTGCTATGACGGGATGCTAAGAGATCCTCTGCGGGGCAACGCGGCAAAGAGATCTTCTGCAGTGCAATAACGCAAAGAGATCCTCAGTGGTGCAACGATGCAATGCAAAGAGATCCTCTGCGGTGCCACGAGGCGATGCAAAGGGATCTTCTGCCGTGAAACGAAGTGATGCAAAGAGTTCCTCTGCGGTGCCACGCTGTGACTCAAGGAGATCCTCTTCGATGCCACAACGTGGCATAACTTTCTGAGGTGAAACGAAGCGAATAAATCCTCTGCAACGTGCTGCCACGACACGCTGCCAAGAAGTTCTCTGTGGCACAGTGCAATGACACGACGCAAAGAACGCCTATGCAACACGGCGCCGTACAAAGACGCTACGTGAAAACATCCTCTGTGGCACAAGGACGCAACGTGATGCAATCCTATGAGGTGCAACGACACAAAGAGATCCTGTGCGGTGCAACGACGCGATGCAAAGAGATCCTCTGCTGTGCCACGACACGACACAAAGAGATCCTCAGCGGTGCAATGATGCGAGGCAAGGAGATCCTCTGCGGTGCCACAACACGACGCAAAGAGATCGTCTGCGGGGCAACGATGCGAGGCAAAGATGTCCTCTGCCGTGGAAATGATGCCGTGAAAAGCCGGAATTGAACACTCAATAGTCGGCATATTATTAAGCAGGTATTCTTTATTGCGGCGCTGGGCACACGGGGGATCTCTCCTCCAAACGTGTGCACCTAAGAGAAACAGTTACTAGGTATTTATGCTATGTTAACATACATATTAATTATATTTCCAAGAAATGTTTATCATAGTAATGGTTTTTCCGAGAACTCATTAGTATATGGTAATGTCCGATGCATATGTTTGTTTGGTGTGTCTCGGCGGGGGTCTTCAGATTATCCTGCAGCCTCCTTATCTCTGTAGTTTGCATACCTGTTCTCCCAAGGCCCAGGCGCCTAAAGGGATTATTCAGGAGTCCCATGTCTTGCAACCGTCCAAATTATTCACAAAGAACCAAGACTTGTTTCTGACCACCTGAAGTGATAACATCCCCTACAAGTTACATTTGTTACGTTTACAGTTATCACCATGATGCAAAGAAATCCTCTGAGGGGCAACGACGCAAATAGATCCTCTGCGGGGCAATGATGCGACGCAAAGAGATCCTCTGCGGTGCAAACATGCGACGCAAAGAGATCCTCTGCATTGCCACGATGTGGCATAAGTTTCTGCAGTGCAACAAAGCGAAGAAATCCTCTGCAACGTGCTGCCATGACGCGCTGCCAAGAAGTTCTCTGCAGCGCAGTGCAATGACACGACGCAAAGAACTCCTCTGCAAAGCGGCGCCGTACAAAGACACGACGCGAAAACATCCTCTGCGGCGCAAGGACGCAAAGTGATGCAATCCTATGAGGTGCCATGACGCAAAGAGATCCTCTGTAGTGCCACGACGCAAAGAGAACCTTTGCGGTGCCACGACACAAAGAGATCCCCTACGGGGCAAAAACACGAGGCAAAGAGATCCTATGCTGTGCAACGACGCAGATAGATCCTCTGCCGCGCCATGACGCAAGTCAAAGAGATCCTCTGTGGTGCAACGATGCAAAGCGATCCTCTGTGGTGCAATGACACGACGCAAAGACATCCTCTGCCGTGCCACGACGTGATATAAGTTTCTGAGGTGTAACGAAGCGAATAAATCCTCTGAGGCGTGCTGCCACAATGCGTTGCGAAGTTCTCTATGGCGAAGTGCAATGACACGACGCAAAGAACTCCTCTGTAATGCTGCGCGGTACAAAGACGCGATGCGACAACATCCTTTATGCTGCAAGGACGCAACGTGATGCAATCCTATGAGGTGCAACGACGCAAAGAGATCCTCTGCGGTGCCACGACGCAAAGAGATCCTCTGCAGGGCAATGACGCGAGGCAAATAGATCCTTTGCGGTGATACGATGCAAAGAGATCCTCTGTGGTGCCACGATGCGAGGCAAAGAGATCCTCTGTGGGGCAATGAGGCAAAGAGATCCTCTGCGATGGAACGATGCGATGCAAAGAGATACTCTGTGGTGTAACGACGTGACGTGAAGAGATCCTGTGCGGTGCAATGACGCGACGCAAAGACATCCTCTGCGGGGCAACGACGTGAGGCAAAGAGATCCACTGCAGTGCAAAGATGTGAGGCAAAGAGATCCTCTGCGGTGCAAAGGAGCGAGGCAAAGACAACTCTGCAGTGCAACTTGAGTCTCTTACCATCAAGCCTGAAAGTCATCCAAGAACGGGACGATGCAGCGTATCGCTGAGAAGTCACTTGGTGACCATTCTGCTCGAGTCTCCTCATCTCAGCTGCAAGCTCGTCAGAAGATGCTGCAAGAGACAAGCAGCACCATGACGTTACGATACAGAAGAAAACCCAAGCAGCGAGACTCATTGCCCGGCTGCCAGACACCAGAGCACAGCGAGTTCTGCGAACGGGTACTCAGCAGTGCACAAGCCAACGCGCTTTAGACAAGACCCTACAAGACTTTCACGAGCATCAGGGCAGGGCGGCCTCTCTGAAAGCCAGTCCCCTCCTCCTCCCACCAGCAGCAGGTGTGCAACAGCAACAGGCACCCACACCACCAGCACAGGCGCATTTGTGACGCTGCTGCCAGAAGAACACTCCACACCGCCTTTTCAGTCCAGCTCTGCACAGCGGGGCAGTGCCAGAATGAAGTCTGCTCGGGCAGCCGCTGCTTGGCCCGGCTGCGATGGCCACGGCCACGGCTATTGCCCAAGCCAGGACCCTGCTCCCCACGCCCACCACCGCTCGGCTGCAGCTCCCCAACCACGGAGCCCTCGATTGGGTTCTGCCCCCCAGACCCCTCAGCTCTCGGTTAGGAACCTTCTGACCTGCCCCTGTGTCAGCACCAAGGCCGTGCCCAGCTCTCTGCGTTTCCTCACCCGAGGGCCTGGGGCAGACACGGACGGCCACGACACGACTGTCACGATCGCTGCCGGGTGCAAACAGGCGGCACCTCGGGCCCCAGACTCCGGCTCCCGCGCTCAGCCGCGGAACCGCGGGCACCCTGGGCTCCGAGCACACGGCCACACGCCCCGGCTCCCCGGCCCGCAGCGCGCCCGCAGCCGGGACAGGGCCGGGCTGCCGGCTGCCCGCTCCCTGCACGGAAGCGGCTTCCCCCCACCTCGCCGGCACCTCGGCCCCCACCGCCCCGCCCCACGACCGCCCCGCACCGCCCCCAGCTCCACCCGCAGCTCCGCCCCCAGCGCACCGCGCTGGCCGTTGCCTTTCATGCGCCCGCCTGCCCCGCGCCGACTGTTGCCCCCGAAGCTTCCCGAAGCCGCGCACCCGACCCCGGGGAGAGCGGAGCGGGAGGAGGTGGGGGGGAACGGGGGGAGCCCCGGAGGAAGGGGGCACCGACGGCCCCGGCCAGAGGCGAGAGAGGCCCGCCAGAGCTTCCCGCCAGGCAGCGCCCGCCCGCAGCTCCGGCAGGAGCGGGCACCGCGGGCAGAGAGCGGCGCTCGCGGCAGAGCCTGGCCCTGGGAGCGGCCCGGGAGCAGAGCCGGGCCGCGCGGTGCAGCACAGGGGAGCCCGGCCCGGCCCGGCCCCAGCGGCCCCTCGGCCCGGCCCCGGCAGCCCCTCGGCCTGGTCCCGGCTCCACCCGAAGACCCGCTGGGGCCAAGCCCCAGCCCCGCGCTGCTGACCTACTCCAGCCGCTCCCGAGGAGGGCTCGCCGAGGCGGCTCTGCCCTCCCGCAGCCCCGGGCACGGCCTCCAGGCCGGCTCTCCCGGGACGGGCCGGGATGGGCCGGGCCCAGCCTGCCCGGGCCCTTCCTCGCTGCTGCGCGGGCAGCTTCCCGCGAGCGGCTCCGACGCGTCCCCGTCGCCTTGGTGACCGCTCCAGCCTCTCTCTCCTGCGGCACCGCGCCGCCTCATTGGCCGGCAGCCTCGATGCCTCTGGGCGCGGCCAATGGCGAGCGCCCTGCCACCGTTGCTAGGCGACAGGGCCCACAGGCCCAGCTGGGCCCTGGCCCTCCTGCCCGGCCCGGCCCCTCGCCAGCCCCGGGCCAGGCCCGGCCCAGCCGCCCAGCGCTGCCTGGCCCGACACAGACGCGACACGGGGGGAGAGAAAGGGCTCGGGGCTGCGGGGACGGCTCAGCCCCCGCACAGCTCGGCGCAGGAGTGGCCAGGCCCGGCCGGTACCAGGTTCGGTTCCCCCTTGGCTTTTCCCCCCAGAGGAGCCTCTTCCCAGCAACCGGACGGGCACGAGCCCATCAGAACACACGGCCGGGGCCTGGCACAGGCTGTAACCAGGGTGATGGAATCAGCTGACCATAAACACGAACTGTGCTGCTGTGTTCCTGGTACAGCACGACACACCTGGGCAGTAGGACGGAGGGTCTGTTCTCTAGGTCACCATTAATGCCAGCCATAGTAAGTCACTGTGTTTTTGTCAAGGGAACTGATGGAGTGGGACACAGCTGCAGCAGGCACGCGAGGAATCCACTCACACAGCAACTCCCTGCAACACACCATAAAGGATGGAGCGCAGTGCAGATTCCGTGACCACGTTCCGTGATGATACAGAGGGAAGAAATGGTCCTCTAGAACTGATAAGCAGCTCATCTGGCCCCCTGAGCCAACAGGTTTTCGAAACCTTGCCAAAGTGCTATCCTCTCGTGAACTTTGCTCATTTCAATATCATTTTAATACCAAAACACACCTCCATCCTGAAGGCTACCCGCCTCCGAGGTGCGACCACACCTCTTCGAGTCTGCGCTCTCGATTTTTCGTGAACTATACCTTTAAACGTGAAGCGAGAGAAGTTTACACCAATCGCCAAAGAAAATAATATTGAATATGCATGAATAAAATCAATGTGTATATTTTTGATTTATATAGACTGCATGGAAGCAGTACGAGGTATGCACATTCGGTGGAATTATCCCCCGTGCATCCAGCGCTGCAATAAACCATGCCTGCCTGTTAACACTACAGTGGTGTTACGAGGTTTTATGCCAGGATTTTCGGTGACAAGGGCACCACGTCCACAAAGACCTCCTCGCCCCTGACCGGGGACTCGGCCAGGCCCTGTGACGCTCTTCCACATCGGTCTCAACAACGTCCGTGTTGGATCCCTGGAGCAAAAACACCATGGAATAAACTGGGAAAAAACTGGGTAAAACTCCCTGCTGGCATGTGCTGACATCTCCTCTTCCCTTGCTGTCCACACACAGCTTTGGTGCAGCACAGGCAAAACACCCGTTGCGGGATCCACAAGGACAGTGTCTCGTGGATGCCTTGTTCGGCAGACACACCTGATGCCGTGAAAAGCCGGAGCTGCAGACTCCATAGTCAGAGGGCTATGAAGCAGGGATTCTTTATTGCGGCGCCGGGCACACGGGGGATCTCTCCTCCAAACGTGCACCCCAAACACCCCGTCGTTTCAGGTTAAACACAATCACAATACACATCTTCATTATATTTCCGAGAAATGCTTAGCATATTCATGGCTTTTTGAAGAACGAATTAGCATATGTTAATATCTTTCAGGCGTGTCTGTTAGAGTCCTGGGTGGTCTTTGAAGGTCTCAAGATGAAGACTCATACTCCTCATCACAGTGTTGTTATAGATGACAATAAGCCATTTGCGTTATCTTTTTCTTTATTAATATTTGAGGCAATAAAAAGCAAGCAAACAGCGCTGGGTGCGCGGGGAGTCGCTGCTCCACCAACGCGCACACCTGCTCATGGCACCTGCGGTCTTTATATTCTCTCCGAGCTGTTCGTTTCCACGAAGTCTGCTCCTCCTTTTGATTCTCTGTGCTTACGTGGCATCGTTTATTGACGCGTGCATTTTATGATGTTGGTGGTCTTTATAGTTCTTCTGGCAGTCTTCGGGATGAAGAGTCTCTTCTTCCTCGGTGTCCTCTAAATGTCCTTTTCCTATAAGTGCATGCGCACTTGGTTTTTTTCTTGCACAAGCGATATAGTTAGCCCGGTCTCAAACCCACAGCTGTCCTGTCTATTGTTCCATGCCTTAGGTGGTTTTGTTATTTCACATGATGCTGGTTTCCACAGTTGCACAATATGTGCACTCGACAGGAATCATCTTCTAGTCTATTACAGTGTCCGCTGGCCGACCTTTGTTTCTGCGCAGACTCCGTTCTAAGATCACATATCCCGTGTCCTTCCAGGTTGTTTTGCTCCAGTCTCGTTGCCCTCTTGGTGCCTCTTTCTCTCTGTAGCTTGGTGCATCTGCCCTCCCAAGGCTGAGAGGTCTGGGGTAGAATTATTGAGGAGCCTCTCTGTCTTAGAGCTTTCCTGTCTTCTCAAAACAGCAAGGATCTAGTTTAGTTTAATTACAATCACTCTGGGAAGTGGAAATTTTACATTTACAGGTATCAGATCCCTCCTTTTCTTTTGAGGATTTGTAGCTAGAAAGCTATGAATCTTCACTATTGTGTTTTGTAGGTATATTTGCAAATTTCTTCAGTCTCTTATTCCAAGGGTCTGGGAAAAATATTTTCCGGTTTCTATTTGGTGCCTAATCTTGTTCCTTTTCCAGTCACTGTGTGTCGCAACAGAATCCTGAAAACACCAAAGGAAACATTTGAGAGATATGCAAACAAGTATTCCTAAAGCCATCAGGGTGATTAATCCCATCAATAATTGTTTTAACCATGCTACATTAGGGAGCCAAGAGGTTTCTTTATCCCATAAATCTCGAAACCCCAAGGAAGTATCATCCAAAGGTACTTTATGGAACACTCGTGTTTTCTGCCAGAGCATATTCAGATCTGCTTCTCTCTGTCTGTCTGTATTGATATCTGCACAGCAACTGGTATTAATGATCGTACACACTCCCCCTTCTTTGGCGGTCAGTAAATCTAATGCCATTTGGTTCTGTAGCACAACTTTACTAAGGGATGATACTTCTGTCTGTAAATTTTTTATTTTTATTTTTTTTTAAACTGTGGAAATGTTTACTATGGCTTTCTCTAGTTTGCTTACTGCTAGCCACGGCAAAAATCATTTGACAAAGCTATGAAATTTTGTCCCCCTACTTATAAGTGGGTTTTCTTCCCGTTTGGTTCGTCTCCATGATGCTCTCAATATGCCTTTAGGTATTTGGACTGGTTCTATATTCGCTCCTGGCTGACTAGGTGACCTGTGGTACACATTCCCTTCCAACCCACAGAGAGTCGCTTTCTGCTAATGCCATCGCTGCATCGCCACCAGTACCCGTCGGGTAATTTACAGGGCCCATCAGTGGCTGTGAGATCAGCTCCGTAAAATGTTCCGCGGTTTACCCAGCCGACTGATACATTCCTAAAATAATCCCAGTTCAAGGGGCTATAGGTTTCTAATTGGGTTCTGTTACAAAAATCAATATATACCACACCTGTCCCTTTCAAATCTCAAGTCCCCACTTCTACTGTAGTTTTGTTGATCCAATAATCCTTCCACCCATCCCTGCAAGTACAATTTTTGTGTGTATGGAAGGGGCTTCAGCACGAACAAGTGTTGGATCTTGCTTTCCATAGGCAACAATTATTGCTGACCAATATCTGGGTGGTGTTGTTTAATATCTGTAGGTCAAACCTTGGCCCAGTCATGTAGGTTGGGTTGTCGTAATCGCAGTATCCTGCATCGTGTCTTCTCCGAAACTCGGGCCAAGTGTTATTGTCACAGTTCCAAGGAGTAGACCCTACCCCGTATAAAGGGAGTCTCCTGTCACCTTTTGGTAAGGCAGTAAAAATCCAACAATCCTTAGCTCCTGTGGTGTTCGCTATCATCCGAGTTGCGTTGTAATAGAAGTTCTCGCTCCAAGTGTTCATTAATAAGCCTAGGTTTAACAAAGTTACCGCCGTAATCGTAGTTTCAAACCGCCAGCCTTTTCAACCATCCATCCTGGTTCAGGAGCCTTCTTCACTCGGGAATAATGGGTCCAGGCCGGTTGTTTTTGAATCTCGGTTGCAGTGAAAGTGGTCAGCAGTACCTGGTAAGGTCTATTCCACTCCTCTCTCAGTGGGTCACCTGAAAAAAATAATTTGTCCTGAACTTAATCTCCAGGGCTAAATGGATGGATCGAGTGATCTAACCCTTTAGCCCTGATACTTAAAACATTTTTACTAATCTTTTCTAATTATTTTTCTAGTGATATAACATAATTCTGTAGATACTGATTTCCCAAATGGTTCAAATTTTTCCCTTGATATTTAGCCTGATATGGTCTTCCATATAGTATCTCAAAAGGGCTCAGATTTTCTTTGGTCCTAGGTTTGACACGTATCCGAAGTAGTGCAATAGGCAATGCTTGGTACCAATATAGATTCGCTTTTTGGCATATTTTTGCTATCTGTTATTTTATCATGTGGTTCATCTTTCCTGCTTGCCCATTGGCTTGTGGTCTGTAGGGCGTATGTAACTGCCAATCAGTTCCTAATAGTCTGCTGACCTGTTGCACTACTTGTACATAAAAATGTGCCCGCTTATCTGAGGAGATAACTGTTGGTACTCCAAACCGAGGTATTATTTCGTTTAATAATACTTTATTTACTCCTCTTTCTTTGTTTCTTTTACAAAGGAATGTTTCTGGCCAACGTGAAACGGTATCCATAAGTACTGATAAGTACCTGTACCCTCCTTTTCTTGGAAGTTCAGAGAAATCAATTTGCCAGAGAAATCAATTTGCCATTGGTCTCCCGGTACACTTCCTTTTCCAATACTTCCTAATTGTACCCGGTTACCTGTGTTGGGGTTATTTTTTAAACATATTTCACACTGTTGGATTACTTGTCGGACTGTAGTATATAAATTTTTCTCTATTAATTTCTGATTTAAAAATTTATACAGGGAGTCTGCTCTCCAGTGTGTTCTATTGTGTTCTTTAACCACCCCCCGTATCTATTTAGCAGGGATTATGATTCTGCCATCACTTGAGTAGGCCCATCCCTGGGATGGAATCTGTCCTTCTAATCCCTCTATTAATTCTTCATCATCTTTAGAATACTTAATATTTTCTTGGTCAATTATGTTTCTACTTCTGTTGTCTGGGATTAAGGCCAAAATCCCTTGCATTCTCTCTGCCACTTGTTTAGCTTCAGAGTCAGCCAACCTGTCACCTCTCTCCTGGTCAGTGTCACCCTTCGGGTGCCCTCGGCAGTGCATGATGGCAACTCTTGTTGGTAGTTGAACAGCTTCTAGCAGGCGAAGGATTTCCTCAGCATATTTAATCTGCTTCCCTTGTGCAGTTAGTAGTCCTTGCTCCTTCCAAATTGCCCCATGAGCGTGGACTACTCCAAAGGCATATTTGGAATCTGTCCATATATTTATCTTTTTCCTTTTGCTAACTCCAGAGCCCCTGTTAGGGCAATAATTTCAGCCTTTTGAGCTGATGTTCCAGCAGGTAGTGACCGAGAATCAACTACTTTGTCTGTTGTTGTCACTGCGTACCCGGCCTTTCGAATACCTTGTCAGACAAAGCTGCTTCCATCTGTGAACCAGGAGTCCTGGGCATCTTCCAGGGTTCCTCTTTCAAATCCGGTCTGCTGGAGTACACAGTCTCTATAGTTTCTAAGCAATCATGTACCGATGGTTCAGAGATTGTCCCGCTGAGAAAAGAAGCTGGGTGTGTAATATTAGTTACTTCGATATTAATATCATCTGATTCAATCAAAATGGCCTGGTATTGTAGGAATCAGGATGGGGAAAGCCAGTGATTCCCTTTTTGTTCCAGTACAGCTGATACTGTGTGTGAGACCAGTACTGTGATCTTTTGGCCCAAGGTAAATTTTCGGGCTTCTTGAATATTCAAGACCACTGCTGCCACAGCTCGCAGACATCCTGCCCACCCTTTGCTTACTCCATCCAGCTGTTTAGAAAAATCGGCCACGGCTCTTTTGTACGGTCCCAGCTGTTGAGCTAGGACCCCCAGAGCTATGCCTTGTCTCTCATAAGAAAACAGCCAGAAGGGTTCAGTAACATCAGGCAGGCCCAGGGCTCATTAGCTTTTTCTTAAATGCATTTTGGACTAGATCAATCATGTGGGCTTATTTTTCAAAAGTTCATACAAGGGCTTCACTATTATTCCGTAATTATAAATCCATAACTGGCACCAACCTGTCATTCCCACAAAGGTCCTGAGCTCTTTTACCGTCTGAGGGAGGCGAGTCCTGCAGGTGGCTGCTTTCTGTTCTGTTCCTGGTTCTCTCTGTCCTCCAGACAGCTCGTATCCAAGGTAGGTTACCCGCTGGCGCATCATCTGAGCTTTCTGTTGAGAGACTCGAGACTCATTTAGTTCCAAAAAGTTTAACAAACTGATAGTCCACTGTATACAGTCAGGTTTTGTTTCAGTTGTTATTAGTAAATTATTTACATAATGTAAAAGGGTTCCATCTCCAGAGGGGGGGGGTTCAATTCTAGAGGGGGGGTTCCATGCTTAAGTTCTTGTGTTAAATGATTTCCAAAGATCATTAGGCTGCTCTTAAAACCTTGGGGTAACACTGTCCAGGTAAGCTGGGTTTTTCTACCCGTGGTAGGATTTTCTTATTCAAATACAGATAAATTCTGACTCTCTTTGGCTAAAGGCAGACAGAAGAATGCATCCTTTAAATCCAATACTGTAAATCTTACTTGATTATCTCGTAATTTAGTAAGTAAAGTACAGGGATTAGCCACCACAGGGTGTATGTCTTTAACAAACTTACTCACTTCTCTTAAACCCTGTGCTGCCTGATAAGTCCTATCTGTTTTGTTTTGGTTTTGTTTTGGTTTTTTTCCACTAGTAATATAGGAGTATTATATTCTGACTCACATTCCACTAGTAGTCCATACTGTAAAATTTATTAATTGGTCTTTTTATTCCTTTTCGGTCCTCTAATTTTAAGGGATGCTGCTTTTGTCATATAGGTTTTGCCCCTTTTTGCTGGGGAAGACTACCCTGTTTCACCACCCCACCCCCCCCCCCCCCTTTTTTATTCGTCTTTCTGTCTCTTGATTTTAAAGTACTCCTCTGCTTTTGTTTTTTTGGTTTTTTTTTTTTTTTTCCATTCAGAGCAGCAGCTAAAGAAGCTGGTAACTTGATACCTTTTTGTCTTAAATCACTTTACAGAACCGTTTGTAAAATCCAGAGGGATTTTACTCTGTTTAGTTTTTTTTCCAATACCACGTTAAACTTTTCGTCTCCTATACCTTTTAATTGTCTACAAAATTGTAACAGAATATCATAATTCAATTAATTGTTTCTTTGTGAGGGGATCACCTCCTCCCGAAGCTCGTGTTGCAATAAAATAACTTCTCAATTTCTTCACCGATCGGTTAACGCAACACATGCACACACACACACATCCCAGAAGGGATCTTGTAAAATCCTTCTGTTTACGAATTGGGTATCTCTTAAGTACAACAAGATATGCAGGTAAATTATTTCAACTAATATGTTTATATATATATATACACATAGAGCTCATTTAAAACAATATACACAGTATATTTAATACATACCCCAAAACCAGAGTCCCAAAATGATCTATCAATGCCAAATCACTAGAGATCATGTAACCCCACAATATATACCAACTTGGAAGTATTTTCAAACCAATTCCCAAGTTCCCAATTCATTTCCTAAATCATGCCAATTTCTCTTTAAACAAACTAAACCCCACACATTATGAAGCTGTATTCAAGTGGGGGGGGGTCACCCTGTTTTTCCCAGTGTTTCAATAAACATCCTAGGAGAGACTTTCTCAAAATTTCCTTCCCATGGGAAGACCCTCCAATGATACTGAAGAAATTATAAACCGTAGCCCCGATAAATCAGAGTCTAAATACAACAGTCCTAAGTCAAAAACTGGAAATAATCAATGCAGAACATACCAAATGTACATGGGTTTTCTTGTTCTGTTTTTATTTTTCCCCCCGCTTTGATTTTTTTTTCCGTGTTTCTTTTTTTTCCTTTTTTTTTTTTTTTTTGTCCTGCTTCATTCATCTCCGGCTGCTTCTCTCACGGGAGAGCAGAACTCCACACTCGCTTCGTACTTATTTATTTGTCATTCACACAGAGGTTTCACACGCAGTCATACAATCTTTCCAATGTGCTAGGATAAATCTTAAGGGGTTTTCTTTAAAATACCGCTGCTTTGCTGTCCCCCCACTTTACTGATTCTGTACTTCTGTTGTCTTTCCACAGATTATTTTAACAACTTTAACCTGTCATCCCCTTCTGTCCCGCTCTGACCACCTTCCACAAATGTCACAATTAATATTCTAGTTGCAGGAAAAAAAGACCAGTTTATAAGAAAAAGAGGTTCACGACGAAATGCACAGCTTTTCAAGTTTGGTGTTGTTTGGTTTGTTTTTCCCACCCCCACTTTCCAGCTGTACCGCCTTTTGGTCACTCATTCATTCAACAGTTCACTCATATTCACACTCATTCACACTCAATTGCCGGTTTGACGCTGCCTAACGGGATGTTAACGAGCCAGTGTCCGAGATCTCCGATATCCTAGTTCAGTGCCAACAAATCCGCATCGCCAGCAGTACAACTCCAGCAGGTTTCCTAAGTGCACCAACACCAAATGTACGTTATTGCAGAAGTGCAAAGCTTAACTCGTGCTTGCACCAATGCACCAAAACGTACACCCTCAAGCACCACGAGCCTGGTACCAGGCTTGCCCGTGACAGGCTGTGGGATGACATGCCAGGGTCGGAGGGACGGGGTGCTAGCGAGGGCCCTCAGCCTGTTGCTCTGAGACGTGCTGGGTACACTGCAGCACACCTGAGATGTTGCGAAGATGAGCCAGAGGCTCCTGAGGTAACAGGGGCCACCAGGGAAACTCCAGTGAAAAGCCTCAGAGGAATTAAGGCCTGTTCTTCTGAGAAGGTGACACAGCCAACAGCTCAGCTGAAGCGCCTCTACACCAATGCACACAGCGTGGGCGACAAACAGGAGGAGTTGGAAGCCACCGTGCACCAGTACTGAAACTCGGTGGGATGAATCCCATGACTGGCGTGTGGCTGTCGATGGCTGCAGGCTGTTCAGAAGGGACAGGCGAGGAAGAAGGGGGGGAGGGGTTACCCTCTATGTCGAGACATGGATAGAGTGTGAAGAGGTGTTTCTGGAGAATGGCCACGAGCAGGTTGAAAGCTTAAGCGTAAGAATTAGAGACCAAAGGCAACAAAGGTAACCTTGTGGGTGGTGTCTACTACAGGCCGCCCAGTCAAGGCGAGCCTACTGACAAAGCCTTCTTCCAGCTCCAGGAGGCTTCGCACTCGCAGGCTCTCCGGGGGACTTCAACCACCCCAAGATCTGCTGGAAAAGCAGCATGGCGAGCTGTGGGCAACCTAGGAGACTGCTGGAGATCCATGAGGTGTAGGTCTCAGCAGGGCCCCCAGTGTGGCGCAATTAATAAAGGAGGACGTGCTGGAACTCGTTGGCCACAAGCCCTGGGAAGAAACGAGGTAGTGTCAAGTCTTCCTGGAGGAGGGAGTATTGCCCTAGTTAAAATAAACTTAAGGAATGTGTCTGTTGAGATAAGCTTAAAGAATGTGTGTCTGCGCCAGCGTTTGTGTTAACCAATTAATGAGTGCCTAGTTTGAAACTTAACCAATCAGTTTAGAACACGCTGTCTTTTGATCTGTATAAATATATGTGTACAACGGCAATAAAATGAACATTCTGCTTGCATCAAGCAGGTGTCCCGTCTCTCAATCGCAGCAAATTGGTGACCCTGACGTGATACAGAGAGAACCACCTATCTGCGTGGCATGCTGCGAGTCACACAGGACGTTAAATGAGCTGCTAAAAGGAAGCAGGAGCCGGCCTAAACAATCTCTCTGGAGCAGAGAGGTGAGCTGTGGGAAACATGGGAAGTCAGACATCTTCCCCAGAGAGAGACGTTTATGAGCTTATGAAAGCTCTCCTTCAAAAACATGGAAAGAATATTTCTGGGCACGATCTCAAACTGATACTTAAATGGGTACAGGTGAAGATGCCCACTGTAATGCGTCTACTATCTTTACGCGGGAACTTTGGGATGATGTGGGGGTGAAACTATGGGACGCGGCAACAACAGGGAACACTGAAGCGCAGTGTATGCTCCCCTGGTGGAGGAGTGGTTTTGAGACCTTAAAAGCGCAAGAGAAAAATCATAAGGACAAAGCAGGGGAGGAAGACAACTCTCCCACAGAGACTCCGGTGCTGCCGGAGAACGAACCTTTAGGAGTGTGTGCTGCGAGATACCCCCCAGAGGGTGATCCTTTTGACCCGGGTCCGGTGGATCCTGAAAAAGAACCGGATCTCTACCCCTCTGACCCGCGCGATGTGTGGGCTAATATAAGATGCGAAACCTTGAAGGAGGAGGAGTTAGAAATCGCTAAAACAATTGTAGCCCCCGTGATTTATCAGGGTCGGGGGGCACAATGGGAAGCTTTATCTTTCCCGGTAATTAAGGAACTGCGTCGTACTGTTACTGAGCACGGGCTTTCTTCCCCGTATTTTGCAAGTTTGCTATCTTCTGGTTTTGACACTTATATTATGACTCTGCATGATTTAAAATCTTTAGCGCAACTGTTACTGACTCCGACACAGTACTCCCTGTGGGAGTCACACTGGAGGGGGGTACTACAGGCGCTTCTTATGACTTACGTGGGTCACGGCAATGCAGCTATAGCTGTGCTGACTATAGAGCACCTTACTGGCACAGGTCAACACTCTGATCCAGTGGCTCAAGCCCGGGATATCCCATGGGAAGCTCTTGAGGCGACTCGTGAAGAAGCTAAAAAAGCCCTTCTTAAGGTCCCTGACTCACAAAAAACGCAAAAAACCTTCACTACGATTACCCAAGACCCCCGGGAACCATATATGCAGTTTATTGACAGGCTGAAGCAAGCTCTGGAGCATCAGATAGACAATATGGAAGCGCGGGAGATTTTGTGGTTAAAACTGGCTGTAGAAAATGCTAATGTGGATTGTAAAAAGTTACTGAAATCTCTCCCGAATCCAAACTCCACACTGGTGGAGATGGTAGAGGCTTGTAATAGAATTGGCACTATGGATCATAAATTTGAAGCCATGGCTGCTGCTTTCGCGGCCATGCGCGCCTCTGGGGGGCCCGGGAATTGTTATGGTTGCGGAAAACCTGGTCATTTGAAAAAGAACTGTTTGTCTACCAATGCTGGTACCAGGCCCCAGGCCCCTGCGGTCTGTCCTAGATGCCGAAAAGGGCATCATTATGCTAATCAATATCGGTCTAAGTATGATTTCCAAGGTCAACCGATACAGGGAAACCGATCACTGAGCGCGGGGCAGCGACGCGCGCAGACACAAGTACCGCAGCCGACGTTCCAACCCCCACGGAGGGAACCAGCAGTGTCTCAAGTCTCCATCCAACAACACCCGGTAATGCCGGATTGGACCTGGCAGTCTCCCACAGAGTAACGTTCCTCGATTCCTCGGTTCACTTATTGTTAACAAATGTTTCGGGGCCCCTACCCCCAAAAACTCAAGCGCTTTTGTTAGGAAGATCATCTACCACCTTGTCAGGACTTTTTGTACTACCAGAGGTTATTGATTCTGACAGTACTGATGAAATTAAAATCATGGCATGGGCCCCGTTTCCTCCTAGCACGGTGCCAAAAGGCAGCCGTATGGCACAATTGGTATTGATTCCCACAATAACGGACTCCCCAGTTCCCAACCAGCCTCAACAAAGGCAGGGAGGGTCTGGATCTACGGGGGACCCACAAATTTTATGGGTACAGTCTATTTCCCAAAAACGACCTGTGTACCAATGTACCCTTATTCGTGGGGGGCAGAAAGCAATGCTAAATGAGATTGTTGATACTGGAGCTGATGTTACAGTAATATCCCAGACCAAGTGGCCTCCACAATGGCCTCTGGCTAACGTTTCCCAGACATTGGCTGGAATTGGGGGAACTGGTAAAAGTCACCAAAACGTAGAATTAATCCAAATCCAAGGTCCGAAAGGGTATACGGCTTCTATTAAGCCTTTTGTGTTACCTGTTCCTATGGTTCTGTGGGGGCGCGACGTACTGTCTCAATGGGGAATGTCCATTCGGACTCATTTTTAGGTGGGGCCATTGAAGTGCGTGACACCCTGAAATTAACTTGGAAAACCAATGACCCTATTTGGGTAGATCAATGGCCCCTCCCTCTGGAAAAGCTTCGCGCCCTCCAGGAATTAGTCATGGAGCCGTTAACAAGAGGGCACATTGTGCCCTCCACTAGCCCTTGGAATTCACCTGTCTTTGTCATCAAAAAACAAACTGGCAAGTGGCGCTTACTCCATGACCTTAGAAAAATTAATGACGCTATGGAAGACATGGGAGCCCTTCAACCAGGACTCCCGTCCCCTACTCCGATCCCTCTAGATTGGCACTTGACTGTTATTGACCTCAAAGACTGCTTTTTTAATATCCCACTGCATCCAGACGATGCTCTTAAGTTTGCCTTTTCAGTTCCAAGCATCAACATGCAAGCCCCATTGCAAAGATACCAGTGGGTTGTGCTGCCACAGGGAATAAAAAATAGTCCTACGATTTGTCAGTGGTACGTAGCTAAAGTACTCACCCCTGTTAGAATTACGATGCCCAGTGTCTTGTTGTATCACTATATAGATGACATCCTAGTGGCTGCACAACTTCACGAGGTCATGGAGGAAGCTGTAGCTCTTGTCATGGCTGCCGTTAACTCAGCAGGCCTCTGTATAGCGCCGGAAAAGGTTCAAAAAATATCTCCATGGAAATACTTAGGTTGGTGCATCAGGGCCCAATCTATAACTCCCCAACCTCTACAGATACAGACAGACATACAAAATTTACATAATATACAGAAATTGTTGGGAAAAATCAATTGGTTCCGACCACTGTTGGGGATTTCTAATGCGGACCTAGGTCCTTTATTTAGACTGCTAAAAGGGGACACTGACTTGTGCTCCCCCTGCAGTCTTGACCCTGAAGCCACTACTTCCCTGCAAAAGGTTGCTACAGCAATTAGTCTCCAACAAACACATCGATGGGCTCCCGAGCTACCCTTTTTTCTGATTATTTTAAACCCCGCTCGGCAACCTCATGCGCTAATATTTCAGTGGGATTCTCAGAAATCTGACCCACTGCTGATTATTGAATGGGTTTTCTTACCCAATCAATCTTCAAATACTATTTCAACACAACACGAGATGTTTGCGTTCTTAATCATTAGAGCCCGGCAACGTTTATTGACACTATAAGGGATGGACTTTGCCTGCATCTGTTTGCCTGTGGCAAGTACTTATTTACAGTGGCTCCACCAACAATCTGACGCCTTCAGTATAGCGATAGCTGGCTATACAGGCCAACTTACCTCTCACCCGCCATCTCATAAACTACTCAATGCTGACTTTCATCTTCTGTCCAGGCCAAAAAGAAGCAACCAGCCTTTACAGGCCCTCACCGTGTTTACGGATGACTCTGAAAAGTCACATAAATTGGTCATCCTATGGTGGGATGACCAACGTGGACAAAGAAACTCGGATATAGAGACTGTGCCTGGTTCTCCTCAGATAGTAGAGCTAACCACGGTTGTTCAAGTCTTTCGAAAGTGGTCCACACCGCTTAACATAGTTACTGACTCAGCTTATGTTGTAGGAATTGTTGAACAAGCTGAAGCATCTGTGTTACGTGATGTCTCACATTCTGAATTGTTTGCTTTATTGCAGGAGCTTATTTTCCTTTTGGACTCGCACCCTCATCCCTATTTTGTTATGCACGTCAGGGCACATACTGTTTTACCTGGTTTTATTGCAGAAGGGAATCAACGAGCTGATATACTTACGTTACCAGTGCAAGTATTACCAGATCACGTAGCACAGGCTAAACTCAGCCATTCTTTCTTTCACCAGAATGCTGGAGGTCTTAAACGACAATTCGGCCTCACTACTCAGCAAGCAACTAATATTATCGCCGTGTGTCCTGACTGTCACAAACACTCCTTTCCGTCGATAACGGGAGGGGTTAATCCTAGGGGACTGCAGAACTTACAACTGTGGCAAACTGATGTAACCCACTTTTCAGAATTTGGTCATCTAAAATGTATTCACTCTTCCATTGATACCTTTTCTGGTACCTTGTTTGCCTCCTGCCACACAGGAGAAAAGACACGTGATGTTCAAAAACATTCAATGTGTGCCTTTGCCACTTTAGGTATACCCTCTCAAATCAAGACGGACAACGGCCCTGCCTATGTGTCGGCCGCAACAAAAGCCTTTTTTAACTCCTGGGGGATTACTCACATTACTGGCATTCCTCACTCCCTTACAGGCCAATCTTTAATTGAACGCTCTCATCAATCTCTAAAACGTTTATTACAACAACAAAAAGGGGGAGTAGGGACTGCTACCCCTGAGGAGCGTCTACAGAAAGCCTTATATGTTTTTAGTTTTTTGAATTGTTCTCTGTTAGACAACAACCCTCCGATAGTTCGTCATTTTAATACAAACACTTCGTTTGAAGCAACAATCAAGGCTCCGGTATTGATTCGAGATCCCGAAACAGGTAAGATCATGGGACCTTACCCCCTTATCACGTGGGGCAGAGGTTATGCTTGTGTTTCCACAGAAAGAGGGCCCCGATGGATTCCAGCGAAAAGTGTGCAGCCTTTCCGCGAATCGTTGTCACAACCATCTGAGGATGAATCGGATCGCACCCAGGACCAACCTTCTGAGCAACAAGTCGGTGAATCTCCTCAAGAGGACCGGGACAATCAGGACGGTTGAATCATAAACATGAAAGGACTGGAATCGAATGAAAGAACGATGCAGGAAGCAGTTTGCTTGGAAGGTGAAAAAGGGCAGAAAACTGCTCTGAAAATAATACTTCTGATTATGGTTATGATAGGGGAGGCGTCTAATTATTCATTTTTGCCTGCATTGCCCAAAGTTAACGTATGGGTGACGCTAGCGAATCTTACGGGACAGGATACCTTGTGCCTCGCTACTGCCTCTCCTAACAACCCTTTTTCTACCTGTCTTGTGCGCTTGCCACTAAACAACTGGCCGATCCCCGGGGCTTTTCAGTCTATCTTCCCATCCAAAAGTGTGTCTTGAAATGTAACAGATTGTTGGGACATGTGGACCCCCAGGCTTCCACTTGCTACTTTGGAACCACAAGAAATTGAGCTGTTACGGTCTGTAAAGATGGATTTTTGCATCAAGTTTAACTACACAGGAAAAAATCAATCTAAGGCATGGGATGTTTCCCCTGCTCACCCTGTCTTTAAAAATGACACTGTTTGGTGCAATTATAGAGCAACGAATTTGTCTAAGTCTACTAATGCTCCCCTCTTGTTGCCTCCAGGGATATTTTTTATTTGTGGAGATAGGGCATGGCCCGGTATCCCTTCGCATATAAAAGGAGGTCCGTGTAGTCTTGGGCGCCTTACAGTATTGACCCCTAACACATCTATGATTTTGCAACACCGCCTCTCCCATAGGGCAAAGCGTGGTGTTCATGCCTACACCCCTGAGTGTAAAGATGATGTACAATTCTGGTCTTTTAGTCAATGTTTTGCCGCCTCTCTTTTATTACCTGGAGCTGCTGCTGCAAAGGCATTGGCAACATGAGATAAGCTTGGCTGCTGGCTTGCTAAACAAATGAATGCTACTAGCAGTGCGTTATCGAATCTTTTATTAGACATAGATAGTGTTCGTCACGCTACATTACAAAATAGAGCTGCCATAGATTTTCTACTTTTAGCACAGGGCCATGGCTATGAGGACTTTGAGGGCATGTGTTGCATGAATCTTTCCGATCACTCAGAATCAATCCATGCCAGCATCCAAAAACTTAAAGACGGGGTCAGCAAACTCCGTCAGGATGACAGCTGGGATTGGTTAGATAAACTTTTTGGGGGATGGGGTCTGTATGGATGGTTAAGGAGCCTGGTAAAGACGGCAGTGTATGCTTTGGCTGTTTTTATTTTTCTGTTATTACTCCTTCCATGCCTGTTGCAGTGTTTGCAAAAACTAATAACACGCTCGGTAAAAAGGATTCTTATCATGCAACAGGAAGGGGGAGATGTAGGTCTCAGCAGGGCCCCCAGTGTGGCGCAATAAATAAAGGAGAACGTGCTGGAACTTGTTGGCCACAAGCCCTGGGAAGAAACGAGATAGTGTCGAGTCTTCCTGGAGGAGGGAGTATTGCCCTAGTTAAGATAAACTTAAGGAATGTGTCTGTTGAGATAAGCTTAAAGAATGTGTGTCTGCCCAGCGTTTGTGTTAACCAATTAATGAGTGCCTAGTTTGAAACTTAACCAATCAGTTCGGAACACGCTGTCTTTTGATCACTATAAATATATATGTACAAATGCAATAAAACCAAGCTTCTGCTTGCATCAAGCAGGTGTCCCGACTCTCAATCGCGGTATTTTCTGCCTGCCAGCTATCTGCAGACGTTCGCATTTTCGGAGCAGGGCTGCCGGAGACACCCGGCATGGACCCCCTAAGATACGTTTGAAGTTTTAGGTGGCAAGACAAGCAAGCAGCCCCAGTCTCTGTGCGAGCAGTGTCATGGGCAGATCACGCTGAGCAACAGCTTTCCAGCCTAGCCCCTTCTGGCTGCCAGCTATCTGCAGACGTTCGCATTTTAGGAGCAGGGAGGCTGGAGACGCCCGGCACTGACCCCCAAAGATACGTTTGAAGTTTGAGGTGGCAAGACAAGCAAGCAGCATCAGTCTCTCTGCCTCTGTGCGAGCAGTGCCATGGGCAGATCAGACTGAGCAACAGCTTTCCAGGCTAGCCCCTTCTGGCTGACAGCTATCTGCAGACGTTCGCATTTTAGGAGCAGGGCTGCGAAAGGATCCTGGCAGGGACCCCTCCATTCCCAGGAGACGATTGAAGTTTGAGGTGGCAAGACAAGCAAGCAGCCCCAGTCTCTGTGCCTCTGTGCGAGCAGTGCCATGGGCAGATGAGGCTGAGCAACAGCTTTCCAGGCTAGATTTTTCTGGCTGCCAGCTATCTGCAGACGTTCGCATTTTCGGAGCAGGGCTGCTGGAGGCGCCAGGCACTAACCCCCAAAGCTACGTTTGAAATTTGATGTGGCAAGACAAGCAAGCACCATCAGTCTCTCTGCCTCTGTGCGAGCAGTGCCATGGGCACATGAGGCTGAGCAAAAGCTTTCCAGGCTAGTCCCTTCTGGCTGCCAGCTATCTGCAGACCTTTGGATTTTCGGAGCAGGGCTGCCGGAGGCGCCCGGCACGGACCTCCTAATATACGTTTGAAGTTTGAGGTGGCAAGACAAGCAAGCAGCCCTAGTCTCTGTGCCTCTGTGCAAGCAGTGCAATGGGCAGATGAGGCTGCGCAACAGCTTTCCAGGCTAGCCCCTTCTGGCTGACAGCTATCTGCAGACTTTCGCATTTTCGGAGCAGGGCGGCTGGAGGCGCCAGGCACGGACAACCAAAACTACAATTGAAGTTTGAGGTGAGAAGACAAGAAAGCAGCCCCGGTCTCTGGGCCTCTGTGCGAGCAGTGCCATGCGCAGATGAGGCTGAGCAACAGCTTTCCAGACTAGCCCCTTCTGGCTACCAGCTATCTGCAGACATTTGTATATTGTGAGCACGGCTGCCGGAGGCGCCCGGCATGAACCCCCTTACATACGTCTGAAATTTGAGGTGGCAAGACAAGCAAGCAGCCCCAGTCTCTGGGCCTCTGTGCGAGCAGTGCCATGGGCAGATGAGGCTGAGCAACAGCTTTTCAGGCTAGACCCTTCTGGCTTCCAGCTATCTGCAGAAGTTCACATTTATAGGAGCAAGGCTGCTAAAGGAGCTTGGCAGGGAGTCCTTCATTCCCAGGCTACGATTGAAGTTTGAGGTGGCAAGAAAAGCAAGCAGCCCCAGTCTCTGTTCCTCTGTGCGAGCAGTGCCATGGGCACATCAGACTGAGCAACAGCTTTCCAGGCTAGCCCCTTCTGGCTGTCAGCTATCTCAGACGTTTGCATTTTTGGAGCAGGGCTGCCGGAGGCGCCCAGCATGGACACCTTAAGATACGTTTGAAAATTTAGATGGCAACACAAGCAAGCAGCCCTAGTCTCTGTGCCTCTGTGCACGCAGTGCCATGGGCAGATGAGGCTGAGCAACCACTTTCCAGGCTAGCCCCTTCTGGCTGCCATCTATCTGCAGACTTTCGTATTTTTGGAGCAGGGCTGCCAGAGGCGCCTGGCAAGGACCTTCTAATCTACGTTTGAATTCTGAGGTGGCAAGACAAGCAAGCAGCCCCAGTCTCTGTGCATCTGTGCGAGCAGTGTCATGGGCAGATGAGGCTGAGCAACAGCTTTCCAGGCTAGATTTTTCTGGCTGCCAGCTATCTGCAGACGTTCGCATTTTCGGAGCAGGTCTGCCGGAGGCGCCAGGCACGGACCTCCTAATATACGTTTGAAGTTTGAGTTGGCAAGACAAGCAAGTAGCCCCAGTCTCTGTGCCTCTGTGCACGCAGTGCCATGGGCAGATGAGGCTCAGCAACAGCTTTGCAGGCTAGCCCCTTCTGGCTGCCAGCTATCTGCAGACTTTCGCATTTTCGGAGCAGGGCGGCTGGAGACGCCAGGCACGGACCCCCAAAGCTAAGACTGAAGTTTGAGGTGGCAAGACAAGCAAGCAGCCTCTGTGTCTCTGTGCCTCTGTGCAAGCACTGCCATGGGCACATGAGGCTGCGCAACAGCTTTCCAGGCTAGCCCCTTCTGGCTGCCAGCTATTTACAGACATTTGTATATTGTGAGCACGGCTGCCGGAGGCACCCGGCATGAACCCCCTTACATACGTCTGAAATTTGAGTTGGCAAGACAAGCAATCAGCCCCAGTCTCTGTACCTCTGTGCGAGCAGTGCCATGGGCAGATGAGGCTGAGCAACAGCTTTCCCGGCTAGCCCCTTCTGGCTGCCAGCTATCTGCAGACGGTTGCATTTTCACAGCATGGCTGCCGGAGGAGCGTGGCACTGACCCCCTCAGCTACGTTTGAAGTTTTAAGTGACAAGACAAGCAAGCAGCCCCACTCTCTGGGCCTCTGTGCGAGCAGTGCCATGAGCATATGAGGCTGAGAAACAGCTTTTCAGGCTAGCCCCTTCTGGCTGCCAGCTATCTGCAGACATTCGTATTTTTGGAGCAGGGCTGCCGGAGGCGCCTGGCAAGGACCTTCTAATCTACGTTTGAATTCTGAGGTGGCAAGACAAGCAAGCAGCCCCAGTCTCTGTGCCTCTGTGCGAGCAGTGTCATGGGCAGATGAGGCTGAGCAACAGCTTTCCAGGCTAGCCCCTTCTGGCTGCCAGCTATCTGCAGACGTTCGCATTTTCACAGCAGGACTGCCGGAGGCGCCGGGCACTAACTCCCAAAGCGACATTTGAAGTTTGATGTGGGAAGACAAGCAAGCACCATCAGTCTCTCTGCCTCTGTACGAGCAGTGCCATGGGCAGATGAGGCTGAGCAACAGCTTTCCAGCCTAGCCCCTTCTGGCTGCCAGCTATCTGCAGACATTCGTATTTTTGGAGCAGTGCTGCCGGAGGCGCCTGGCAAGGACCTTCTAATCTACGTTTGAAGTTTGAGGTGGGAAGACAAGCAAGCATCCCTAGTCTCTGTGCCTCTGTGCAAGCAGTGCCATGGGCAGATGAGGCTGAGCAACAGCTTTCCAGGCTAGCCCCTTCTGGCTGACAGCTATCTGCAGACTTTCGCATTTTCGGAGCAGGGCGGCTGGAGGCGCCAGGCACGGACCCCCAAAGCTACGACTGAATTTTGAGGTGACAACACAAGCAAGCAGCATCAGTCTCTGTGCCTCTGTGGAAGCAGTGTCATGGGCAGATGAGGCTGAGCAACAGCTTTCCAGGCTAGCCACTTCTGGCTGGCAGCTATCTGCAGACGGTCGCATTTTCGGAGCAGGGCTGCCGGAGGCGCCCGGCATGGGCCCTTTAATATACGTTTGAAATTTTAGGTGTCAAGACAAGCAAGCCGCCCCAGTCTCTGTGCCTCTGTGCACGCAGTGCCATGGGCAGATGAGGCTCAGCAACAGCTTTCCAGGCTAGCCCCTTCTGGCTGCCAGCTATCTGCAGACTTTCGCATTTTCGGAGCAGGGCGGCTGGAGACGCCAGGCACGGACCCCCAAAGCTAAGACTGAAGTTTGAGGTGGCAAGACAAGCAAGCAGCCTCTGTGTCTCTGTGCTCTGTGCAAGCACTGCCATGGGCACATGAGGCTGCGCAACAGCTTTCCAGGCTAGCCCCTTCTGGCTGCCAGCTATCTGCAGACATTTGTATATTGTGAGCACGGCTGCCGGAGGCACCCGGCATGAACCCCCTTACATACGTCTGAACTTTGAGTTGGCAAGACAAGCAATCAGCCCCAGTCTCTGTGCCTCTGTGCGAGCAGTGCCATGGGCAGATGAGGCTGAGCAACAGCTTTCCAGGCTAGCCCCTTCTGGCTGCCAGCTATCTGCAGACGGTTGCATTTTCACAGCATGGCTGCCGGAGGAGCGTGGCACTGACCCCCTCAGCTACGTTTGAAGTTTTAAGTGACAAGACAAGCAAGCAGCCCCAGTCTCTGGGCCTCTGTGCGAGCAGTGCCATGAGCATATGAGGCTGAGAAACAGCTTTTCAGGCTAGCCCCTTCTGGCTGCCAGCTATCTGCAGACATTCGTATTTTTGGAGCAGGGCTGCCGGAGGCGCCTGGCAAGGACCTTCTAATCTACGTTTGAATTTTGAGGTGGCAAGACAAGCAAGCAGCCCCAGTCTCTGTGCCTCTGTGCGAGCAGTGTCATGGGCAGATGAGGCTGAGCAACAGCTTTCCAGGCTAGCCCCTTCTGGCTGCCAGCTATCTGCAGACGTTCGCATTTTCACAGCAGGACTGCCGGAGGCGCCGGGCACTAACTCCCAAAGCGACATTTGAAGTTTGATGTGGGAAGACAAGCAAGCACCATCAGTCTCTCTGCCTCTGTACGAGCAGTGCCATGGGCAGATGAGGCTGAGCAACAGCTTTCCAGGCTAGCCCCTTCTGGCTGCCAGCTATCTGCAGACTTTCGTATTTTTGGAGCAGGGCTGCCGGAGGCGCCTGGCAAGGACCTTCTAATCTACGTTTGAAGTTTGAGGTGGCAAGACAAGCAAGCATCCCTAGTATCTGTGCCTCTGTGCAAGCAGTGCCATGGGCAGATGAGGCTGAGCAACAGCTTTCCAGGCTAGCCCCTTCTGGCTGACAGCTATCTGCAGACTTTCGCATTTTCGGAGCAGGGCGGCTGGAGGCGCCAGGCACGGACCCCCAAAGCTACGACTGAATTTTGAGGTGACAAGACAAGCAAGCAGCATCAGTCTCTGTGCCTCTGTGGAAGCAGTGTCATGGGCAGATGAGGCTGAGCAACAGCTTTCCAGGCTAGCCACTTCTGGCTGGCAGCTATCTGCAGACGGTCGCATTTTCGGAGCAGGGCTGCCGGAGGCGCCCGGCATGGGCCCTTTAATATACGTTTGAAATTTTAGGTGTCAAGACAAGCAAGCCGCCCCAGTCTCTGTGCCTCTGTGCGAGCAGTGCCATGGGCACATGAGGCTGAGCAACAGCTTTCCAGGCTAGCCCCTTCTGGCTGCCAGCTATCTGCAGACATTCGTATAGTGTGAGCACGGATGCCGGAGGCGCCCGGCATGAACCCCCTTACATACGTTTGAATTCCGAGCTGGCAAGACAAGCAATCAGCCCCAGTCTCTGTGCCTCTGTGCGAGCAGTGCCATGGGCAGATGAAGCTGAGCAACAGCTTTCCAGGCTAGCCCCTTCTGGCTGCCAGCTATCTGCAGACGTTTGCATTTTCACAGCATGGCTGCCGGAGGAGCGTGGCACTGACCCCCTCAGCTACGTTTGAAGTTTTAAGTGACAAGACAAGCAAGCAGCCCCAGTCTCTGGGCCTCTGTGCGAGCAGTGCCATGAGCATATGAGGCTGAGAAACAGCTTTTCAGGCTAGCCCCTTCTGGCTGGCAGCTATCTGCAGACTTTCGTATTTTTGGAGCAGGGCTGCCGGAGGCGCCTGGCAAGGACCTTCTAATCTACGTTTGAAGTTTGAGGTGGCAAGACAAGCAAGCATCCCTAGTCTCTGTGCCTCTGTGCAAGCAGTGCCATGCGCAGATGAGGCTGAGCAACAGCTTTCCAAGCTAGCCCCTTCTGGCTGCCATCTATCTGCAGACTTTCGCATTTTCGGAGCAGGGCGGCTGGAGGCGCCAGGCACGGACCCCCAAAGCTACGACTGAAGTTTGAGGTGACAAGACAGGCAAGCAGCATTAGTCTCTGTGCCTCAGTGGAAGCAGTGCCATGGGCAGATGAGGCTGAGCAACAGCTTTCCAGGCTAGCCACTTCTGGCTAGCAGCTATCTGCAGACGTTCGCATTTTCGGAGCAGGGCTGCCGGAGGCGCCCGGCATGGGCCCTTTAATATACGTTTGAAATTTTAGGTGGCAAGACAAGCAAGCCGCCCCAGTCTCTGTGCCTCTGTGCGAGCAGTGGCATGGGCAGATGAGGCTGAGCAACAGCTTTCCAGGCTAGCCCCTTCTGGCTGCCAGCTATCTGCAGACGTTCGCATTTTCACAGCACGGCTGGCGGAGGCGCTCGGCACTGACCCCCTCAGCTACGTTTGAAGTTTTAAGTGACAAGACAAGCAAGCAACCCCAGTCTCTGTGCCTCTGTGCGAGCAGTGCCATGAGCAGATGAGGCTGAGCAACAGCTTTTCAGGCTAGCCCATTCTGGCTGCCAGCTGTCTGCAGACATTAGTATTTTTGGAGCAGGGCTGCCGGAGGCGCCCTGCACGGAACTCCTAATCTACGTTTGAAATGTGGTGTGGCAAGACAAGCAAGCAGCCCTAGTCTCTGTGCCTCTGTGCGAGCAGTGCCATGGGCAGATGAGGCTGCGCAACAGCTTTCCAGGCTAGCCCCTTCTGGCTGCCAGCTATCTGCAGACCTTCACATTTATAGGAGCAGAGCTGCGAAAGGAGCTTGGCAGGGAGTCCTTCATTCCCAGGCTACGTTTGAAATTTGAGGTGGCGAGACAAGCAAGCCGCCCCAGTCTCTGTGCCTCTGTGCGAGCAGTGCCATGGGCAGATGAGGCTGAGCAACAGCTTTCCAGGCTAGCCCCTTCTGGCTGCCAGCTATCTGCAGACGTTCGCATTTTCACAACATGGCTGGCGGAGGCGCTTGGCACTGACCCCCTCAACTACGTTTGAAGTTTTAAGTGACAAGACAAGCAAGCAGCCCCAGTCTCTGTGCCTCTGTGCGAGCAGTGCCATGAGCAGATGAGGCTGAGCAACAGCTTTTCAGGCTAGCCCCTTCTGGCTGCCAGCTATCTGCAGAGATTCGTATTTTTGGAGCAGGGCTGCCGGAGGCGCCTGGCAAGGACGTTCTAATCTACGTTTGAATTCTGAGGTGGCAAGACAAGCAAGCAGCCCCAGTCTCTGGGCCTTGGTGCAAGCAGTGCCATGGGCAGATGAGGCTGAGCAACAGCTTTCCAGGCTAGTCCCTTCTTGCTGCCAGCTATCTGCAGACCTTTGGATTTTCGGAGCAGGGCTGCCGGAGGCGCCCGGCATGGGCCCTTTAATATACGTTTGAAATTTTAGGTGGTAAGACAAGCAAGCCGCCCCAGTCTCTGTGCCTCTGTGCGAGCAGTGCCATGGGCAGATGAGGCTGAGCAACAGCTTTCCAGGCTAGCCCCTTCTGGCTGCCAGCTATCTGCAGACGTTTGCATTTTCACAACATGGCTGCCGGAGGCACTTGGCACTGACCCTCTCAGCTACGTTTGAAGTTTTAAGTGACAAGACAAGCAAGCAGCCCCAGTCTCTGGGCCTCTGTGTGAGCAGTGCCATGAGCAGATGAGGCTGAGAAACAGCTTTTCAGGCTAGCCCCTTCTGGCTGCCAGCTATCTGCAGACTTTCGTATTTTTGGAGCAGGGCTGCCGGAGGCGCCTGGCAAAGACCTTCTAATCTACGTTTGAATTCTGAGGTGGCAAAACAAGCAAGCAGCCGCAGTCTCTGTGCCTCTGTGCGAGCAGTGTCATGGGCAGATGAGGCTGAGCAACAGCTTTCCAGGCTAGCCCCTTCTGGCTGCCAGCTATCTGCAGACGGTCGCATTTTCGGAGTAGGGCTGCCCGAGGCGCCGGGCACTAACCACCAAAGCTACGTTTGAAGTTTGATGTGGGAAGATAAGCAAGCACCATCAGTCTCTCTGCCTCTGTACGAGCAGTGCCATGGGCACATGAGGCAGAGCAACAGCTTTCCAGGCTAGCCCCTTCTGGCTGCCAGCTATCTGCAGACATTCGTATTTTTGGAGCAGGGCTGCCGGAGGCGCCCGGCATGCCCCCTTTAATATACGTTTGAAATTTGAGGTGGCAAGACAAGCAAGCCGCCCCAGTCTCTGGGCCTCTGTGCGAGTAGTGCCATGGGCACATCAGGCTGAGCAACAGCTTTTCAGGCTAGCTCCTTCTGGCTGCCAGCTATCTGCAGACATTCGTATTTTTGGAGCAGGGCTGCCAGAGGCGCCTGGCAAGGACCTTCTAATCTACGTTTGAATTCTGAGGTGGCAAGACAAGCAAGCAGCCCCAGTCTCTGTGCCTCTGTGCGAGCAGTGTCATGGGCAGATGAGGCTGAGCAACAGCTTTCCAGGCTAGCCCCTTCTGGCTGCCAGCTATCTGCAGACTTTCGCATTTTCGGAGCAGGGCGGCTGGAGGCGCCAGGCACGGACCCCCAAAGCTAGGACTGAAGTTTGAGGTGACAAGACAAACAAGCAGCATCAGTCTCTGTGCATCTGTGGAAGCAGTGTCATGGGCAGATGAGGCTGAGCAACAGCTTTCCAGGCTACCCCTTCTGGCTGCCAGCTATCTGCAGACCTTTGGATTTTCTAAGCAGGGCTGCTGGAGGCGCCCGGCACGGAACTCCTAATCTACGTTTGAAGTTTGAGGTGGCAAGACAAGCAATCAGCCCCAGTCTCTGTGCCTCTGTGCGAACAGTGCCATGGGCAGATGAGGCTGAGCAACAGCTTTCCAGGCTAGTCCCTGCTGGCTGCCAGCTATCTGCAGACGTTTGCATTTTCACAGCATGGCTGCCGGAGGAGCGTGGCACTGACCCCCTCAGCTACGTTTGAAGTTTTAAGTGACAAGACAAGCAAGCAGCCCCAGTCTCTGGGCCTCTGTGCGAGCAGTGCCATGAGCATATGAGGCTGAGAAACAGCTTTTCAGGCTAGCCCCTTCTGGCTGGCAGCTATCTGCAGACATTCGTATTTTCTAAGCAGGGCTGCTGGAGGCGCCCGGCACGGAACTCCTAATCTACGTTTGAAGTTTGAGGTGGCAAGACAAGCAAGCAGCCCCAGTCTCTGTGCCTCTGTGCGAGCAGTGTCATGGGCAGATGAGGCTGCGCAACAGCTTTCCAGGCTAGCCCCTTCTGGCTGCCAGCTATCTGCAGACGTTCGCATTTTCACAGCAGGGCTGCCGGACGCGCCGGGCACTAACTCCCAAAGCGACGTTTGACGTTTGATGTGGGAAGACAAGCAAGCACCATCAGTCTCTCTGCCTCTGTACGAGCAGTGCCATGGGCAGATGAGGCTGAGCAACAGCTTTCCAGCCTAGCCCCTTCTGGCTGCCAGCTATCTGCAGACTTTCGTATTTTTGGAGCAGGGCTGCCGGAGGCGCCTGGCAAGGACGTTCTAATCTACGTTTGAAGTTTGAGGTGGCAAGACAAGCAAGCATCCCTAGTCTCTGTGCCTCTGTGCAAGCAGTGCCATGGGCAGATGAGGCTGAGCAACAGCTTTCCAGGCTAGCCCCTTCTGGCTGCCAGCTATCTGCAGACTTTCGCATTTTCGGAGCAGGGCGGCTTAAGGCGCCAGGCACGGACCCCCAAAGCTACGACTGAAGTTTGAGGTGACAAGACAAGCAAGCAGCATCAGTCTCTGTGCCTCTGTGCGAGCAGTGCCATGGGCAGATGAGGCTGAGCAACAGCTTTCCAGGCTAGCCCCTTCTGGCTGCCAGCTATCTGCAGACGTTCACATTTATAGGAGCAGAGCTGCGAAAGGAGCTTGGCTGGGAGTCCTTCATTCCCAGGCTATGATTGAAGTTTGAGGTGGCAAGACAAGCAAGCAGCCCCAGTCTCTGTGCCTCTGTGCAAGCAGTGCCATGGGCAGATGAGGCTGAGCAACAGCTTTCCAGGCTAGCCCCTTCTGGCTGCCAGCTATCTGCAGACGTTTGCATTTTCACAGCATGGCTGCCGGAGGCGCTTGGCACTGACCCCCTCAGCTACGTTTGAAGTTTTAAGTGACAAGACAAGCAAGCAGCCCCAGTCTCTGGGCCTCTGTGCGAGCAGTGCCATGAGCATATGAGGCTGAGAAACAGCTTTTCAGGCTAGCCCCTTCTGGCTGCCAGCTATCTGCAGACGTTTGCATTTTCACAGCATGGCTGCCGGAGGCGCTTGGCACTGACCCCCTCAGCTACGTTTGAAGTTTTAAGTGACAAGACAGGCAAGCAGCCCCAGTCTCTGGGCCTCTGTGCGAGCAGTGCCATGAGCATATGAGGCTGAGAAACAGCTTTTCAGGCTAGCCCCTTCTGGCTGCCAGCTATCTGCAGACTTTCGTATTTTTGGAGCAGGGCTGCCGGAAACGCCTGGCAAAGACCTTCTAATCTACGTTTGAATTCTGAGGTGGCAAGACAAGCAAGCAGCCCCAGTCTCTGTGCCTCTGTGCGAGCAGTGCCATGGGCAGATGAGGCTGAGAAACAGCTTTCCAGGCTAGCCCCTTCTGGCTGCCAGCTATCTGCAGACGTTCACATTTATAGGAGCAGAGCTGCGAAAGGAGCTTGGCAGGGAGTCCTTCATTCCCAGGCTACGTTTGAAATTTGAGGTGGCAAGACAAGCAAGCCGCCCCAGTCTCTGTGCCTCTGTGCGAGCAGTGCCATGGGCAGATGAGGCTGAGCAACAGCTTTCCAGGCTAGCCCCTGCTGGCTGCCAGCTATCTGCAGACGTTCGCATTTTCACAGCACGGCTGGCGGAGGCGCTTGGCACTGACCCCCTCAGCTACGTTTGAAGTTTTAAGTGACATGACAAGCAAGCAGCCCCAGTTTCTGTGCCTCTGTGCGAGCAGTGCCATGAGCATATGAGGCTGAGCAACAGCTTTTCAGGCTAGCCCCTTCTGGCTGCCAGCTATCTGCAGACGTTTGCATTTTCACAACATGGCTGCCGGAGGCACTTGGCACTGACCCTCTCAGCTACGTTTGAAGTTTTAAGTGACAAGACAAGCAAGCAGCCCCAGTCTCTGGGCCTCTGTGTGAGCAGTGCCATGAGCAGATGAGGCTGAGAAACAGCTTTTCAGGCTAGCCCCTTCTGGCTGCCAGCTATCTGCAGACTTTCGTATTTTTGGAGCAGGGCTGCCGGAGGCGCCTGGCAAAGACCTTCTAATCTACGTTTGAATTCTGAGGTGGCAAAACAAGCAAGCAGCCGCAGTCTCTGTGCCTCTGTGCGAGCAGTGTCATGGGCAGATGAGGCTGAGCAACAGCTTTCCAGGCTAGCCCCTTCTGGCTGCCAGCTATCTGCAGACGGTCGCATTTTAGGAGTAGGGCTGCCGGAGGCGCCGGGCACTAACCACCAAAGCTACGTTTGAAGTTTGATGTGGGAAGATAAGCAAGCACCATCAGTCTCTCTGCCTCTGTACGAGCAGTGCCATGGGCACATGAGGCAGAGCAACAGCTTTCCAGGCTAGCCCCTTCTGGCTGCCAGCTATCTGCAGACATTCGTATTTTTGGAGCAGGGCTGCCGGAGGCGCCCGGCATGCCCCCTTTAATATACGTTTGAAATTTGAGGTGGCAAGACAAGCAAGCCGCCCCAGTCTCTGGGCCTCTGTGCGAGTAGTGCCATGGGCACATCAGGCTGAGCAACAGCTTTTCAGGCTAGCTCCTTCTGGCTGCCAGCTATCTGCAGACATTCGTATTTTTGGAGCAGGGCTGCCAGAGGCGCCTGGCAAGGACCTTCTAATCTACGTTTGAATTCTGAGGTGGCAAGACAAGCAAGCAGCCCCAGTCTCTGTGCCTCTGTGCGAGCAGTGTCATGGGCAGATGAGGCTGAGCAACAGCTTTCCAGGCTAGCCCCTTCTGGCTGCCAGCTATCTGCAGACTTTCGCATTTTCGGAGCAGGGCGGCTGGAGGCGCCAGGCACGGACCCCCAAAGCTAGGACTGAAGTTTGAGGTGACAAGACAAACAAGCAGCATCAGTCTCTGTGCATCTGTGGAAGCAGTGTCATGGGCAGATGAGGCTGAGCAACAGCTTTCCAGGCTACCCCTTCTGGCTGCCAGCTATCTGCAGACCTTTGGATTTTCTAAGCAGGGCTGCTGGAGGCGCCCGGCACGGAACTCCTAATCTACGTTTGAAGTTTGAGGTGGCAAGACAAGCAATCAGCCCCAGTCTCTGTGCCTCTGTGCGAACAGTGCCATGGGCAGATGAGGCTGAGCAACAGCTTTCCAGGCTAGTCCCTGCTGGCTGCCAGCTATCTGCAGACGTTTGCATTTTCACAGCATGGCTGCCGGAGGAGCGTGGCACTGACCCCCTCAGCTACGTTTGAAGTTTTAAGTGACAAGACAAGCAAGCAGCCCCAGTCTCTGGGCCTCTGTGCGAGCAGTGCCATGAGCATATGAGGCTGAGAAACAGCTTTTCAGGCTAGCCCCTTCTGGCTGGCAGCTATCTGCAGACATTCGTATTTTCTAAGCAGGGCTGCTGGAGGCGCCCGGCACGGAACTCCTAATCTACGTTTGAAGTTTGAGGTGGCAAGACAAGCAAGCAGCCCCAGTCTCTGTGCCTCTGTGCGAGCAGTGTCATGGGCAGATGAGGCTGCGCAACAGCTTTCCAGGCTAGCCCCTTCTGGCTGCCAGCTATCTGCAGACGTTCGCATTTTCACAGCAGGGCTGCCGGACGCGCCGGGCACTAACTCCCAAAGCGACGTTTGACGTTTGATGTGGGAAGACAAGCAAGCACCATCAGTCTCTCTGCCTCTGTACGAGCAGTGCCATGGGCAGATGAGGCTGAGCAACAGCTTTCCAGCCTAGCCCCTTCTGGCTGCCAGCTATCTGCAGACTTTCGTATTTTTGGAGCAGGGCTGCCGGAGGCGCCTGGCAAGGACGTTCTAATCTACGTTTCAAGTTTGAGGTGGCAAGACAAGCAAGCATCCCTAGTCTCTGTGCCTCTGTGCAAGCAGTGCCATGGGCAGATGAGGCTGAGCAACAGCTTTCCAGGCTAGCCCCTTCTGGCTGCCAGCTATCTGCAGACTTTCGCATTTTCGGAGCAGGGCGGCTTAAGGCGCCAGGCACGGACCCCCAAAGCTACGACTGAAGTTTGAGGTGACAAGACAAGCAAGCAGCATCAGTCTCTGTGCCTCTGTGCGAGCAGTGCCATGGGCAGATGAGGCTGAGCAACAGCTTTCCAGGCTAGCCCCTTCTGGCTGCCAGCTATCTGCAGACGTTCACATTTATAGGAGCAGAGCTGCGAAAGGAGCTTGGCTGGGAGTCCTTCATTCCCAGGCTACGATTGAAGTTTGAGGTGGCAAGACAAGCAAGCAGCCCCAGTCTCTGTGCCTCTGTGCAAGCAGTGCCATGGGCAGATGAGGCTGAGCAACAGCTTTCCAGGCTAGCCCCTTCTGGCTGCCAGCTATCTGCAGACGTTTGCATTTTCACAGCATGGCTGCCGGAGGCGCTTGGCACTGACCCCCTCAGCTACGTTTGAAGTTTTAAGTGACAAGACAAGCAAGCAGCCCCAGTCTCTGGGCCTCTGTGCGAGCAGTGCCATGAGCATATGAGGCTGAGAAACAGCTTTTCAGGCTAGCCCCTTCTGGCTGCCAGCTATCTGCAGACGTTTGCATTTTCACAGCATGGCTGCCGGAGGCGCTTGGCACTGACCCCCTCAGCTACGTTTGAAGTTTTAAGTGACAAGACAGGCAAGCAGCCCCAGTCTCTGGGCCTCTGTGCGAGCAGTGCCATGAGCATATGAGGCTGAGAAACAGCTTTTCAGGCTAGCCCCTTCTGGCTGCCAGCTATCTGCAGACTTTCGTATTTTTGGAGCAGGGCTGCCGGAAACGCCTGGCAAAGACCTTCTAATCTACGTTTGAATTCTGAGGTGGCAAGACAAGCAAGCAGCCCCAGTCTCTGTGCCTCTGTGCGAGCAGTGCCATGGGCAGATGAGGCTGAGAAACAGCTTTCCAGGCTAGCCCCTTCTGGCTGCCAGCTATCTGCAGACGTTCACATTTATAGGAGCAGAGCTGCGAAAGGAGCTTGGCAGGGAGTCCTTCATTCCCAGGCTACGTTTGAAATTTGAGGTGGCAAGACAAGCAAGCCGCCCCAGTCTCTGTGCCTCTGTGCGAGCAGTGCCATGGGCAGATGAGGCTGAGCAACAGCTTTCCAGGCTAGCCCCTGCTGGCTGCCAGCTATCTGCAGACGTTCGCATTTTCACAGCACGGCTGGCGGAGGCGCTTGGCACTGACCCCCTCAGCTACGTTTGAAGTTTTAAGTGACATGACAAGCAAGCAGCCCCAGTTTCTGTGCCTCTGTGCGAGCAGTGCCATGAGCATATGAGGCTGAGCAACAGCTTTTCAGGCTAGCCCCTTCTGACTGCCAGCTATCTGCAGACATTCGTATTTTTGGAGCAGGGCTACCGGAGGCGCCTGGCAAGGACCTTCTAATCTACGTTTGAATTCTGAGGTGGCAAGACAAGCAAGCAGCCCCAGTCTCTGTGCCTCTGTGCAAGCAGTGCCATGGGCAGATGAGGCTGAGCAACAGCTTTCCAGGCTAGCCCCTTCTGGCTGCCAGCTATCTGCAGACCTTTGGACTTTCTAAGCAGGGCTGCCGGAGGCGCCCGACACGGAACTCCTAATCTACGTTTGAAGTTTGAGGTGGCAAGACAAGCAAGCAGCCCCAGTCTCTGGGCCTCTGTGCAAGCAGTGCCATGGGCAAATGAGGCTGCGCAACAGCTTTCCAGGCTAGCCCCTTCTGGCTGCCAGCTATCTGCAGACATTCGTATTTTCGGAGCAGGGCGGCTGGAGGCGCCAGGCACGGACCCCCAAAACTACGACTGAAGTTTGATGTGACAAGACAAGCAAGCAGCCCCTGTCTCTGGGCCTCTGTGCGAGCAGTGCCATGAGCAGATGAGGCTGAGCAACAGCTTTCCAGGCTAGCCCCTTCTGGCTGACAGCTATCTGCAGACATTCGTATATTGTGAGCACGACTGTCGGTGGCGCCCGGCATGAACCCCCTTACATACATCTGAAATTTGAGGTGGCAAGACAAGCAAGCAGCCCCAGTCTCTGTGCCTCTGTGCGAGCAGTGCCATGGGCAGATGAGGCTGACCAACAGCTTTCCAGGCTAGCCCCTTCTGGCTGCCAGCTATCTGCAGACCTTTGGATTTTCGGAGCAGGGCTGCCGGAGTTGCCCGGCACGGACCTCCTAATATACGTTTGAAGTTTGAGTTGGCAAGACAAGCAAGCAGCCCTAGTCTCTGTTCCTCTGTGCAAGGAGTGCCATGGGCAGATGAGGCTGAGCAACAGCTTTCCAGGCTAGTCCCTTCTGGCTGCCAGCTATCTGCAGACTTTCGAATTTTCGGAGCGGGGCGGCTGGAAGCGCCAGGCACGGACCCCCAAAGCTACGACTGAAGTTTGAGGTGACAAGACAAACAAGCAGCATCAGTCTCTGTGCCTCTGTGGAAGCAGTGTCATGGGCATATGAGGCTGAGCAACAGCTTTCCACGCTAGCCCCTTCTGGCTGGCAGCCATCTGCAGACCTTTGGATTTTCGGAGCAGGGCTGCCGGAGTTGCCCGGCACGGACCTCCTAATATACGTTTGAAGTTTGAGGTGGCAAGATAAGCAAGCAGCCCTAGTTTCTGTGCCTCTGTGCAAGCACTGCCATGGGCAGATGAGGCTGAGCAACAGCTTTCCAGGCTAGCCCCTTCTGGCTGCGAGCTATCTGCAGACGTTCACATCTTTAGGAGCAGAGCTGCGAAAGGAGCTTGGCCGGGAGTCCTTCATTCCCAGGCTACGACTGAAGTTTGAGGTGGCAAGACAAGCAAGCAGCCCCAGTCTCTGTGCCTCTGTGCGAGCAGTGCCATGGGCAGATGAGGCTGAGCAACAGCTTTCCAGGCTAGCCCCTTCTGGCTGCCAGCTATCTGCAGACGGTCGCATTTTTGGAGCAGGGCTGCCTGAGGCGCCGGACACTAATCCCCAAAGCTACGTTTGAAGTTTGATGTGGGAAGACAAGCAAGCACCATCAGTCTCTCTGCCTCTGTGCGAGCAGTACCATGGGCAGATGAGGCTGAGCAACAGCTTTCCAGGCTAGCCCCTTCTGGCTGCCAGCTATCTGCAGACGTTCACATTTATAGGAGCAGAGCTGCGAAAGGAGCTTGGCAGGGAGTCCTTCATTCCCAGGATACGATTGATGTTTGGGGTGGCAAGACAAGCAAGCAGCCCCAGTCTCTGTTCCTCTGTGCGAGCAGTGCCATGGGCAGATGAGGCTGAGCAACAGCTTTCCAGGCTAGCCCCTTCTGGCTGCCAGCTATCTGCAGACATTCGCATTTTTGGAGCAGGTCTGCCGGAGACGCCTGCCAAGGACCCCATAAGATACGTTTGAAATTTTAGGTGGCAAGACAAGCAAGCAGCCCCAGTCTCTGTGCCTCTGTGCAAGGAGTGCCATAGGCACATGAGGCTGAGCAACAGCTTTCCAGGCTAGCCCCTTCTGGCTGTCAGCTATCTGCAGACCTTTGGATTTTCGGAGCAGGGCTGCCGGAGTTGCCCGGCACGGACCTCCTAATATACGTTTGAAGTTTGAGGTGGCAAGACAAGCAAGCAGCCCTAGTCTCTGTGCCTCTGTGCAACTAGTGCCATGGGCAGATGAGGCTGAGCAACAGCTTTCCAGGCTAGCCCCTTCTGGCTGCCAGTTATCTGCAGACTTTCGAATTTTCGGAGCGGGGCGGCTGGAGGCACCAGGCACGGACCCCCAAAGCTACGACTGAAGTTTGAGGTGACAAGACAAACAAGCTGTATCAGTCTCTGTGCCTCTGTGCGAGCAGTGCCATGGGCAGATGAGGCTGAGCAACAGCTTTCCAGGCTAGCCCCTTCTGGCTGCCAACTATCTGCAGACGGTCACATTTTCGGAGCAGGGCTGTCGGAGGCACCCGGCATGGACCCCTTAACATACGTTTGAAATTTTAGGTGGCAAGACAAGCAAGCAGCCCCAGTCTCTGTGCCTCTGTGCGAGCAGTGCCATGGGCACATGAGGCTGAGCAACAGCTTTCCAGGCTAGCCCCTTCTGGCTGCTAGCTACCTGGAGACGTTCGCATTTTTGGAGCAGGGCTGCTGGAGGCGCCAGGCACGGACCCCCAAAGCTACGACTGAAGTTTGAGGTGACAAGACAAGCAAGCAGCCGCAGTCTCTGTGCCTCTGTGCGAGCAGTGCCATGGGCAGATGAGGCTGAGCAACAGCTTTCCAGGCTAGCCCCTTCTGGCTGCCAGCTATCTGCAGACGTTCACATTTATAGGAGCAGAGCTGCGAAAGGAGCTTGGCAGGGAGTCCTTCATTCCCAGGCTACGTTTGAAATTTGAGGTGGCAAGACAAGCAAGCCGCCCCAGTCTCTGTGCCTCTGTGCGAGCAGTGCCATGGGCAGATGAGGCTGAGCAACAGCTTTCCAGGCTAGCCCCTGCTGGCTGCCAGCTATCTGCAGACGTTCGCATTTTCACAGCACGGCTGGCGGAGGCGCTTGGCACTGACCCCCTCAGCTACGTTTGAAGTTTTAAGTGACATGACAAGCAAGCAGCCCCAGTTTCTGTGCCTCTGTGCGAGCAGTGCCATGAGCATATGAGGCTGAGAAACAGCTTTTCAGGCTAGCCCCTTCTGACTGCCAGCTATCTGCAGACATTCGTATTTTTGGAGCAGGGCTTCCGGAGGCGCCTGGCAAGGACCTTCTAATCTACGTTTGAATTCTGAGGTGGCAAGACAAGCAAGCAGCCCCAGTCTCTGTGCCTCTGTGCAAGCAGTGCCATGGGCAGATGAGGCTGAGCAACAGCTTTCCAGGCTAGCCCCTTCTGGCTGCCAGCTATCTGCAGACCTTTGGACTTTCTAAGCAGGGCTGCCGGAGGCGCCCGACACGGAACTCCTAATCTACGTTTGAAGTTTGAGGTGGCAAGACAAGCAAGCAGCCCCAGTCTCTGGGCCTCTGTGCAAGCAGTGCCATGGGCAAATGAGGCTGCGCAACAGCTTTCCAGGCTAGCCCCTTCTGGCTGCCAGCTATCTGCAGACGTTCGTATTTTCGGAGCAGGGCGGCTGGAGGCGCCAGGCACGGACCCCCAAAACTACGACTGAAGTTTGATGTGACAAGACAAGCAAGCAGCCCCTGTCTCTGGGCCTCTGTGCGAGCAGTGCCATGAGCAGATGAGGCTGAGCAACAGCTTTCCAGGCTAGCCCCTTCTGGCTGCCAGCTATCTGCAGACATTCGTATATTGTGAGCACGACTGTCGGTGGCGCCCGGCATGAACCCCCTTACATACATCTGAAATTTGAGGTGGCAAGACAAACAAGCAGCCCCAGTCTCTGTGCCTCTGTGGAAGCAGTGTCATGGGCATATGAGGCTGAGCAACAGCTTTCCACGCTAGCCCCTTCTGGCTGGCAGCCATCTGCAGACCTTTGGATTTTCGGAGCAGGGCTGCCGGAGTTGCCCGGCACGGACCTCCTAATATACGTTTGAAGTTTGAGGTGGCAAGATAAGCAAGCAGCCCTAGTCTCTGTGCCTCTGTGCAAGCACTGCCATGGGCAGATGAGGCTGAGCAACAGCTTTCCAGGCTAGCCCCTTCTGGCTGCGAGCTATCTGCAGACGTTCACATCTTTAGGAGCAGAGCTGCGAAAGGAGCTTGGCCGGGAGTCCTTCATTCCCAGGCTACGACTGAAGTTTGAGGTGGCAAGACAAGCAAGCAGCCCCAGTCTCTGTGCCTCTGTGCAAGCAGTGCCATGGGCAGATGAGGCTGAGCAACAGCTTTCCAGGCTAGCCCCTTCTGGCTGCCAGCTATCTGCAGACGGTCGCATTTTTGGAGCAGGGCTGCCTGAGGCGCCGGACACTAATCCCCAAAGCTACGTTTGAAGTTTGATGTGGGAAGACAAGCAAGCACCATCAGTCTCTCTGCCTCTGTGCGAGCAGTACCATGGGCAGATGAGGCTGAGCAACAGCTTTCCAGGCTAGCCCCTTCTGGCTGCCAGCTATCTGCAGACCTTTGGATTTTCTGAGCAGGGCTTCCGGAGCCGCCCGGCACTGAACTCCTAATCTACGTTTGAAGTTTTAGGTGGCAAGACAAGCAAGCAGCCCCAGTCTCTGTGCCTCTGTGCAAGCAGTGCCATGGGCAGATGAGGCTGAGCAACAGCTTTCCAGGCTAGCCCCTTGTGGCTGCCAGCTATCTGCAGACGTTCGCATTTTCGGAGCAGGGCGGCTGGAGGCGCCAGGCACGGACCCCCAAAACTACGACTGAAGTTTGAGGTGACAAGACAAGCAAGCAGCCCCAGTCTCTGGGCCTCTGTGCGAGCAGTGCCATGAGCAGATGAGGCTGAGCAACAGCTTTCCAGGTTAGCCCCTTCTGGCTGCCAGCTATCTGCAGACATTCGTATATTGTGAGCACGGCTGTCGGTGGCGCCCGGCATGAACCCCCTTACATACATCTGAAATTTGAGGTGGCAAGACAAGCAAGCAGCCCCAGTCTCTGTGCCTCTGTGCGAGCAGTGCCATGAGCAGATGAGGCTGAGCAACAGCTTTCCAGGCTAGCCCCTTCTGGCTGCGAGCTATCTGCAGACGTTCACATTTATAGGAGCAGAGCTGCGAAAGGAGCTTGGCAGGGAGTCCTTCATTCCCAGGCTACGATTGAAGTTTGAGGTGGCTAGACAAGCAAGCAGCCCCAGTCTCTGTTCCTCTGTGCGAGCGGTGCCATGGGCACATGAGGCTGAGCAACAGCTTTCCAGGCTAGCACCTTCTGGCTGCCAGCTATATGCAGACATTCGCATTTTTGGAGCAGGTCTGCCGGAGACGCCCGCCAAGGACCCCTTAAGATACGTTTGAAATTTTAGGTGGCAAGACAAGCAAGCAGCCCCAGTCTCTGTGCCTCTGTGCCAGCAATGCCATGGGCACATGAGGCTGAGCAACAGCTTTCCAGGCTAGCCCCTTCTGGCTGTCAGCTATCTGCAGACCTTTGGATTTTCGGAGCAGGGCTGCCGGAGTTGCCCGGCACGGACCTCCTAATATACGTTTGAAGTTTGAGGTGGCAAGACAAGCAAGAAGCCCTAGTCTCTGTGCCTCTGTGCAACGAGTGCCATGGGCAGATGAGGCTGAGCAACAGCTTTCCAGGCTAGCCCCTTCTGGCTGCCAGCTATCTGCAGACTTTCGAATTTTCGGAACGGGGCGGCTGGAGGCACCAGGCACGGACCCCCAAAGATACGACTGAAGTTTGAGGAGACAAGACAAACAAGCAGCATCAGTCTCTGTGCCTCTGTGCGAGCAGTGTCATGGGCAGATGAGGCTGAGCAACAGCTTTCCAGGCCAGCCCCTTCTGACTGCCAAGTATCTGCAGACGGTCACATTTTCGGAGCAGGGCTGCCGGAGGCGCCCGGCATGGACCCCTTAACATACGTTTGAAATTTTAGGTGGCAAGACAAGCAAGCAGCCCCAGTCTCTGTGCCTCTGTGCGAGCAGTGCCATGGGCACATGAGGCTGAGCAACAGCTTTCCAGGCTAGCCACTTCTGGCTGCCAGCTATCTGCAGACATTCGTATATTGTGAGCACGGCTGCCGGAAGCGCCCGGCATGAACCCCCTTACATACGTCTGAAATTTGAGGTGGCAAGACAAGGAAGCAGCCCCAGTCTCTGTGTCTCTTTGCGAGCAGTGCCATGGGCAGATGAGGCTGAGCAACAGCTTTACAGGCTAGCCCCTTCTGGCTGCTAGCTACCTGGAGACGTTCGCATTTTTGGAGCAGGGCTGCTGGAGGCGCCTGGCATGGACCCCTTAAGATACGTTTGAAATTTTAGATGGCAAGACAAGCAAGCAGCCCCACTCTCTGTGCCTCTGTGCAAGCAGTGCCATGGGCAGATGAGGCTGAGCAACAGCTTTCCAGGCTAGCCCATTCTGGCTGCCAGCTATCTGCAGATATTCGCATTTTTGGAGCAGGGCTGCCGGAGGCGCCCGGCATGGACCCCTTAAGATACGTTTGAAATTTTATGTGGCAAGACAAGCAAGCAGACCCAGTCTCTGTGCCTCTGTGCGAGCAGTGACATGGGCAGATGAGGCTGAGCAACAGCTTTCCAGGCTAGCCCCTTCTGGATGCCAGCTATCTGCAGACGGTCGCATTTTCACAGCAGGGATGCCGGAGGCACCAGGCACTAACCCCCAAAGCTACGTTTGAAATGTGGTGTGGCAAGACAAGCAAGTACCATCAGTCTCTCTGCCTCTGTGCAAGCACTGCCATGGGCACATGAGGCTGAGCAACAGCTTTCCAGGCTAGCCCCTTCTGGCTGCCCGCTATCTGCAGACGTTCACATTTATAGGAGCAGAGCTGCGAAAGGAGCTTGGCCGGGAGTCCTTCATTCCCAGGCTACGATTGAAGTTTGAGGTGGCAAGACAAGCAAGCAGCCTCTGTGCCTCTGTGCAAGCAGTGCCACGGGCAGATGAGGCTGAGCAACAGCTTTCCAGGCTAGCCCCTTCTGGCTGCCAGCTATCTGCAGACGTTTGCATTTTCACAGCACGGCTACCGGAGGCGCTTGGCACTGACCCCTCAGCTACGTTTGAAGTTTTAAGTGAAAAAACACAAGCAAGCAGCCCCAGTCTCTGGGCCTCTGTGCAAGCAGTGCCATGGGCAAATGAGGCTGCGCAACAGCTTTCCAGGCTAGCCCCTTCTGGCTGCCAGCTATCTGCAGACGTTCGTATTTTCGGAGCAGGGTGGCTGGAGGCGCCAGGCACGGACCCCCAAAACTACGACTGAAGTTTGATGTGACAAGACAAGCAAGCAGCCCCTGTCTCTGGGCCTCTGTGCGAGCAGTGCCATGAGCAGATGAGGCTGAGCAACAGCTTTCCAGGCTAGCCCCTTCTGGCTGCCAGCTATCTGCAGACATTCGTATATTGTGAGCACGACTGTCGGTGGCGCCCGGCATGAACCCCCTTACATACATCTGAAATTTGAGGTGGCAAGACAAGCAAGCAGCCCCAGTCTCTGTGCCTCTGTGCGAGCAGTGCCATGGGCAGATGAGGCTGAGCAACAGCTTTCCAGGCTAGCCCCTTCTGGCTGCCAGCTATCTGCAGACGTTCACATTTATAGGAGCAGAGCTGCGAAAGGAGCTTGGCAGGGAGTCCTTCATTCCCAGGCTACGACTGAAGTTTGAGGTGGCAAGACAAGCAAGCCGCCCCAGTCTCTGTTCCTCTGTGCGAGCAGTGCCATGGGCAGATGAGGCTGAGCAACAGCTTTCCAGGCTAGCCCCTTCTGGCTGCCAGCTATCTGCAGACATTCGCATTTTTGGAGCAGGTCTGCCGGAGACGCATGCCAAGGACCCGTTAAGATACGTTTGAAATTTTAGGTGGCAAGACAAGCAATCAGCCCCAGTCTCTGTGCCTCTGTGCAAGCAGTGCCATAGGCACATGAGGCTGAGCAACAGCTTTCTAGGCTAGCCCCTTCTGGCTGTCAGCTATCTGCAGACCTTTGGATTTTAGTAGCAGGGCTGCCGGGGTTGCCCGGCACGGACCTCCTAATATACGTTTGAAGTTTGAGGTGGCAAGACAAGCAAGCAGCCCTAGTCTCTGTGCCTCTGTGCAACTAGTGCCATGGGCAGATGAGGCTGAGCAACAGCTTTCCAGGCTAGCCCCTTCTGGCTGCCAGTTATCTGCAGACTTTCGAATTTTCGGAGCGGGGCGGCTGGAGGCACCAGGCACGGACCCCCAAAGCTACGACTGAAGTTTGAGGTGACAAGACAAACAAGCAGCATCAGTCTCTGTGCCTCTGTGCGAGCAGTGCCATGAGCAGATGAGGCTGAGCAACAGCTTTCCAGGCTAGCCCCTTCTGGCTGCCAGCTATCTGCAGACATTCGTATATTGTGAGCACGGCTGCCGGAGGCGCCCGGCATGAACCCCCTTACATACGTCTGAAATTTGAGGTGGCAAGACAAGCAAGCAGCCCCAGTCTCTGTGTCTCTGTGCGAGCAGTGCCATGGGCAGATGAGGCTGAGCAACAGCTTTCCAGGCTACCCCTTCTGGCTGCTAGCTACCTGGAGACGTTCGCATTTTTGGAGCAGGGCTGCTGGAGGCGCCCGGCATGGACCCCTTAAGATACGTTTGAAATTTTAGATGGCAAGACAAGCAAGCAGCCCCACTCTCTGTGCCTCTGTGCAAGCAGTGACATGGGCAGATGAGGCTGAGCAACAGCTTTCCAGGCTAGCCCCTTCTGGATGCCAGCTATCTGCAGACGGTCGCATTTTCACAGCAGGGATGCCGGAGGCACCAGGCACTAACCCCCAAAGCTACGTTTGAAATGTGGTGTGGCAAGACAAGCAAGTACCATCAGTCTCTCTGCCTCTGTGCAAGCACTGCCATGGGCACATGAGGCTGAGCAACAGCTTTCCCGGCTAGCCCCTTCTGGCTGCCCGCTATCTGCAGACGTTCACATTTATAGGAGCAGAGCTGCGAAAGGAGCTTGGCCGGGAGTCCTTCATTCCCAGGCTACGATTGAAGTTTGAGGTGGCAAGACAAGCAAGCAGCCTCTGTGCCTCTGTGCAAGCAGTGCCACGGGCAGATGAGGCTGAGCAACAGCTTTCCAGGCTAGCCCCTTCTGGCTGCCAGCTATCTGCAGACGTTTGCATTTTCACAGCACGGCTACCGGAGGCGCTTGGCACTGACCCCTCAGCTACGTTTGAAGTTTTAAGTGAAAAAACACAAGCAAGCAGCCCCAGTCTCTGGGCCTCTGTGCAAGCAGTGCCATGGGCAAATGAGGCTGCGCAACAGCTTTCCAGGCTAGCCCCTTCTGGCTGCCAGCTATCTGCAGACGTTCGTATTTTCGGAGCAGGGCGGCTGGAGGCGCCAGGCACGGACCCCCAAAACTACGACTGAAGTTTGATGTGACAAGACAAGCAAGCAGCCCCTGTCTCTGGGCCTCTGTGCGAGCAGTGCCATGAGCAGATGAGGCTGAGCAACAGCTTTCCAGGCTAGCCCCTTCTGGCTGCCAGCTATCTGCAGACATTCGTATATTGTGAGCACGACTGTCGGTGGCGCCCGACATGAACCCCCTTACATACATCTGAAATTTGAGGTGGCAAGACAAGCAAGCAGCCCCAGTCTCTGTGCCTCTGTGCGAGCAGTGCCATGGGCAGATGAGGCTGAGCAACAGCTTTCCAGGCTAGCCCCTTCTGGCTGCCAGCTATCTGCAGACGTTCACATTTATAGGAGCAGGGCTGCGAAAGGAGCTTGGCAGGGAGTCCTTCATTCCCAGGCTACGACTGAAGTTTGAGGTGGCAAGACAAGCAAGCAGCCCCAGTCTCTGTTCCTCTGTGCGAGCAGTGCCATGGGCAGATGAGGCTGAGCAACAGCTTTCCAGGCTAGCCCCTTCTGGCTGCCAGCTATCTGCAGACATTCGCATTTTTGGAGCAGGTCTGCCGGAGACGCCCGCCAAGGACCCGTTAAGATACGTTTGAAATTTTAGGTGGCAAGACAAGCAAGCAGCCCCAGTCTCTGTGCCTCTGTGCAAGCAGTGCCATAGGCACATGAGGCTGAGCAACAGCTTTCCAGGCTAGCCCCTTCTGGCTGTCAGCTATCTGCAGACCTTTGGATTTTCGGAGCAGGGCTGCCGGAGTTGCCCGGCACGGACCTCCTAATATACGTTTGAAGTTTGAGGGGGCAAGACAAGCAAGCAGCCCTAGTCTCTGTGCCTCTGTGCAACGAGTGCCATGGGCAGATGAGGCTGAGCAACAGCTTTCCAGGCTAGCCCCTTCTGGCTGCCAGTTATCTGCAGACTTCCGAATTTTCGGAGCGGGGCGGCTGGAGGCACCAGGCACGGACCCCCAAAGCTACGACTGAAGTTTGAGGTGACAAGACAAACAAGCAGCATCAGTCTCTGTGCCTCTGTGCGAGCAGTGCCATGAGCAGATGAGGCTGAGCAACAGCTTTCCAGGCTAGCCCCTTCTGGCTGCCAGCTATCTGCAGACATTCGTATATTGTGAGCACGGGTGCCGGAGGCGCCCGGCATGAACCCCCTTACATACGTCTGAAATTTGAGGTGGCAAGACAAGCAAGCAGCCCCAGTCTCTGTGCCTCTGTGCGAGCAGTGCCATGGGCAGATGAGGCTGAGCAACAGCTTTCCAGGCTAGCCCCTTCTGGCTGCCAACTATCTGCAGACGGTCACATTTTCGGAGCAGGGCTGCCGGAGGCGCCCGGCATGGACCCCTTAACATACGTTTGAAAATTTAGGTGGCAAGACAAGCAAGCAGCCCCAGTCTCTGTGCCTCTGTGCGAGCAGTGCCATGGGCACATGAGGCTGAGCAACAGCTTTCCAGGCTAGCCACTTCTGGCTGCCAGCTATCTGCAGACATTCGTATATTGTGAGCACGGCTGCCGAATGCGCCCGGTATGAACCTCCTTACATACATCTGAAATTTGAGGTGGCAAGACAAGCAAGCAGCCCCAGTCTCTGTGTCTCTGTGCGAGCAGTGCCATGGGCAGATGAGGCTGAGCAACATCTTTCCAGGCTAGCCCCTTCTGGCTGCCAGCTATCTGCAGACTTTCGCATTTTCGGAGCAGGGCGGCTGGAGGCGCCCGGCACGGACCCCCAAAGCTACGACTGAAGTTTGAGGTGACAAGACAAACAAGCAGCATCACTCTCTGTGCCTCTGTGGAAGCAGTGTCATGGGCAGATGAGGCTGAGCAACAGCTTTCCACGCTAGCCCCTTCTGGCTGCCAGCTATCTGCAGACGGTCGCATTTTCGGAGCAGGGCTGCCGGAGGCGCCCGGCATGGGCCCTTTAATATACGTTTGAAATTTTAGGTGGCAAGACAAGCAAGCCGCCCCAGTCTCTGTGCCTCTGTGCGAGCAGTGCCATGGGCAGATGAGGCTGAGCAACAGATTTCCAGGCTAGCCCCTTCTGGCTGCCAGCTATCTGCAGACGTTCGCATTTTCACAGCACGGCTGGCGGAGGCGCTTGGCACTGACCCCCTCAGCTACGTGTGAAGTTTTAAGTGACAAGACAAGCAAGCAGCCCCTGTCTCTGTGCCTCTGTGTGAGCAGTGCCATGAGCAGATGAGGTTGAGCAACAGCTTTTCAGGCTAGCCCCTTCTGGCTGCCAGCTATCTGCAGACGTTCACATTTATAGGAGCAGAGCTGCGAAAGGAGCTTGGCAGGGAGTCCTTCATTCCCAGGCTACGTTTGAAATTTGAGGTGGCAAGACAAGCAAGCAACATCAGTCTCTCTGCCTCTGTGCAAGCAGTGCCATGGGCAGATGAGGCTGAGCAACAGCTTTCCAGGCTAGCCCCTTCTGGCTGCCAGCTATCTGCAGACCTTTGGACTTTCTAAGCAGGGCTGACGGAGGCGTCCGACACGGAACTCCTAATCTACGTTTGAAGTTTGAGGTGGCAAGACAAGCAAGCAGCCCCAGTCTCTGGGCCTCTGTGCAAGCAGTGCCATGGGCAAATGAGGCTGCGCAACAGCTTTCCAGGCTAGCCCCTTCTGGCTGCCAGCAATCTGCAGACTTTCGCATTTTCGGAGCAGGGCGGCTGGAAGCGCCAGGCACGGACCCCCAAAGCTACGACTGAAGTTTGAGGTGACAAGACACACAAGCAGCATCAGTCTCTGTGCCTCTGTGGAAGCAGTGTCATGGGCAGATGAGGCTGAGCAACAGCTTTCCACGCTAGCCCCTTCTGGCTGGCAGCTATCTGCAGACGGTCGCATTTTCGGAGCAGGGCTGCCGGAGGCGCCCGGCATGGACCCCCAAAGCTACATTTGAAATGTGGTGTGGCAAGACAAGCAAGTACCATCAGTCTCTCTGCCTCTGTGCAAGCAGTGCCATGGGCACATGAGGCTGAGCAACAGCTTTCCAGGCTAGCCCCTTCTGGCTGCCAGCTATCTGCAGACTTTCGCATTTTCGGAGCAGGGCTGCCGGAGGCGCCGGGCACTAATCCCCAAAGCTACGTTTGAAGTTTGATGTGGGAAGACAAGCAAGCACCATCAGTCTCTCTGCCTCTGTGCGAGCAGTGCCATGGGCAGATGAGGCTGAGCAACAGCTTTCCAGTCTAGCCCCTTCTGGCTGCCAGCTATCTGCAGACCTTTGGATTTTCGGAGCAGGGCTGCCGGAGCCGCCCGGCACTGAACTCCTAATCTACGTTTGAAGTTTGAGGTGGCAGACAAGCAAGCAGCCCCAGTCTCTGGGCCTCTGTGCAAGCAGTGCCATGGGCAGATGAGGCTGCACAACAGCTTTCCAGGCTAGCCCCTTGTGGCTGCCATCTATCTGCAGACGTTCGCATTTTCGGAGCAGGGCGGCTGGAGGCGCCAGGCACGGACCTCCAAAACTACGACTGAAGTTTGAGGTGACAAGACAAGCAAGCAGCCCCAGTCTCTGGGCCTCTGTGTGAGCAGTGCCATGAGCAGATGAGGCTGAGCAACAGCTTTCCAGGCTAGCCCCTTCTGGCTGGCAGCTATCTGCAGACGGTCGCATTTTCGGAGCAGGGCTGCCGGAGGCGCCCGGCATGGACCCCCAAAGCTACGTTTGAAATGTGGTGTGGCAAGACAAGCAAGTACCATCAGTCTCTCTGCCTCTGTGCAAGCAGTGCCATGGGCACATGAGGCTGAGCAACAGCTTTCCAGGCTAGCCCCTTCTGGCTGCCAGCTATCTGCAGACGTTCACATCTTTAGGAGCAGAGCTGCGAAAGGAGCTTGGCCGGGAGTCCTTCATTCCCAGGCTACGATTGAAGTTTGAGGTGGCAAGACAAGCAAGCAGCCCCAGTCTCTGGGCCTCTGTGCAAGCAGTGCCATGGGCAGATGAGGCTGAGCAACAGCTTTCCAGGCTAGCCCCTTCTGGCTGCCAGCTATCTGCAGACGGTCGCATTTTCGGAGCAGGGCTGCCGGAGGCGCCGGGCACTAATCCCAAAAGCTACGTTTGAAGTTTGATGTGGGAAGACAAGCAAGCACCATCAGTCTCTCTGCCTCTGTGCGAGCAGTACCATGGGCAGATGAGGCTGAGCAACAGCTTTCCAGGCTAGCCCCTTCTGGATGCCAGCTATCTGCAGACCTTTGGATTTTCTGAGCAGGGCTGCCGGAGCCGCCCGGCACTGAACTCCTAATCTACGTTTGAAGTTTTAGGTGGCAAGACAAGCAAGCAGCCCCAGTCTCTGTGCCTCTGTGCAAGCAGTGCCATGGGCAGATGAGGCTGCGCAACAGCTTTCCAGGCTAGCCCCTTGTGGCTGCCAGCTATCTGCAGACGTTCGCATTTTCGGAGCAGGGCGGCTGGAGGCGCCAGGCACGGACCTCCAAAACTACGACTGAAGTTTGAGGTGACAAGACAAGCAAGCAGCCCCAGTCTCTGGGCCTCTGTGTGAGCAGTGCCATGAGCACATGAGGCTGAGCAACAGCTTTCCAGGCTAGCCCCTTCTGGCTGCCAGCTATCTGCAGACATTCACATTTATAGGAGCAGAGCTGCGAAAGGAGCTTGGCAGGGAGTCCTTCATTCCCAGGCTACGACTGAAGTTTGAGGTGGCAAGACAAGCAAGCAGCCCCAGTCTCTGTTCCTCTGTGCGAGCAGTGCCATGGGCAGATGAGGCTGAGCAACAGCTTTCCAGGCTAGCCCCTTCTGGCTGCCAACTATCTGCAGACGGTCACATTTTCGGAGCAGGGCTGCCGGAGGCGCCCGGCATGGACCCCTTAACATACGTTTGAAAATTTAGGTGGCAAGACAAGGAAGCAGCCCCAGTCTCTGTGCCTCTGTGCGAGCAGTGCCATGGGCACATGAGGCTGAGCAACAGCTTTCCAGGCTAGCCACTTCTGGCTGCCAGCTATCTGCAGACATTCGTATATTGTGAGCACGGCTGCCGAATGCGCCCGGTATGAACCTCCTTACATACATCTGAAGTTTGAGGTGGCAAGACAAGCAAGCAGCCCTAGTCTCTGTGCCTCTGTGCAACTAGTGCCATGGGCAGATGAGGCTGAGCAACAGCTTTCCAGGCTAGCCCCTTCTGGCTGCCAGCTATCTGCAGACTTTTGAATTTTCGGAGCGGGGCGGCTGGAGGCACCAGGCACGGATCCCCAAAGCTACAATTGAAGTTTGAGGTGACAAGACAAACAAGCAGCATCAGTCTCTGTGCCTCTGTGCGAGCAGTGTCATGGGCAGATGAGGCTGAGCAACAGCTTTCCAGGCTAGCCCCTTCTGGCTGCCAACTATCTGCAGACGGTCACATTTTCGGAGCAGGGCTGCCGGAGGCGCCCGGCATGGACCCCTTAACATACGTTTGAAATTTGAGGTGGCAAGACAAGCAAGCAGCCCCAGTCTCTGTGCCTCTGTGCAAGCAGTGCCATGGGCAGATGAGGCTGAGCAACAGCTTTCCAGGCTAGCCCCTTGTGGCTGCCAGCTATCTGCAGACGTTCGCATTTTCGGAGCAGGGCGGCTGGAGGCGCCAGGCACAACCCCCAACACCACGACTGAAGTTTGAGGTGACAAGACAAGCAAGCAGCCCCAGTCTCTGGGCCTCTGTGTGAGCAGTGCCATGAGCAGATGAGGCTGAGCAACAGCTTTCCAGGCTAGCCCCTTCTGGCTGCCAGCTATCTGCAGACATTCTTATATTGTGAGCACGGCTGTCGGTGGCGCCCGGCATGAACCCCCTTACATACATCTGAAATTTGAGGGGTAAGAGAAGCAAGCAGCCCCAGTCTCTGTGCCTCTGTGCAAGCAGTGCCATGGACACATGAGGCTGAGCAACAGCTTTCCAGGCTAGCCCCTTCTGGCTGTCAGCTATCTGCAGACCTTTGGACTTTCTAAGCAGGGCTGCCGGAGTTGCCCGGCACGGACCTCCTAATATACGTTTGAAGTTTGAGGGGGCAAGACAAGCAAGCAGCCCTAGTCTCTGTGCCTCTGTGCAACGAGTGCCATGGGCAGATGAGGCTGAGCAATAGCTTTCCAGGCTAGTCCCTTCTGGCTGCCAGCTATCTGCAGACTTTCGAATTTTCGGAGCGGGGCGCCTGGAAGTGCCAGGCACGGACCCCCAAAGCTACGACTGAAGTTTGAGGTGACAAGACAAACAAGCAGCATCAGTCTCTGTGCCTCTGTGGAAGCAGTGTCATGGGCAGATGAGGCTGAGCAACAGCTTTCCAGGCTAGCCCCTTCTGGCTGGCAGCTATCTGCAGACGGTCGCATTTTCGGAGCAGGGCTGCCGGAGGCGCCCGGCATGGACCCCCAAAGCTACATTTGAAATGTGGTGTGGCAAGACAAGCAAGTACCATCAGTCTCTCTGCCTCTGTGCAAGCAGTGCCATGGGCACATGAGGCTGAGCAACAGCTTTCCAGGCTAGCCCCTTCTGGCTGCCAGCTATCTGCAGACGTTCACATCTTTAGGAGCAGAGCTGCGAAAGGAGCTTGGCCGGGAGTCCTTCATTCCCAGGCTACGATTGAAGTTTGAGGTGGCAAGACAAGCAAGCAGCCCCAGTCTCTGGGCCTCTGTGCAAGCAGTGCCATGGGCAGATGAGGCTGAGCAACAGCTTTCCAGGCTAGCCCCTTCTGGCTGCCAGCTATCTGCAGACGGTCGCATTTTCGGAGCAGGGCTGCCGGAGGCGCCGGGCACTAATCCCAAAAGCTACGTTTGAAGTTTGATGTGGGAAGACAAGCAAGCACCATCAGTCTCTCTGCCTCTGTGCGAGCAGTACCATGGGCAGATGAGGCTGAGCAACAGCTTTCCAGGCTAGCCCCTTCTGGATGCCAGCTATCTGCAGACCTTTGGATTTTCTGAGCAGGGCTGCCGGAGCCGCCCGGCACTGAACTCCTAATCTACGTTTGAAGTTTTAGGTGGCAAGACAAGCAAGCAGCCCCAGTCTCTGTGCCTCTGTGCAAGCAGTGCCATGGGCAGATGAGGCTGCGCAACAGCTTTCCAGGCTAGCCCCTTGTGGCTGCCAGCTATCTGCAGACGTTCGCATTTTCGGAGCAGGGCGGCTGGAGGCGCCAGGCACGGACCTCCAAAACTACGACTGAAGTTTGAGGTGACAAGACAAGCAAGCAGCCCCAGTCTCTGGGCCTCTGTGTGAGCAGTGCCATGAGCACATGAGGCTGAGCAACAGCTTTCCAGGCTAGCCCCTTCTGGCTGCCAGCTATCTGCAGACATTCACATTTATAGGAGCAGAGCTGCGAAAGGAGCTTGGCAGGGAGTCCTTCATTCCCAGGCTACGACTGAAGTTTGAGGTGGCAAGACAAGCAAGCAGCCCCAGTCTCTGTTCCTCTGTGCGAGCAGTGCCATGGGCAGATGAGGCTGAGCAACAGCTTTCCAGGCTAGCCCCTTCTGGCTGCCAACTATCTGCAGACGGTCACATTTTCGGAGCAGGGCTGCCGGAGGCGCCCGGCATGGACCCCTTAACATACGTTTGAAAATTTAGGTGGCAAGACAAGGAAGCAGCCCCAGTCTCTGTGCCTCTGTGCGAGCAGTGCCATGGGCACATGAGGCTGAGCAACAGCTTTCCAGGCTAGCCACTTCTGGCTGCCAGCTATCTGCAGACATTCGTATATTGTGAGCACGGCTGCCGAATGCGCCCGGTATGAACCTCCTTACATACATCTGAAGTTTGAGGTGGCAAGACAAGCAAGCAGCCCTAGTCTCTGTGCCTCTGTGCAACTAGTGCCATGGGCAGATGAGGCTGAGCAACAGCTTTCCAGGCTAGCCCCTTCTGGCTGCCAGCTATCTGCAGACTTTTGAATTTTCGGAGCGGGGCGGCTGGAGGCACCAGGCACGGATCCCCAAAGCTACAATTGAAGTTTGAGGTGACAAGACAAACAAGCAGCATCAGTCTCTGTGCCTCTGTGCGAGCAGTGTCATGGGCAGATGAGGCTGAGCAACAGCTTTCCAGGCTAGCCCCTTCTGGCTGCCAACTATCTGCAGACGGTCACATTTTCGGAGCAGGGCTGCCGGAGGCGCCCGGCATGGACCCCTTAACATACGTTTGAAATTTGAGGTGGCAAGACAAGCAAGCAGCCCCAGTCTCTGTGCCTCTGTGCAAGCAGTGCCATGGGCAGATGAGGCTGAGCAACAGCTTTCCAGGCTAGCCCCTTGTGGCTGCCAGCTATCTGCAGACGTTCGCATTTTCGGAGCAGGGCGGCTGGAGGCGCCAGGCACAACCCCCAACACCACGACTGAAGTTTGAGGTGACAAGACAAGCAAGCAGCCCCAGTCTCTGGGCCTCTGTGTGAGCAGTGCCATGAGCAGATGAGGCTGAGCAACAGCTTTCCAGGCTAGCCCCTTCTGGCTGCCAGCTATCTGCAGACATTCTTATATTGTGAGCACGGCTGTCGGTGGCGCCCGGCATGAACCCCCTTACATACATCTGAAATTTGAGGGGGAAGAGAAGCAAGCAGCCCCAGTCTCTGTGCCTCTGTGCAAGCAGTGCCATGGACACATGAGGCTGAGCAACAGCTTTCCAGGCTAGCCCCTTCTGGCTGTCAGCTATCTGCAGACCTTTGGACTTTCTAAGCAGGGCTGCCGGAGTTGCCCGGCACGGACCTCCTAATATACGTTTGAAGTTTGAGGGGGCAAGACAAGCAAGCAGCCCTAGTCTCTGTGCCTCTGTGCAACGAGTGCCATGGGCAGATGAGGCTGAGCAATAGCTTTCCAGGCTAGTCCCTTCTGGCTGCCAGCTATCTGCAGACTTTCGAATTTTCGGAGCGGGGCGCCTGGAAGTGCCAGGCACGGACCCCCAAAGCTACGACTGAAGTTTGAGGTGACAAGACAAACAAGCAGCATCAGTCTCTGTGCCTCTGTGGAAGCAGTGTCATGGGCAGATGAGGCTGAGCAACAGCTTTCCACGCTAGCCCCTTCTGGCTGCCAGCTATCTGCAGACGGTCGCATTTTCGGAGCAGGGCTGCCGGAGGCGCCCGGCATGGACCCCCAAAGCTACATTTGAAATGTGGTGTGGCAAGACAAGCAAGTACCATCAGTCTCTCTGCCTCTGTGCAAGCAGTGCCATGGGCACATGAGGCTGGGCAACAGCTTTCCAGGCTAGCCCCTTCTGGCTGCCAGCTATCTGCAGACGTTCACATTTATAGGAGAAGAGCTGCGAAAGGAGCTTGGCCGGGAGTCCTTCATTCCCAGGCTACGATTGAAGTTTGAGGTGGCAAGACAAGCAAGCAGCCCCAGTCTCTGTGCCTCTGTGCAAGCAGTGCCATGGGCAGATGAGGCTGAGCAACAGCTTTCCAGGTTAGCCCCTTCTGGATGCCAGCTATCTGCAGACGGTCGCATTTTCGGAGCAGGGCTGCCGGAGGCGCCGGGCACTAATCCCCAAAGCTACGTTTGAAGTTTGATGTGGGAAGACAAGCAAGCACCATCAGTCTCTCTGCCTCTGTGCGAGCAGTGCCATGGGCAGATGAGGCTGAGCAACAGCTTTCCAGGCTAGCCCCTTCTGGCTGCCAGCTATCTGCAGACCTTTGGATTTTCGGAGCAGGGCTGCCGGAGCCGCCCGGCACTGAACTCCTAATCTACGTTTGAAGATTGAGGTGGCAAGACAAGCAAGCAGCCCCAGTCTCTGTTCCTCTGTGCGAGCAGTGCCATGGGCAGATGAGGCTGAGCAACAGCTTTCCAGGCTAGCCCCTTCTGGCTGCCAGCTATCTGCAGACATTCGCATTTTTTGAGCAGGTCTGCCGGAGACGCCCGCCAAGGACCCCTTAAGATACGTTTGAAATTTTAGGTGGCAAGACAAGCAAGCAGCCCCAGTCTCTGTGCCTCTGTGCAAGCAGTGCCATGGGCAGATGAGGCTGAGCAACAGCTTTCCAGGCTAGCCCCTTCTGGCTGTCAGCTATCTGCAGACCTTTGGATTTTCGGAGCAGGGCTGCCGGAGTTGCCCGGCACGGACCTCCTAATATACGTTTGAAGTTTGAGGTGGCAAGACAAGCAAGCAGCCCTAGTCTCTGTGCCTCTGTGCAAGGAGTGCCATGGGCAGATGAGGCTGAGCAACAGCTTTCCAGGCTAGCCCCTTCTGGGTGCCAGCTATCTGCAGACTTTCGAATTTTCGGAGCGGGGCGGATGGAGGCGCCCGGCATGGACCCCTTAAGATACGTTTGAAATTTTAGATGGCAACACAAGCAAGCAGCCCCAGTCTCTGTGCCTCTGTGCAAGCAGTGCCATGGGCAGATGAGGCTGAGCAACCGCTTTCCAGGCTAGCCCCTTCTGGCTGCCAGCTATCTGCAGACGGTCACATTTTCGGAGCAGGGCTGCCGGAGGCGCCCGGCATGGACCCCTTAACATACGTTTGAAATTTTAGGTGGCAAGACAAGTAAGCAGCCCCAGTCTCTGTGTCTCTGTGCGAGCAATGCCATGGGCAGATGAGGCTGAGCAACAGCTTTCCAGGCTAGCCCATTCTGGCTGCCAGCTATCTGCAGATATTCGCATTTTTGGAGCAGGGCTGCCGGAGGCGCCCGGCATGGACCCCTTAAGATACGTTTGAAATTTTATGTCGCAAGACAAGCAAGCAGCCCCAGCCTCTGTGCCTCTGTGCGAGCAGTGCCATGGGCAGATGAGGCTGAGCAACAGCTTTCCAGGCTAGCCCCTTCTGGCTGCCAGCTATCTGCAGACGTTCACATTTATAGGAGCAGAGCTGCGAAAGGAGCTTGGCAGGGAGTCCTTCATTCCCAGGCTACGATTGAAGTTTGAGGTGGCAAGACAAGCAAGCAGCCCCAGTCTCTGTGCCTCTGTGCGAGCAGTGCCATGGGCACATCAGGCTGAGCAACAGCTTTCCAAACTAGCCCCTTCTGGCTGCCAGCTATCTGCAGACATTCGCATTTTTGGAGCAGGTCTGCCGGAGGTGCCCGCCATGGACCCCTTAAGATACGTTTGAAATTTGAGGTGGCAAGACAAGCAAGCAGCCCCAGTCTTTGTGCCTCTGTGCAAGCAGTGCCATGGGCACAAGAGGCTGAGCAACAGCTTTCCAGGCTAGCCACTTCTGGCTGCCAGCTATCTGCAGACGTTTGCATTTTCACAGCACGGCTGCCGGAGGCGCTTGGCACTGACCCCTCAGCTACGTTTGAAGTTTTAAGTGAAAAAACACAAGCAAGCAGCCCCAGTCTCTGGGCCTCTGTGTGAGCAGTGCCATGAGTATATGAGGCTGAGAAACAGCTTTTCAGGCTAGCCCCTTCTGGCTGCCAACTATCTGCAGAGATTCGTATTTTTGGAGCAGGGCTGCCGGAGGCGCCTGGCAAGGACCTTCTAATCTACGTTTGAATTCTGAGGTGGCAAGACAAGCAAGCAGCCCCAGTCTCTGGGCCTCTGTGCGAGCAGTGTCATGGGCAGATGAGGCTGAGCAACAGCTTTCCATGCTAGCCCCTTCTGGATGCCAGCTATCTGCAGACGGTCGCATTTTCGGAGCAGGGCTGCCGGAGGCGCCGGGCACTAATCCCCAAAGCTACGTTTGAAGTTTGATGTGGGAAGACAAGCAAGCACCATCAGTCTCTCTGCCTCTGTGCGAGCAGTGACATGGGCAGATGAGGCTGAGCAACAGCTTTCCAGGCTAGCCCCTTGTGGCTGCCAGCTATCTGCAGACGTTCGCATTTTCGGAGCAGGGCAGCTGGAGGCGCCAGGCACGGACCCCGAAAACTGCGACTGAAGTTTGAGGTGACAAGACAAGCAAGCAGCCCCTGTCTCTGGGCCTCTGTGCGAGCAGTGCCATGAGCAGATGAGGCTGAGCAACAGCTTTCCAGGCTAGCCCCTTCTGGCTGCCAGCTATCTGCAGACGTTCACATTTATAGGAGCAGAGCTGCGAAAGGAGCTTGGCAGGGAGTCCTTCATTCCCAGGCTACGATTGAAGTTTGAGGTGGCAAGACAAGCAAGCAGCCCCAGTCTCTGTTCCTCTGTGCGAGCAGTGCCATGGGCAGATGAGGCTGAGCAACAGCTTTCCAGGCTAGCCCCTTCTGGCTGCCAGCTATCTGCAGACATTCGCATTTTTTGAGCAGGTCTGCCGGAGACGCCCGCCAAGGACCCCTTAAGATACGTTTGAAATTTTAGGTGGCAAGACAAGCAAGCAGCCCCAGTCTCTGTGCCTCTGTGCAAGCAGTGCCATGGGCAGATGAGGCTGAGCAACAGCTTTCCAGGCTAGCCCCTTCTGGCTGTCAGCTATCTGCAGACCTTTGGATTTTCGGAGCACGGCTGCCGGAGTTGCCCGGCACGGACCTCCTAATATACGTTTGAAGTTTGAGGTGGCAAGACAAGCAAGCAGCCCTAGTCTCTGTGCCTCTGTGCAAGGAGTGCCATGGGCAGATGAGGCTGAGCAACAGCTTTCCAGGCTAGCCCCTTCTGGGTGCCAGCTATCTGCAGACTTTCGAATTTTCGGAGCGGGGCGGATGGAGGCGCCCGGCATGGACCCCTTAAGATACGTTTGAAATTTTAGATGGCAACACAAGCAAGCAGCCCCAGTCTCTGTGCCTCTGTGCAAGCAGTGCCATGGGCAGATGAGGCTGAGCAACCGCTTTCCAGGCTAGCCCCTTCTGGCTGCCAGCTATCTGCAGACGGTCACATTTTCGGAGCAGGGCTGCCGGAGGCGCCCGGCATGGACCCCTTAACATACGTTTGAAATTTTAGGTGGCAAGACAAGTAAGCAGCCCCAGTCTCTGTGTCTCTGTGCGAGCAATGCCATGGGCAGATGAGGCTGAGCAACAGCTTTCCAGGCTAGCCCATTCTGGCTGCCAGCTATCTGCAGATATTCGCATTTTTGGAGCAGGGCTGCCGGAGGCGCCCGGCATGGACCCCTTAAGATACGTTTGAAATTTTATGTCGCAAGACAAGCAAGCAGCCCCAGCCTCTGTGCCTCTGTGCGAGCAGTGCCATGGGCAGATGAGGCTGAGCAACAGCTTTCCAGGCTAGCCCCTTCTGGCTGCCAGCTATCTGCAGACGTTCACATTTATAGGAGCAGAGCTGCGAAAGGAGCTTGGCAGGGAGTCCTTCATTCCCAGGCTACGATTGAAGTTTGAGGTGGCAAGACAAGCAAGCAGCCCCAGTCTCTGTGCCTCTGTGCGAGCAGTGCCATGGGCACATCAGGCTGAGCAACAGCTTTCCAGGCTAGCCCCTTCTGGCTGCCAGCTATCTGCAGACATTCGCATTTTTGGAGCAGGTGTGCCGGAGACTCCCGCCAAGGACCCCTTAAGATACGTTTGAAATTTTAGGTGGCAAGACAAGCAAGCCGCCCCAGTCTCTGTGCCTCTGTGCAAGCAGTGCCATGGGCACATGAGGCTGAGCAGCAGCTTTCCAGGCTAGCCCCTTCTGGCTGTCAGCTATCTGCAGACCTTTGGATTTTCGGAGCAGGGCTGCCGGAGTTGCCCGGCACGGACCTCCTAATATACGTTTGGAGTTTGAGGTGGCAAGACAAGCAAGCAGCCCTAGTCTCTGTGCCTCTGTGCAACGAGTGCCATGGGCAGATGAGGCTGAGCAACAGCTTTCCAGGCTAGCCCCTTCTGGCTGCCAGCTATCTGCAGACTTTCGAATTTTCGGAACGGGGCGGCTGGAGGCACCAGGCACGGACCCCCAAAGCTACGACTGAAGTTTGAGGTGACAAGACAAACAAGCAGCATCAGTCTCTGTGCCTCTGTGCGAGCAGTGTCATGGGCAGATGAGGCTGAGCAACAGCTTTCCAGGCTAGCCCCTTCTGGCTGCCAACTATCTGCAGACGGTCACATTTTCGGAGCAGGGCTGCCGGAGGCGCCCGGCATGGACCCCTTAACCTACGTTTGAAATTTTAGGTGGCAAGACAAGCAAGCAGCCCCAGTCTCTGTGCCTCTGTGCGAGCAGTGCCATGGGCACATGAGGCTGAGCAACAGCTTTCCAGGCTAGCCACTTCTGGCTGCCAGCTATCTGCAGACATTCGTATATTGTGAGCACGGCTGCCGGAAGCGCCCGGCATGAACCCCCTTACATACGTCTGAAATTTGAGGTGGCAAGACAAGGAAGCAGCCCCAGTCTCTGTGTCTCTGTGCGAGCAGTGCCATGGGCAGATGAGGCTGAGTAACAGCTTTCCAGGCTAGCCTCTTCTGGCTGCTAGCTACCTGGAGACGTTCGCATTTTTGGAGCAGGGCTGCTGGAGGCGCCCGGCATGGACCCCTTAAGATACGTTTGAAATATTAGATGGCAACACAAGCAAGCAGCCCCAGTCTCTGTGCCTCTGTGCAAGCAGTGCCATGGGCAGATGAGGCTGAGCAACCGCTTTAGGCTAGCCCATTCTGGCTGCCAGCTATCTGCAGAGATTCGCATTTTTGGAGCAGGGCTGCTGGAGGCGCCTGGCAAGGACCTTCTAATCTACGTTTGAATTCTGAGGTGGCAAGACAAGCAAGCAGCCCCAGTCTCTGGGCCTCTGTGCGAGCAGTGTCATGGGCAGATGAGGCTGAGCAACAGCTTTCCAGGCTAGCCCCTTCTGGCTGCCAGCTATCTGCAGACGGTCGCATTTTCGGAGCAGGGCTGCCGGAGGCGCCGGGCACTAATCCCCAAAGATACGTTTGAAGTTTGATGTGGGAAGACAAGCAAGCACCATCAGTCTCTGTGCCTCTGTGCGAGCAGTGCCATGGGCAGATGAGGCTGAGCAACAGCTTTCCAGGCTAGCCCCTTCTGGCTGCCAGCTATCTGCAGACGTTCGCATTTTCGGAGCAGGGCGGCTGTAGGCGCCAGGCACGGACCCCCAAAACTACGACTGAAGTTTGAGGTGACAAGACAAGCAAGCAGCCCCATTCTCTGTGCCTCTGTGCGAGCAGTGCCATGAGCAGATGAGGCTGAGCAACAGCTTTCCAGGCTAGCCCCTTCTGGCTGCCAGCTATCTGCAGACATTCGTATATTGTGAGCACGGCTGTCGGTGGCGCCCGGCATGAACCCCCTTACATACATCTGAAATTTGAGGTGGCAAGACAAGCAAGCAGCCCCAGTCTCTGTGCCTCTGTGCGAGCAGTGCCATGGGCAGATGAGGCTGAGCAACAGCTTTCCAGGCTAGCCCCTTCTGGCTGCCAGCTATCTGCAGACGTTCACATTTATAGGAGCAGAGCTGCGAAAGGAGCTTGGCAGGAAGTCCTTCATTCCCAGGCTACGATTGAAGTTTGAGGTGGCAAGACAAGCAAGCAGCCCCAGTCTCTGTTCCTCTGTGCGAGCAGTGCCATGGGCACATCAGGCTGAGCAACAGCTTTCCAGGCTAGCCCCTTCTGGCTGCCAGCTATCTGCAGACATTCGCATTTTTGGAGCAGGTCTGCCGGAGACTCCCTCCAAGGACCCCTTAAGATACGTTTGAAATTTTAGGTGGCAAGACAAGCAAGCCGCCCCAGTCTCTGTGCCTCTGTGCAAGCAGTGCCATGGGCACATGAGGCTGAGCAGCAGCTTTCCAGGCTAGCCCCTTCTGGCTGTCAGCTATCTGCAGACCTTTGGATTTTCGGAGCAGGGCTACCGGAGTTGCCCGGCACGGACCTCCTAATATACGTTTGAAGTTTGAGGTGGCAAGACAAGCAAGCAGCCCTAGTCTCTGTGCCTCTGTGCAACGAGTGCCATGGGCAGATGAGGCTGAGCAACAGCTTTCCAGGCTAGCCCCTTCTGGCTGCCAGCTATCTGCAGACTTTCGAATTTTCGGAACGGGGCGGCTGGAGGCACCAGGCACGGACCCCCAAAGCTACGACTGAAGTTTGAGGTGACAAGACAAACAAGCAGCATCAGTCTCTGTGCCTCTGTGCGAGCAGTGTCATGGGCAGATGAGGCTGAGCAACAGCTTTCCAGGCTAGCCCCTTCTGGCTGCCAACTATCTGCAGACGGTCACATTTTCGGAGCAGGGCTGCCGGAGGCGCCCGGCATGGACCCCTTAACATACGTTTGAAATTTTAGGTGGCAAGACAAGCAAGCAGCCCCAGTCTCTGTGCCTCTGTGCGAGCAGTGCCATGGGCACATGAGGCTGAGCAACAGCTTTCCAGGCTAGCCACTTCTGGCTGCCAGCTATCTGCAGACATTCGTATATTGTGAGCACGGCTGCCGGAAGCGCCCGGCATGAACCCCCTTACATACGTCTGAAATTTGAGGTGGCAAGACAAGCAAGCAGCATCAGTCTCTGTGTCTCTGTGCGAGCAGTGCCATGGGCAGATGAGGCTGAGCAACAGCTTTCCAGGCTAGCCTCTTCTGGCTGCTAGCTACCTGGAGACGTTCGCATTTTTGGAGCAGGGCTGCTGGAGGCGCCCGGCATGGACCCCTTAAGATACGTTTGAAATTTTAGATGGCAACACAAGCAAGCAGCCCCAGTCTCTGTGCCTCTGTGCAAGCAGTGCCATGGGCAGATGAGGCTGAGCAACCGCTTTGCAGGCTAGCCCATTCTGGCTGCCAGCTATCTGCAGAGATTCGCATTTTTGGAGCAGGGCTGCCGGAGGCGCCCGGCATGGACCCCTTAAGATACGTTTGAAATTTTATGTCGCAAGACAAGCAAGCAGACCCAGTCTCTGTGCCTCTGTGCGAGCAGTGTCATGGGCAGATGAGGCTGAGCAACAGCTTTCCAGGCTAGCCCCTTCTGGCTGCCAGCTATCTGCAGACGGTCGCATTTTCACAGCAGGGATGCCGGAGGCGCCAGGCACTAACCCCCAAAGCTACGTTTGAAATGTGGTGTGGCAAGACAAGCAAGTACCATCAGTCTCTCTGCCTCTGTGCAAGCACTGCCATGGGCACATGAGGCTGAGCAACAGCTTTCCAGGCTAGCCCCTTCTGGCTGCCAGCTATCTGCAGACGTTCACATTTATAGGAGCAGAGCTGCGAAAGGAGCTTGGCCGGGAGTCCTTCATTCCCAGGCTACGATTGAAGTTTGAGGTGGCAAGACAAGCAAGCAGCCCCAGTCTCTGTGCCTCTGTGCAAGCAGTGCCACGGGCAGATGAGGCTGAGCAACAGCTTTCCAGGCTAGCCCCTTCTGGCTGCCAGCTATCTGCAGACGTTTACATTTTCACAGCACGGCTGCCGGAGGTGCTTGGCACTGACCCTCAGCTACGTTTGAAGTTTTAAGTGAAAAAACACAAGCAAGCAGCCCCAGTCTCTGGGCCTCTGTGCGAGCAGTGCCATGAGCATATGAGGCTGAGAAACAGCTTTTCAGGCTAGCCCCTTCTGGCTGCCAGCTATCTGCAGAGCTTTGGATTTTCGGAGCAGGGCTACTGGAGGCGCCCGGCACGGAACTCCTAATCTACGTTTGAAGTTTGAGGTGGCAAGACAAGCAAGCAGCCCCAGTCTCTGTGTCTCTGTGCAAGCAGTGCTATGGGCAGATGAGGCTGCGCAACAGCTTTCCACGCTAGCCCCTTCTGGCTGCCAGCTATCTGCAGACGGTCGCATTTTCGGAGCAGGGCTGCCGGAGGCGCCGGGCACTAATCCCCAAAGCTACGTTTGAAGTTTGATGTGGGAAGACAAGCAAGCACCATCAGTCTCTGTGCCTCTGTGCGAGCAGTGCCATGGGCAGATGAGGCTGAGCAACAGCTTTCCAGGCTAGCCCCTTGTGGCTGCCAGCTATCTGCAGACGTTCGCATTTTCGGAGCAGGGCGGCTGTAGGCGCCAGGCACGGACCCCCAAAACTACGACTGAAGTTTGAGGTGACAAGACAAGCAAGCAGCCCCATTCTCTGTGCCTCTGTGCGAGCAGTGCCATGAGCAGATGAGGCTGAGCAACAGCTTTCCAGGCTAGCCCCTTCTGGCTGCCAGCTATCTGCAGACATTCGTATATTGTGAGCACGGCTGTCGGTGGCGCCCGGCATGAACCCCCTTACATACATCTGAAATTTGAGGTGGCAAGACAAGCAAGCAGCCCCAGTCTCTGTGCCTCTGTGCGAGCAGTGCCATGGGCAGATGAGGCTGAGCAACAGCTTTCCAGGCTAGCCCCTTCTGGCTGCCAGCTATCTGCAGACGTTCACATTTATAGGAGCAGAGCTGCGAAAGGAGCTTGGCAGGAAGTCCTTCATTCCCAGTCTACGATTGAAGTTTGAGGTGGCAAGACAAGCAAGCAGCCCTAGTCTCTGTGCCTCTGTGCAACGAGTGCCATGGGCAGATGAGGCTGAGCAACAGCTTTCCAGGCTAGCCCCTTCTGGCTGCCAGCTATCTGCAGACTTTCGAATTTTCGGAACGGGGCGGCTGGAGGCACCAGGCACGGACCCCCAAAGCTACGACTGAAGTTTGAGGTGACAAGACAAACAAGCAGCATCAGTCTCTGTGCCTCTGTGCGAGCAGTGTCATGGGCAGATGAGGCTGAGCAACAGCTTTCCAGGCTAGCCCCTTCTGGCTGCCAACTATCTGCAGACGGTCACATTTTCGGAGCAGGGCTGCCGGAGGCGCCCGGCATGGACCCCTTAACATACGTTTGAAATTTTAGGTGGCAAGACAAGCAAGCAGCCCCAGTCTCTGTGCCTCTGTGCGAGCAGTGCCATGGGCACATGAGGCTGAGCAACAGCTTTCCAGGCTAGCCACTTCTGGCTGCCAGCTATCTGCAGACATTCGTATATTGTGAGCACGGCTGCCGGAAGCGCCCGGCATGAACCCCCTTACATACGTCTGAAATTTGAGGTGGCAAGACAAGCAAGCAGCATCAGTCTCTGTGTCTCTGTGCGAGCAGTGCCATGGGCAGATGAGGCTGAGCAACAGCTTTCCAGGCTAGCCTCTTCTGGCTGCTAGCTACCTGGAGACGTTCGCATTTTTGGAGCAGGGCTGCTGGAGGCGCCCGGCATGGACCCCTTAAGATACGTTTGAAATTTTAGATGGCAACACAAGCAAGCAGCCCCAGTCTCTGTGCCTCTGTGCAAGCAGTGCCATGGGCAGATGAGGCTGAGCAACCGCTTTGCAGGCTAGCCCATTCTGGCTGCCAGCTATCTGCAGATATTCGCATTTTTGGAGCAGGGCTGCCGGAGGCGCCCGGCATGGACCCCTTAAGATACGTTTGAAATTTTATGTCGCAAGACAAGCAAGCAGACCCAGTCTCTGTGCCTCTGTGCGAGCAGTGTCATGGGCAGATGAGGCTGAGCAACAGCTTTCCACGCTAGCCCCTTCTGGCTGCCAGCTATCTGCAGACGGTCGCATTTTCACAGCAGGGATGCCGGAGGCGCCAGGCACTAACCCCCAAAGCTACGTTTGAAATGTGGTGTGGCAAGACAAGCAAGTACCATCAGTCTCTCTGCCTCTGTGCAAGCACTGCCATGGGCACATGAGGCTGAGCAACAGCTTTCCAGGCTAGCCCCTTCTGGCTGCCAGCTATCTGCAGACGTTCACATTTATAGGAGCAGAGCTGCGAAAGGAGCTTGGCCGGGAGTCCTTCATTCCCAGGCTACGATTGAAGTTTGAGGTGGCAAGACAAGCAAGCAGCCCCAGTCTCTGTGCCTCTGTGCAAGCAGTGCCACGGGCAGATGAGGCTGAGCAACAGCTTTCCAGGCTAGCCCCTTCTGGCTGCCAGCTATCTGCAGACGTTTACATTTTCACAGCACGGCTGCCGGAGGTGCTTGGCACTGACCCTCAGCTACGTTTGAAGTTTTAAGTGAAAAAACACAAGCAAGCAGCCCCAGTCTCTGGGCCTCTGTGCGAGCAGTGCCATGAGCATATGAGGCTGAGAAACAGCTTTTCAGGCTAGCCCCTTCTGGCTGCCAGCTATCTGCAGAGCTTTGGATTTTCGGAGCAGGGCTACTGGAGGCGCCCGGCACGGAACTCCTAATCTACGTTTGAAGTTTGAGGTGGCAAGACAAGCAAGCAGCCCCAGTCTCTGTGTCTCTGTGCAAGCAGTGCTATGGGCAGATGAGGCTGCGCAACAGCTTTCCACGCTAGCCCCTTCTGGCTGCCAGCTATCTGCAGACGGTCGCATTTTCGGAGCAGGGCTGCCGGAGGCGCCGGGCACTAATCCCCAAAGCTACGTTTGAAGTTTGATGTGGGAAGACAAGCAAGCACCATCAGTCTCTGTGCCTCTGTGCGAGCAGTGCCATGGGCAGATGAGGCTGAGCAACAGCTTTCCAGGCTAGCCCCTTCTGGCTGCCAGCTATCTGCAGACGTTCGCATTTTCGGAGCAGGGCGGCTGTAGGCGCCAGGCACGGACCCCCAAAACTACGACTGAAGTTTGAGGTGACAAGACAAGCAAGCAGCCCCATTCTCTGTGCCTCTGTGCGAGCAGTGCCATGAGCAGATGAGGCTGAGCAACAGCTTTCCAGGCTAGCCCCTTCTGGCTGCCAGCTATCTGCAGACATTCGTATATTGTGAGCACGGCTGTCGGTGGCGCCCGGCATGAACCCCCTTACATACATCTGAAATTTGAGGTGGCAAGACAAGCAAGCAGCCCCAGTCTCTGTGCCTCTGTGCGAGCAGTGCCATGGGCAGATGAGGCTGAGCAACAGCTTTCCAGGCTAGCCCCTTCTGGCTGCCAGCTATCTGCAGACGTTCACATTTATAGGAGCAGAGCTGCGAAAGAAGCTTGGCAGGAAGTCCTTCATTCCCAGGCTACGATTGAAGTTTTAGGTGGCAAGACAAGCAAGCAGCCCCAGTCTCTGTTCCTCTGTGCGAGCAGTGCCATGGGCAGATGAGGCTGAGCAACAGCTTTCCAGGCTAGCCCCTTCTGGCTGCCAGCTATCTGCAGACATTCGCATTTTTGGAGCAGGTCTGCCGGAGACTCCCGCCAAGGACCCCTTAAGATACGTTTGAAATTTTAGGTGGCAAGACAAGCAAGCCGCCCCAGTCTCTGTGCCTCTGTGCAAGCAGTGCCATGGGCACATGAGGCTGAGCAGCAGCTTTCCAGGCTAGCCCCTTCTGGCTGTCAGCTATCTGCAGACCTTTGGATTTTCGGAGCAGGGCTGCCGGAGTTGCCCGGCACGGACCTCCTAATATACGTTTGAAGTTTGAGGTGGCAAGACAAGCAAGCAGCCCTAGTCTCTGTGCCTCTGTGCAACGAGTGCCATGGGCAGATGAGGCTGAGCAACAGCTTTCCAGGCTAGCCCCTTCTGGCTGCCAGCTATCTGCAGACTTTCGAATTTTCGGAACGGGGCGGCTGGAGGCACCAGGCACGGACCCCCAAAGCTACGACTGAAGTTTGAGGTGACAAGACAAACAAGCAGCATCAGTCTCTGTGCCTCTGTGCGAGCAGTGTCATGGGCAGATGAGGCTGAGCAACAGCTTTCCAGGCTAGCCCCTTCTGGCTGCCAACTATCTGCAGACGGTCACATTTTCGGAGCAGGGCTGCCGGAGGCGCCCGGCATGGACCCCTTAACATACGTTTGAAATTTTAGGTGGCAAGACAAGCAAGCAGCCCCAGTCTCTGTGCCTCTGTGCGAGCAGTGCCATGGGCAGATGAGGCTGAGCAACAGCTTTCCAGGCTAGCCACTTCTGGCTGCCAGCTATCTGCAGACATTCGTATATTGTGAGCACGGCTGCCGGAAGCGCCCGGCATGAACCCCCTTACATACGTCTGAAATTTGAGGTGGCAAGACAAGCAAGCAGCATCAGTCTCTGTGTCTCTGTGCGAGCAGTGCCATGGGCAGATGAGGCTGAGCAACAGCTTTCCAGGCTAGCCTCTTCTGGCTGCTAGCTACCTGGAGACGTTCGCATTTTTGGAGCAGGGCTGCTGGAGGCGCCCGGCATGGACCCCTTAAGATACGTTTGAAATTTTAGATGGCAACACAAGCAAGCAGCCCCAGTCTCTGTGCCTCTGTGCAAGCAGTGCCATGGGCAGATGAGGCTGAGCAACCGCTTTGCAGGCTAGCCCATTCTGGCTGCCAGCTATCTGCAGAGATTCGCATTTTTGGAGCAGGGCTGCCGGAGGCGCCCGGCATGGACCCCTTAAGATACGTTTGAAATTTTATGTCGCAAGACAAGCAAGCAGACCCAGTCTCTGTGCCTCTGTGCGAGCAGTGTCATGGGCAGATGAGGCTGAGCAACAGCTTTCCAGGCTAGCCCCTTCTGGCTGCCAGCTATCTGCAGACGGTCGCATTTTCACAGCAGGGATGCCGGAGGCGCCAGGCACTAACCCCCAAAGCTACGTTTGAAATGTGGTGTGGCAAGACAAGCAAGTACCATCAGTCTCTCTGCCTCTGTGCAAGCACTGCCATGGGCACATGAGGCTGAGCAACAGCTTTCCAGGCTAGCCCCTTCTGGCTGCCAGCTATCTGCAGACGTTCACATTTATAGGAGCAGAGCTGCGAAAGGAGCTTGGCCGGGAGTCCTTCATTCCCAGGCTACGATTGAAGTTTGAGGTGGCAAGACAAGCAAGCAGCCCCAGTCTCTGTGCCTCTGTGCAAACAGTGCCACGGGCAGATGAGGCTGAGCAACAGCTTTCCAGGCTAGCCCCTTCTGGCTGGCAGCTATCTGCAGACGTTTACATTTTCACAGCACGGCTGCCGGAGGTGCTTGGCACTGACCCTCAGCTACGTTTGAAGTTTTAAGTGAAAAAACACAAGCAAGCAGCCCCAGTCTCTGGGCCTCTGTGCGAGCAGTGCCATGAGCATATGAGGCTGAGAAACAGCTTTTCAGGCTAGCCACTTCTGGCTGCCAGCTATCTGCAGAGCTTTGGATTTTCGGAGCAGGGCTACTGGAGGCGCCCGGCACGGAACTCCTAATCTACGTTTGAAGTTTGAGGTGGCAAGACAAGCAAGCAGCCCCAGTCTCTGTGTCTCTGTGCAAGCAGTGCTATGGGCAGATGAGGCTGCGCAACAGCTTTCCACGCTAGCCCCTTCTGGCTGCCAGCTATCTGCAGACGTTCGCATTTTCACAGCACGGCTGCCGGAGGCGCTTAGCACTGACCCCCTCAGATACGTTTGAAGTTTTAAGTGACAAGACAAGCAAGCAGCCCCAGTCTCTGGGCCTCTGTGCAAGGAGAGCCATGGGCAGATGAGGCTGAGCAACAGCTTTCCAGGATAGCCCCTTCTGGCTGCCAGCTATCTGCAGACGTTCGCATTTTTGGAGCAGGGCTGCTGGAGGTGCACGCCATGGACCCCTTAAGATACTTTTGAAATTTGAGATGGCAACACAAGCAAGAAGCCCCAGTCTCTGCGCCTCTGTGCAAGCAGTGCCATGGGCAGATCAGACTGAGCAACAGCTTTCCAGTCTAGACCCTTCTGGCTTCCAGCTATCTGCAGACATTCACATTTTAGGAGCAGGGCTGCGAAAGGATCCTGGCAGGGACCTCTCCATTCCCAGGAGACGTTTGAAGTTTGAGGTGGCAAGACAAACAAGCAGCATCAGTCTCTGTGCCTCTGTGCGAGCAGTGCCATGGGCAGATGAGGCTGAGCAACAGCTTTCCAGGCTAGCCCCTTCTGGCTGCCAGCTATCTGCAGATGTTCGCATTTTCGGAGCAGGGCGGCTGGAGGCGCCAGGCACGGACCCCCAAAGCTACGACTGAAGTTTTAAGTGACAAGACAAGCAAGCAGCCCCAGTCTCTGGGCCTCTGTGCGAGCAGTTCCATGGGCAGATGAGGCTGAGCAACAGCCTTCCAGGCTAGCACCTTCTGGCTGCCAGCTATCTGCAGACATTCATATATTGTGAGCACGGCTGCCGGAGGCGTCCGGCATGAACCCCCTTACATACGTCTGAAGTTTGAGGTGACAAGACAAGCAAGCAGCCCCAGTCTCTGTTCCTTTGTGCGAGCAGTGCCATGGGCACATGAGGCTGAGCAACAGCTTTCCAGGCTAGCCTCCTCTGGCTGCCAGCCATCTGCAGACGTTTGCATTTTCACAGCAGGTCTGCCGGACGCGCCTGGCACGAACCTCCTAAGCCACGATTGAAGTTTGAGGTGGCAAGACAAGCAAACAGCCCCAGTTTCTCTGCCTCTCTGCAAGCAGTGCCATGGGCAGATGAGGCTGAGCAACAGCTTTCCAGGCTAGCCCCTTCTGGCTGCCAGCTATCTGCAGACGTTCGCATTTTTGGAGCAGGGCTGCCGGAGGCGCCCGGCATGGACCCCTTAAGATACGTTTGAAATTTTAGGTGGCAAAACAAGCAAGCAGCCCCAGTCTCTGTGCATCTGTTCAAGCAGTGCCATGGGCAGATGAGGCTGAGCAACAGCTTTCCAGGCTAGCCCCTTCTGGCTGCCAGCTATCTGCAGACGTTTGCATTTTCGGAGCAGGGCTGCTGGAGGCTCAAGGCACGCACCTCCTAAGATACTTTTGAAGTTTGAGGTGGCAAGACAAACAAGCAGCCCCAGTCTCTGTGCCTCTGTGCGAGCAGTGTCATGGGCAGATGAGGCTGAGCAACAGTTTTGCATATAAGCACCTTCTGGCTGCCAGCTCTCTGCAGACATTCGCATTTTCGGAGCAGGGCTGCCGAAGGCGCCAGGCACGGACCCCCTAAGCTACGTTTGAAATTTGAGGTGGCAAGACAAACAAGCAGCCGCAGTCTCTCTGCCTCTGTGCGAGCAGTGCCATGGGCAGGTGAGGTTGATCAACATCTTTCCAGGCTAGCCCCTTCTACCTGCCAGCTATCTGCAGACATTCGCATTTTCAGATCAGGTCTTCCAAAGAACCCTGGCAGGGACCCCCCCTTTCCCAGGATACTTTTGAAGTTTGAGGTGGCAAGACAAGCAAACAGCCCCAGTCTCTGTTCCTCTGTGCGAGCAGTGCCATGGGCACATGAGGCTGAGCAACAGCATTCCAGGCTAGCCCCTTCTGGCTGCCAGCTATCTGCAGACGTTCACATTTTCAGAGCAGGGCGGCTGGAGACGCCCGGCACTGACCCCCAAAGATACGTTTCAAGTTTGAGGTGGCAAGACAAGCAAGCAGCATCAGTCTCTGTGCCTCTGTGTGAGCAGTGCCATTGGCAGATCAGACTGAGCAACAGCTTTCCAGGCTAGACCCTTCTGGCTGCCAGCTATCTGCAGACATTCGCATTTTCACAGCATGGCTGCCGGAGGCGCTTGGCACTGACCCCCTCAGCTACGTTTGAAATTTTAAGAGACAAGACAAGAAAGCAGACCCAGTCTCTGTGCCTCTGTGCAAGCAGTGCCATGGGCAGATGAGGCTGAGCAACAGCTTTCCAGGCTAGCCCCTTCTGGCTGCCAGCTATCTGCAGACGTTCACATTTTCGGAGCAGGGTGGCTGGAGGCGCCAGGCACGGACCCCCAAAGCTACGACTGAAGTTTGAGGTGACAAGACAAACAAGCAGCATCAGTCTCTGTGCCTCCGTGGAAGCATTGCCATGGGCAGATGAGGCTGAGCAACAGCTTTCCAGGCTAGCCCCTTGTGGCTGCCAGCTATCTGCAGACGTTCGCATTTTCGGAGCAGGGCGGCTGGAGGCGCCAGGCACGGACCCCCAAAACTACGATTGAAGTTTTAAGTTACAAGACAAGCAAGGAGCCCCAGTCTCTGGGCCTCTGTGCGAGCAGTTCCATGGGCAGATGAGGCTGAGCAACAGCCTTCCAGGCTAGCACCTTCTGGCTGCCAGCTATCTGCAGACATTCATATATTGTGAGCACGGCTGCCGGAGGCGCCCGGCATGAACCCCCTTACATACGTCTGAAGTTTGAGGTGACAAGACAAGCAAGCAGCCCCAGTCTCTGTTCCTTTGTGCGAGCAGTGCCATGGGCACATGAGGCTGAGCAACAGCTTTCCAGGCTAGCCTCCTCTGGCTGCCAGCCATCTGCAGACGTTTGCATTTTCACAGCAGGTCTGCCGGACGCGCCTGGCACGAACCTCCTAAGCCACGATTGAAGTTTGAGGTGGCAAGACAAGCAAACAGCCCCAGTTTCTCTGCCTCTCTGCAAGCAGTGCCATGGGCAGATGAGGCTGAGCAACAGCTTTCCAGGCTAGCCCCTTCTGGCTGCCAGCTATCTGCAGACGTTCGCATTTTTGGAGCACGGCTGCCGGAGGCGCCCGGCATGGACCCATTAAGATACGTTTGAAATTTTAGGTGGCAAAACAAGCAAGCAGCCCCTGTCTCTGTGCATCTGTTCAAGCAGTGCCATGGGCAGATGAGGCTGAGCAACAGCTTTCCAGGCTAGCCCCTTCTGGCTGCCAGCTATCTGCAGACGTTTGCATTTTCGGAGCAGGGCTGCTGGAGGCGCAAGGCACGCACCTCCTAAGATACTTTTGAAGTTTGAGGTGGCAAGACAAACAAGCAGCCCCAGTCTCTGTGCCTCTGTGCGAGCAGTGTCATGGGCAGATGAGGCTGAGCAACAGCTTTGCATATAAGCACCTTCTGGCTGCCAGCTATCTGCAGACATTCGCATTTTCGGAGCAGGGCTGCCGAAGGCGCCAGGCACGGACCCCCTAAGCTACGTTTGAAATTTGAGGTGGCAAGACAAACAAGCAGCCGCAGTCTCTCTGCCTCTGTGCGAGCAGTGCCATGGGCAGGTGAGGTTGATCAACATCTTTCCAGGCTAGCCCCTTCTACCTGCCAGCTATCTGCAGACATTCGCATTTTCAGATCAGGTCTTCCAAAGAACCCTGGCAGGGACCCCCCCTTTCCCAGGATACGTTTGAAGTTTGAGGTGGCAAGACAAGCAAACAGCCCCAGTCTCTGTTCCTCTGTGCGAGCAGTGCCATGGGCACATGAGGCTGAGAAACAGCATTCCAGGCTAGCCCCTTCTGGCTGCCAGCTATCTGCAGACGTTCACATTTTCAGAGCAGGGCGGCTGGAGACGCCCGGCACTGACCCCCAAAGATACGTTTCAAGTTTGAGGTGGCAAGACAAGCAAGCAGCATCAGTCTCTGTGCCTCTGTGTGAGCAGTGCCATTGGCAGATCAGACTGAGCAACAGCTTTCCAGGCTAGACCCTTCTGGGTGCCAGCTATCTGCAGACATTCGCATTTTCACAGCATGGCTGCCGGAGGCGCTTGGCACTGACCCCCTCAGCTACGTTTGAAATTTTAAGAGACAAGACAAGAAAGCAGCCCCAGTCTCTGTGCCTCTGTGCAAGCAGTGCCATGGGCAGATGAGGCTGAGCAACAGCTTTCCACGCTAGCCCCTTCTGGCTGCCAGCTATCTGCAGACGTTCGCATTTTCACAGGACGGCTGCCGGAGGCGCTTGGCAGTGACCCCCTCAGATACGTTTGAAGTTTTAAGTGACAAGACAAGCAAGCAGCCCCAGTCTCTGGGCCTCTGTGCAAGGAGAGCCATGGACAGATGAGGCTGAGCAACAGCTTTCCAGGCTAGCCCCTTCTGGCTGCCAGCTATCTGCAGACGTTCGCATTTTTGGAGCAGGGCTGCCGGAGGTGCACGCCATGGACCCCTTAAGATACTTTTGAAATTTGAGGTGGCAACACAAGCAAGCAGCCCCAGTCTCTGGGCCTCTGTGCGAGCAGTGTCATGGGCAGATCAGACTGAGCAACAGCTTTCCAGGCTAGACCCTTCTGGCTGCCAGCTATCTGCAGACATTCACATTTTAGGAGCAGGGCTGCGAAAGGATCCTGGCAGGGACCTCTCCATTCCCAGGAGACGTTTGAAGTTTGAGGTGGCAAGACAAGCAAGCATCCCTAGTCTCTGTGCCTCTGTGCAAGCAGTGCCATGGGCAGATGAGGCTGAGCAACAGCTTTCCAGGCTAGCCCCTTCTGGCTGCCAGCTATCTGCAGACGTTCACATTTTCGAAGCAGGGTGGCTGGAGGCGCCAGGCACGGACCCCCAAAGCTACGACTGAAGTTTGAGGTGACAAGACAAACAAGCAGCATCAGTCTCTGTGCCTCTGTGGAAGCATTGCCATGGGCAGATGAGGCTGAGCAACAGCTTTCCAGGCTAGCCCCTTCTGGCTGCCAGCTATCTGCAGACGTTCGCATTTTCGGAGCAGGGCGGCTGGAGGCGCCAGGCACGGACCCCCAAAACTACGATTGAAGTTTTAAGTTACAAGACAAGCAAGCAGCCCCAGTCTCTGGGCCTCTGTGCGAGCAGTTCCATGGGCAGATGAGGCTGAGCAACAGCCTTCCAGGCTAGCACCTTCTGGCTGCCAGCTATCTGCAGACATTCATATATTGTGAGCACGGCTGCCGGAGGCGCCCGGCATGAACCCCCTTACATACGTCTGAAATTTGAGGTGGCAAGACAAGCAAGCAGCCCCAGTCTCTGTTCCTTTGTGCGAGCAGTGCCATGGGCACATGAGGCTGAGCAACAGTTTTCCAGGCTAGCCTCCTCTGGCTGCCAGCTATCTGCAGACTTTTGCATTTTCACAGCAGGTCTGCCGGACGCGCCTGGCACGAACCTCCTAAGACACGATTGAAGTTTGAGGTGGCAAGACAAGCAAACAGCCCCAGTTTCTCTGCCTCTCTGCAACAAGTGCCATGGGCAGATGAGGCTGAGCAACAGCTTTCCAGGCTAGCCCCTTCTGGCTGCCAGCTATCTGCAGACGTTCGCATTTTTGGAGCAGGGCTGCCGGAGGCGCCCGGCATGGACCCATTAAGATACGTTTGAAATTTTAGGTGGCAAGACAAGCAAGCAGCCCCAGTCTCTGTGCCTCTGTTCAAGCAGTGCCATGGGCAGATGAGGCTGAGCAACAGCTTTCCAGGCTAGCCCCTTCTGGCTGCCAGCTATCTGCAGACGTTTGCATTTTCGGAGCAGGGCTGCTGGAGGCGCAAGGCACACACCTCCTAAGATACTTTTGAAGTTTGAGGTGGCAAGACAAACAAGCAGCCCCAGTCTCTGTGCCTCTGTGCGAGCAGTGTCATGGGCAGATGAGGCTGAGCAACAGCTTTGCATATAAGCACCTTCTGGCTGCCAGCTATCTGCAGACATTCGCATTTTCGGAGCAGGGCTGCCGAAGGCGCCAGGCACGGACCCCCTAAGCTACGTTTGAAATTTGAGGTAGCAAGACAAGCAAGCAGCCGCAGTCTCTGTGCCTCTGTGCGAGCAGTGCCATGGGCAGGTGAGGTTGATCAACATCTTTCCAGGCTAGCCCCTTCTACCTGCCAGCTATCTGCAGACATTCGCATTTTCAGATCAGGTCTTCCAAAGAACCCTGGCAGGGACCCCCCCTTTCCCAGGATACGTTTGAAGTTTGAGGTGGCAAGACAAGCAAACAGCCCCAGTCTCTGTTCCTCTGTGCGAGCAGTGCCATGGGCACATGAGGCTGAGCAACAGCATTCCAGGCTAGCCCCTTCTGGCTGCCAGCTATCTGCAGACGTTCACATTTTCAGAGCAGGGCGGCTGGAGACGCCCGGCACTGACCCCCAAAGATACGTTTCAAGTTTGAGGTGGCAAGACAAGCAAGCAGCATCAGTCTCTGTGCCTCTGTGTGAGCAGTGCCATTGGCAGATCAGACTGAGCAACAGCTTTCCAGGCTAGACCCTTCTGGCTGCCAGCTATCTGCAGACATTCGCATTTTCACAGCATGGCTGCCGGAGGCGCTTGGCACTGACCCCCTCAGCTACGTTTGAAATTTTAAGGGACAAGACAAGAAAGCAGCCCCTGCCTCTGTGCCTCTGTGCGAGCAGTGCCATGAGCAGATGAGGCTGAGCAAGAGCTTTCCAGGCTAGCCCCTTCTGGCTGCCAGCTATCTGCAGACCTTTCATTTTTGGAGCAGGGCGGGTGGACGCGCCTGGCAACAACACCCTAAGATATGTTTGAGGTTGCAAGACAAGGAACCAGCCCCAGTCTCTGTGCCTCTGTGCGAGCAGTGCCATGGGCAGATGAGGTTGAGCAACAGCTTTCCAGGCTAGCCTCTTCTGGCTGCCTGCTATCTGCAGACGTTCGCAATTTCAGAGCAGGTCTCCCAAAGAAGCCTGGCAGGGACCCCTCCTTTCCCAGGCTACGTTTGATGTTTGAGGTGGAAAGAGAAGCAAGCACCCCCAGTCTCTGTGCCTCTGTGCGAGCAGTGCCATGGGCAGATGAGGCTGAGCAACAGCTTTCCAGGCTAGCCCCTTCTGGCTTCCAGCTATGTCGCCTTCGTTGGCGTGGCGACCTGGTTCAGGGACGGCTCGGCGACCCACCCCTCGGCCGCTCGGGTCATCAGCACGCAGACACCAATGTGGTGGACGGCAAATGGCTTTTATTGATAAATAACACAGCGTTATATAGCCTAGGTTTACAGCATCATTTCCATCTGCTTACTTCACGGGTTAAACACTATTGGCTATTAGGAGAGGGGGGGCACACTACCTTTCCGTACAGTGCGACATCTTCAGACCGCCAAGCCTTAACTACCCACATTTCCCCCCTTCTTATGCTTAACTAAATAGGCTAATATGAAATATAAAGTTGTAATACTTAACTTAACTTAGTCTTTAACTTAAGGCTTAAAATTAAATATTATGTTAGACTTAACCTTAATTAATCTTAACTATAACTTAAAAATATAAATATTAAGATCTTACGATAACAAATATAAGGCGCCTTGAAGAAATGCATTTGTAAATTAGCTAAAATATAATCTGAAATATATATAATATAATCTTAAAATATAATCTTAAAGTCTTAAAAATTCTATCGATATTCTTATATTTATTCTATATTTTACATTATATTTATTGTTTTAAAAAGGATATGCTATAAACCTGAAAAAGTATAAGGCACAGTAAACAGGTAAAAGTTGAGGTAAATTTTTAGGATAACACTGGGTAGGTACGTTTCTAAAGCAGCTGACGGTGTTCTACGAACATAATGTTAACTTTCTCCAATCGACTCTTGACGAACGACACGATTCCATTCAGTATACAGGGTCCAAAAATTAGTGCTATTACAATCATCGCGATTGGTCCTATCAAGGTGGATAGCAAGGTGGTTAACCATGGGATTAAACACTGCCAGAGATATGCCTGGAGTAAGGCCTGTTTTGGAACAGATCCATTGAGCTCCTTCAGAGGGAATAACCCATTTTTCTTTGGTTTTTCCCACTGTGGACGAGACAGAACTACAGAGCTTCCGTTTGTGTCCCCACACATTGCCTATACAGGTCCCAGATCCAGAAACATATTGCATGGTTATCCTCCTTTTCTTCTCTCCCCAAGAACACTGAAGTGGTACGGATCGGGTGTCTAGGCTATATGTTGTGTTTACCCCTATAGCCTCATGAAAAGGGGGTTTCACGTCATAGCACAACCAACAGTGTGCAGTTAGGTTTGGGTTGGTTTGATTCAAGGTGTCATAGGTAGCTCGCATTAGTTTCCATAAGGGGGGTTCCCTCATCCCATCGAGGGAGGATATTACATCACTTTGGGTGGTCTCCAGGGGACTAGAAGTTATCTGTGGTCCACTAACAATTGGATTGGAGCCAACTCCATGAGGAGGGTTTTTTATTATTTCCTCCTTCCTTATATGTATCAATCCACCTCGATCTTGTCCTGGTTCCCAATACCTAATTTCCCAAGTTCTTCCCGTTACCCATCTTGAGTCTTCTGGATGAATTACTTGGAGGATTATAGCGTCACAATTACTGTACCCTACAGATCCTCCAGACCAATCAAGTCGTGGATGTTTGCAACCTAGTGGTCCCCATGTTGTCGTTAAATATTTGTCTGGGACTGGGGGTGTCCAAGCGGAGGCGATAGTGACACAGTCCCAATATGCGCAATAATATTGATTAGGAGAATTACAATATCCCTTTCCTGGGTTAGATTGTGGACATAAGTAATAGGGCCACTGGTTTAGGCAGGGCTGTATGGGTGCTAATTCACACAGGTGAGCAGCAAATCTAGGAGGTCCTGCTGTTATGACTTCCCTTACTACTCGACCATTTACAAGGTTCCGTGGGACCCACCTATATGGCTGATGGTGATGGTAACTTGATTCTGCCTGTCCTATAGTGACAAGCTCCAAGATTAGGATCACACAAAGGCATCGTAGCCCCCCTTTGCGGACGCTATTCTGCCGTTGTCTGGATTCTGTCCGTGAGGAGGTTTCAGGCTTGGACAGGACATTTGCCGACTTGTCGTCTTCTCTTGTCACTGGGGTGTACGGGTTACGGGGGTGTCCGATGATCCGGTCCTGTGGACAAAAACTCACAGTTTTCATTAGTTTTATTCTGGCTAGTATGGTGCGAACAGCCACCTGGATCGGGGTTAGATGCTCTTCCTTCGCGACATGCTTAATCATGTCTGCGATACTTGACCCCGCTGATAGTGATCGCAGGATTTCTTTGGTTGTCGAATTACACTGCTGATGTAAACATTCCGCTATGACTGGGCCTTTTGCCTCTGCAGGCAAGGCTGAAGAATCGACCGCTGCTTGGAGACGATCCACAAATTTTGTGATGCTCTCACTTTCACTTTGCTTTATTGTGGACCATGGCGATGGTTTGGTAATGACTCTAGAGGTTGTGCGAATAGCTTCTCTGGCCGCACGAGTAGTTGCCATAACTTCATGGGCCCGCAGGGCTTGGGCTTGTGCCTGGGGAGTAATCATTGTGGGATCTGTACCCATTAACCGCTGCAGGCTGGAACCATGCAGTGGATGGTCTGCCCCAGTTACTTGGGCTAGTTGCTTTGTACAGTTGTCCTCCCATTCTTGTTTAAAAACGATCATCCCTGCCCCATCAAAGATCAATCTACAAGTTTGTTTTATATCGAATGGGAGCATATCGTCTCCCTCGAATACACCATCTATAAGGGTAGAGACCATGGCAGAATTAAGGCCTTTATCTGCGATTGCCTTAACAATCGCTTGTATGTCCTTAGGGTTTATAGGTGAGTGGACCCTCTGTCCCCCGTCCGTCACCCGGACCGGGAACGCTAGCGCGGCTGATGGGGCCCAGTCGGCGCACGCAATCTTTATTCTCCTCCAGTCCGTGAGAGGGATTTCTCCCCCTCGCGGTTCCTGTTTAATTTGGATGGGAATATTTTGACTCTTGACTTTATTTATCTCTGTTTCCTCCTCTACTACGTTTAAATCAGTTGCGAGCCACTCGTCCCCGCTAGTGTTTGAATCAGAGTCGGAACTCGACTGACTGGTTACTTCCGGTCTCCAGTACCTTTTTGCTGAGCTCCGGCCCCCTCCCCTATGGGCGGGCCGCTCCTCCCCCCCGGGCCCGCCCCGCGCTCTGCTCGGCGGGGTGCCTACCCCACAGGCGCACCTTTTGAAATGCACGCTCTGATTGGCTTTCTGCCCCCCGCTCGCCCCCCTGTTCTCTTCCACCTCCCGCTTGATAACTTGTGCGCTTGATAACTTCAGCGCTTCCTCCCTGTTATCACCAAAGGAATTTTCATCCCGCCTTTCCCCTTTGGGCTCGGCGCCATCTTGGGGCGCATAGGGCGGTGGTGTAGCCCAGACTTCCTCAGACCCGGTTTTTTTCCGCGGCGCTCCTAGCCTCCTCGGCTAACCCGCCCCAGAAGGATTTAGCCTGTTTCTCTCCCTCCATAAGCGGGTCGGGGTCCGGGAGTTGAGGGGATATATCGCCCTCTTGCTGATCTTTAGGCTCAGCAGAGCCGTTATCGTCTGGGGGGTGCAAAGTCTGTGTGGCTGCCCCGATTCCCAATTTTGGGGTAGCAAACAAACAGCTCCCTGCCGCCTTCCAGGTCTCCTGCTCTTGTCTAGCTTTCTGCAGGGCCTGTACGACTTTCCCCCACGACTTAAGGTTTTTCCCACAACCCGAGGACATCATCTCCTCGGCTAACGCTTTAGTGCACTTATCCCACACCTCAGGGTGGAAAATATCCACCGGCTGGTCAATGACCCCAATATGCAAAAGTCTCGCAACTGCGAGCGTAAAATCTTTGGGCTTACAATCAATCCCCCAATGCTTATGTAATTGCGATACGACCTTCACAAGGGATTCCATCTTCCTTGCTAGTCCAGGAGCGTCCTTCCCTGCCGGGCTGGTCCTGCCGCTCCGGCCGCCGTTCACCCGATTCCAGGCAAGTCTTTCCCGGGTTTTGGCACCACTTGTCGCCTTCGTTGGCGTGGCGACCTGGTTCAGGGACGGCTCGGCGACCCACCCCTCGGCCGCTCGGGTCATCAGCACGCAGACACCAATGTGGTGGATGGCAAATGGCGTTTATTGATAAATAACACAGCATTATATAGCCTAGGTTTACAGCATCATTTCCGTCTGCTTACTTCACGGGTTAAACACTATTGGATATTAGGAGAGGGGGGGCACACTACCTTTCCGTACACGCGACATCTTCAGACAGCCAAGCCTTAACTACCCACACAGCTATCTGCAGACGTTCGCATTGTCTGAGCAGGGCTGCTGGAGGATCCCGGCACGGACCTCCTAAGTTACATTTGAAGTTTGAAGTGGCAAGACAAGCAAGCAGCCCCAATCTCTGTGCCTCTTTGCGAGCAGTGCCATGGGCAGATGAGGCTGAGCAACAGTATTCCAGGCTAGATCCTTCTGCCTGCCAGCTATCTGCAGACGTTCGCATTTTCAGAGCACTTCTGCTGGAGGCGCCAGGCACGGACCCCCAAAGCTACAATTGAATTTTGATGTGGCAAGACAAGCAAGCAGCATCAGTCTCTGTGCCTCTGTGCGAGCAGTGCCATGGGCAGATGAGGCTGAGCAACACTTTTCAGGCTAGCCCTTTCTGGCTGCCAGCTATCTGCAGACATTTGCAATTTCAGGGCAGGGCTGCCGGAGTCTCCCGGCACTGACCCCCTAAGCTAAGTTTGAAGTTTGAGGTGGCAAGACAAGCAAGCAGCCCCAGTCTCTGTGCCTCTGTGCGAGCAGTGCCATGGGCACATGAGGCTGAGCAACAGCTTTCCAGGCTAGCCCCTTCTGGCAGCCAGCTATCTGCAGAGATTCGCATGTTCAGAGCAGGTCTCCCAAAGGAGCCTGGAAGGGACACCCCCTTTCCCAGGATACGTTTGAATTCTGAGGTGGCAAGACAAGCAAGCAGCCCCAGTCTCTGTGCCTCTGTGCGAGCAGTGCCATGGGCAGATGAGGCTGAGCTACAGCTTTACAGGCTAGCCACTTCTGGCTGCCAGCTATCTGCAGACGTTCGCATTTTCGGAGCAGGGCTGCTGGAGTCTCCCGGCTCTGACCCCCTAAGATGCGTTCGAAGTTTGAGGTGGCAAGACAAGCGACCAGCCTGAGGCTCTGTGCCTCTGTGCGAGCAGTGCCATGGGCAGATGAGACTGAGCAACAGCTTTCCAGGCTAGCCCCTTCTGGCTGCCAGCTATCTGCAGACGTTTGCATTTTCACAGCAGGGCTGCCGGACGCACCGGGCACGAACCTTCTAAGCCACGATTCAAGTTTGAGGTTGCAAGACAAGCAAACAGCCCCAGTGTCTCTGCCTGTCTGCAAGCAGTGCCATGGGCAGATGAGGATAGCAACAGACTTTCAAGCTAGACCCTTCTGGCTGCCAGCTATCTGCAGACATTCACATTTTCGGAGCAGGGCTGCCGAAGGCGCTCGACATACGCACCCTAATATACGTTTCAAGTTTGAGGTGGCAAGACAAGCAAGCAGCACCAGTCTCCGTGCCTCTGTGAGAGCAGTGCCATGGGCACATGAGGCTGAGCAACAGCTTTCCAGGCTAGCCCCTTCTGGCTGCCAGCTCTCTGCAGACATTCGCATTTTGGGAGCAGGGCTGCCGGAGCCGCCCTGCATGGACCCCTTAAGATACGTTTGAAATTTGAGGTGGCAAGACAAACAAGCAGCCCCAGTCTCTGTGCCTCTGTGCGAGCAGTGCCATGGGCAGGTGAGGCTGAGCAACATCTTTCCAGGCTAGCCCCTTCTGGCTTCAGCTATCTGCAGACGTTCGCATTGTCAAGGCAGGGCTCACGGAGGCGCCTGGGACGGACATCCTACGCTACGTTTGAAGTTTGAGGTGGCAAGACAAGCATGCTGCACCAGTCTCTGTGCCTCTGTGCAAGCAGTGCCATTGGCAGATGAGGCTGAGCAACAGCTTTTCAGGCTAGTCCCTTCTGCCTGCCAGCGATCTGCAGCCATTTTCATTTTCGGAGCAGGGATACCGGCGGCGCCCGGCACGGGCCCCCTAAGATACGTTTGACGTTTGAGGTGACAAGACAAGCACGCAGACCCAGTCTCTGTGTCTCTGTGCGAGCACTGCCATGGGCACATGAGGCTGAGCAACAGATTTCCAGGCTAGCCCCTATTGAATTTCATCTATCTTCAGACGTTCGCATTTTCGAAGCACGTCTGCTGGAGGCGCTTGGCACTGACCTCCTAATATACGTTTGAAGTTTGAGGTGACTAGACAAGCAAGCAGCCCCAGTCTCTGTGCCTCTGTGTGAGCAGTGCCATGGGCAGATGAGTCTGAGCAACAGCTTTCCAGGCTAGCCCCTTCTGTCTGCCAACTATCTGCGGACGTTCACATTTTAGGAGCAAGGCGGATGGAAGCGCTTGGCACTAAGTCCCAAATATACTTTTGAATTTTGAGGTGGCAAGACAAGTAAGTATCATCAGTCTCTGTGCCTCTGTGCAAGCAGTGCCATGGGCAGATGAGGCTGAACAACAGCTTTCCAGGCTAGCCCCTTCTGGCTGCCAGCTATCTGCAGACCTTGCAATTTTCGGAGCAGGGCTGCTGGACGCACCTGGCACGGACCCCTAATATACGTTTGAATTTTCAGGTTTAAAGACAAGGAACCAACCCCAGTCTCTGTGCCTCTGTGCGAGCAGTGCCATGGGCAGATGAGGCTGAGCAACAGCTTTCCAGGCTAGTCAATTCTGGCTGCCAACTATCTGCAGACGTTTGCATTTTCGGACAAGGGCTTCCGAAGTGTCCCGGCAGGGACCCCCTAAGATGCGTTTGAAGTTTGAGGTGGCAAGACAAGGAAGCAGCCCCAGTCTCTGCGCCTCTGTGCGAGCAGTGCCATGGACAGACGAGGCTGAGCAACAGCTTTCAAGGCTAACTCTTTCTGGCTGAGAGCTATCTGCAGACGTTCGCATTTTTGGAGTAGGACTGAGAAATGAACCTGTCAGTGACTATCACCCTTCCCAGGCTATGTTTGAAGTTTGAGGCGGCAAGACAAGCAAGCAGCCCCAGTCTCTGTGCCTCTGTGCGAGCAGTGCCATGGGCAGATGAGGCTGAGCAACAGCTTTCCAGGCTAGCTCTTTCTGGCTGCGAGCTATCTGCAGACGTTCGCATTTTCGGAGCAGGGCTGCCGGAGGTACCCTGCTAGGAATCCCAAAGTTACGTTTGAAGTTTTAGGTGGCAAGACAAGCAAACAACCCCAGTCTCTGTGCCTCTGTGCGAGCAGTGCCATGGGCAGATGAGGCTGAGCAACAGCTTTCCAGGCTAGTCACTTCTGGCTGCCAACTGTCTGCAGACGTTTTCATTTTCGGACAAGGGCTTCCGAAGTGTCCCGGCAGGGACCCCCTAAGATGCGTTTGAAGTTTGAGGTGGCAAGACAAGCAAGCAGCCGCAGTCTCTGTGCCTCTGTGCGAGCAGTGCCATGGACAGATGAGGCTGAGCAACAGCTTTCCAGACTAGCTCTTTATGGCTGCGAGCTATCTGCAGATGTTCGCATTCTCAGAGCAGGGCTGCAGGAGGCGCCCTGCACGGACCGCCAAAGCTACGTTTGAAGTTTGAGGTGGTAAGACAAACAAGCAGCCCCAGTCTCTGTGCCTCTGTGCGAGGAGAGCCATGGGCAGATGAGGCTGAGCAACAGCTTTCCAGGCTAGCTCTTTCTGCCTGCGAGCTATCTGCAGACGTTCGCATTCTGGGAGCAGGGCTTCCGGAGGTACCCTGCTAGGACTCCCAAAGCTACGTTTGAAGTTTGAGGGGGCAAGACAAGCAAGCAGCCCCAGTCTCTGCGCCTCTGTGCGAGCAGTGCCATGGGCAGATGAGGCTGAGCAACAGCTTTCCAGGCTAGCTCTTTCTGCCTGCGAGCTATCTGCAGACGTTCGCATTTTCGGAGCAGGGCTGCCGGAGGTCCCCTGCTAGGAATCCCAAGGCTACGTTTGAAGTTTTAGGTGACAAGACAAGGAAGCAGCCCCAGTCTCTGCGCCTCTGTGCGAGCAGTGCCATGGGCAGATGAGGCTGAGCAACAGCTTTCCAGGCTAGTTCTTTCTGGCTGAGAGCTATCTGCAGACGTTCGCATTTTTGGAGTAGGACTGAGAAATGAACCTGTCAGTGACTATCACCCTTCCCAGGCTATGTTTGAAGTTTGAGGCGGCAAGACAAGCAAGCAGCCCCAGTCTCTGTGCCTCTGTGCGAGCAGTGCCACGGGCAGATGAGGCTGAGCAACAGCTTTCCAGGCTAGCTCTTTCTGGCTGCGAGCTATCTGCAGACGTTCGCATTTTGGGAGCAGGGCTGCCGGAGGTACCCTGCTAGGACTCCCAAAGTTACGTTTGAAATTTGAGGGGGCAAAACAAGCTAGCAGCCCCAGTCTCTGTGCCTCTGTGCGAGCAGTGCCATGGGTAGATGAGGCTGAGCAACAGCTTTCCAGGCTAACTCTTTCTGGCTGCGAGCTATCTGCAGACGTTCGAAATTTGGGAGCAGGGCTGCCGGAGCTCCCCTGCTAGGACTCCCAAGGCTACGTTTGAAGTTTTAGGTGGGAAGACAAGGAAGCAGCCACAGTCTCTGTGCCTCTGTGCGAGCAGTGCCATGGGCAGATGAGGCTGAGCAACAGCTTTCCAGGCTAGCTCTTTCTGGCTGTGAGCTATCTGCAGACGTTCGCATTTTCAGAGCAGGGCTGCCGGAGGCGCCCGACACGGACACGTAAAGGTACTTTTGAAGTTTTAGGTGGCAAGACAAGCAAACAACCCCAGTCTCTGTGCCTCTGTGCGAGCAGTGCCATGGGCAGATGAGGCTGAGCAACAGCTTTCCAGGCTAGTCACTTCTGGCTGCCAACTATCTGCAGACGTTTGCATTTTCGGACAAGGGCTTCCGAAGTGTCCCGGCAGGGACCCCCTAAGATGCGTTGGAAGTTTGAGGTGGCAAGACAAGCAAGCAGCCGCAGTCTCTGTGCCTCTGTGCGAGCAGTGCCATGGACAGATGAGGCTGAGCAACAGCTTTCCAGACTAGCTCTTTATGGCTGCGAGCTATCTGCAGATGTTCGCATTCTCAGAGCAGGGCTGCAGGAGGCGCCCTGCACGGACCGCCAAAGCTACGTTTGAAGTTTGAGGTGGTAAGACAAGCAAGCAGCCCCAGTCTCTGTGCCTCTGTGCGAGGAGAGCCATGGGCAGATGAGGCTGAGCAACAGCTTTCCAGGCTAGCTCTTTCTGCCTGCGAGCTATCTGCAGACGTTCGCATTCTGGGAGCAGGGCTTCCGGAGGTACCCTGCTAGGACTCCCAAAGTTACGTTTGAAGTTTTAGGTGGCAAGACAAGCAAGCAGCCCCAGTCTCTGTGCCTCTGTGCGAGCAGTGCCATGGGCAGATGAGGCTGAGCAACAGCTTTCCAGGCTAGCTCTTTCTGCCTGCGAGCTATCTGCAGACGTTCGCATTTTCGGAGCAGGGCTGCCGGAGGTCCCCTGCTAGGAATCCCAAGGCTACGTTTGAAGTTTTAGGTGACAAGACAAGGAAGCAGCCCCAGTCTCTGCGCCTCTGTGCGAGCAGTGCCATGGGCAGATGAGGCTGAGCAACAGCTTTCCAGGCTAGTTCTTTCTGGCTGAGAGCTATCTGCAGACGTTCGCATTTTTGGAGTAGGACTGAGAAATGAACCTGTCAGTGACTATCACCCTTCCCAGGCTATGTTTGAAGTTTGAGGCGGCAAGACAAGCAAGCAGCCCCAGTCTCTGTGCCTCTGTGCGAGCAGTGCCATGGGCAGATGAGGCTGAGAAACAGCTTTCCAGGCTAGCTCTTTCTGGCTGCGAGCTATCTGCAGACGTTCGCATTTTGGGAGCAGGGCTGCCGGAGGTACCCTGCTAGGACTCCCAAAGCTACGTTTGAAATTTGAGGGGGCAAAACAAGCTAGCAGCCCCAGTCTCTGTGCCTCTGTGTGAGCAGTGCCATGGGTAGATGAGGTTGAGCAACAGCTTTCCAGGCTAACTCTTTCTGGCTGCGAGCTATCTGCAGACGTTCGAAATTTGGGAGCAGGGCTGCCGGAGCTCCCCTGCTAGGACTCCCAAGGCTACGTTTGAAGTTTTAGGTGGGAAGACAAGGAAGCAGCCACAGTCTCTGTGCCTCTGTGCGAGCAGTGCCATGGGTAGATGAGGCTGAGCAACAGCTTTCCAGGCTAGCTCTTTCTGGCTGTGAGCTATCTGCAGACGTTCGCATTTTCAGAGCAGGGCCGCCGGAGGCGCCCGACACGGACACGTAAAGGTACTTTTGAAGTTTTAGGTGGCAAGACAAGCAAACAACCCCAGTCTCTGTGCCTCTGTGCGAGCAGTGCCATGGGCAGATGAGGCTGAGCAACAGCTTTCCAGGCTGGTCACTTCTGGCTGCCAACTATCTGCAGACCATTGCACTTTCGGACAAGGGCTTCCGAAGTGTCCCGGCAGGGACCCCCTAAGATGCGTTTGAAGTTTGAGGTGGCAAGACAAGCAAGCAGCCGCAGTCTCTGTGCCTCTGTGCGAGCAGTGCCATGGACAGATGCGGCCGAGCAACAGCTTTACAGGCTAACTCTTTCTCTCGGTTAGCTATCTGCAGACGTTCGCATTCTGGGAGCAGGGCTTCCGGAGGTACCCTGCTAGGACTCCCAAAGTTACGTTTGAAGTTTTAGGTGGCAAGACAAGCAAGCAGCCCCAGTCTCTGTGCCTCTGTGCGAGCAGTGCCATGGGCAGATGAGGCTGAGCAACAGCTTTCCAGGCTAGCTCTTTCTGCCTGCGAGCTATCTGCAGACGTTCGCATTTTCGGAGCAGGGCTGCCGGAGGTCCCCTGCTAGGAATCCCAAGGCTACGTTTGAAGTTTTAGGTGACAAGACAAGGAAGCAGCCCCAGTCTCTGCGCCTCTGTGCGAGCAGTGCCATGGGCAGATGAGGCTGAGCAACAGCTTTCCAGGCTAGTTCTTTCTGGCTGAGAGCTATCTGCAGACGTTCGCATTTTTGGAGTAGGACTGAGAAATGAACCTGTCAGTGACTATCACCCTTCCCAGGCTATGTTTGAAGTTTGAGGCGGCAAGACAAGCAAGCAGCCCCAGTCTCTGTGCCTCTGTGCGAGCAGTGCCACGGGCAGATGAGGCTGAGCAACAGCTTTCCAGGCTAGCTCTTTCTGGCTGCGAGCTATCTGCAGACGTTCGCATTTTGGGAGCAGGGCTGCCGGAGGTACCCTGCTAGGACTCCCAAAGTTACGTTTGAAATTTGAGGGGGCAAAACAAGCTAGCAGCCCCAGTCTCTGTGCCTCTGTGCGAGCAGTGCCATGGGTAGATGAGGCTGAGCAACAGCTTTCCAGGCTAGCTCTTTCTGGCTGTGAGCTATCTGCAGACGTTCGCATTTTCAGAGCAGGGCCGCCGGAGGCGCCCGACACGGACACGTAAAGGTACTTTTGAAGTTTTAGGTGGCAAGACAAGCAAACAACCCCAGTCTCTGTGCCTCTGTGCGAGCAGTGCCATGGGCAGATGAGGCTGAGCAACAGCTTTCCAGGCTGGTCACTTCTGGCTGCCAACTATCTGCAGACCATTGCACTTTCGGACAAGGGCTTCCGAAGTGTCCCGGCAGGGACCCCCTAAGATGCGTTTGAAGTTTGAGGTGGCAAGACAAGCAAGCAGCCGCAGTCTCTGTGCCTCTGTGCGAGCAGTGCCATGGACAGATGCGGCCGAGCAACAGCTTTACAGGCTAACTCTTTCTCTCGGTTAGCTATCTGCAGACGTTCGCATTCTGGGAGCAGGGCTTCCGGAGGTACCCTGCTAGGACTCCCAAAGTTACGTTTGAAGTTTTAGGTGGCAAGACAAGCAAGCAGCCCCAGTCTCTGTGCCTCTGTGCGAGCAGTGCCATGGGCAGATGAGGCTGAGCAACAGCTTTCCAGGCTAGCTCTTTCTGCCTGCGAGCTATCTGCAGACGTTCGCATTTTCGGAGCAGGGCTGCCGGAGGTCCCCTGCTAGGAATCCCAAGGCTACGTTTGAAGTTTTAGGTGACAAGACAAGGAAGCAGCCCCAGTCTCTGCGCCTCTGTGCGAGCAGTGCCATGGGCAGATGAGGCTGAGCAACAGCTTTCCAGGCTAGTTCTTTCTGGCTGAGAGCTATCTGCAGACGTTCGCATTTTTGGAGTAGGACTGAGAAATGAACCTGTCAGTGACTATCACCCTTCCCAGGCTATGTTTGAAGTTTGAGGCGGCAAGACAAGCAAGCAGCCCCAGTCTCTGTGCCTCTGTGCGAGCAGTGCCACGGGCAGATGAGGCTGAGCAACAGCTTTCCAGGCTAGCTCTTTCTGGCTGCGAGCTATCTGCAGACGTTCGCATTTTGGGAGCAGGGCTGCCGGAGGTACCCTGCTAGGACTCCCAAAGTTACGTTTGAAATTTGAGGGGGCAAAACAAGCTAGCAGCCCCAGTCTCTGTGCCTCTGTGCGAGCAGTGCCATGGGTAGATGAGGCTGAGCAACAGCTTTCCAGGCTAACTCTTTCTGGCTGCGAGCTATCTGCAGACGTTCGAAATTTGGGAGCAGGGCTGCCGGAGCTCCCCTGCTAGGACTCCCAAGGCTACGTTTGAAGTTTTAGGTGGGAAGACAAGGAAGCAGCCACAGTCTCTGTGCCTCTGTGCGAGCAGTGCCATGGGCAGATGAGGCTGAGCAACAGCTTTCCAGGCTAGCTCTTTCTGGCTGTGAGCTATCTGCAGACGTTCGCATTTTCAGAGCAGGGCTGCCGGAGGCGCCCGACACGGACACGTAAAGGTACTTTTGAAGTTTTAGGTGGCAAGACAAGCAAACAACCCCAGTCTCTGTGCCTCTGTGCGAGCAGTGCCATGGGCAGATGAGGCTGAGCAACAGCTTTCCAGGCTAGTCACTTCTGGCTGCCAACTATCTGCAGACGTTTGCATTTTCGGACAAGGGCTTCCGAAGTGTCCCGGCAGGGACCCCCTAAGATGCGTTGGAAGTTTGAGGTGGCAAGACAAGCAAGCAGCCGCAGTCTCTGTGCCTCTGTGCGAGCAGTGCCATGGACAGATGAGGCTGAGCAACAGCTTTCCACACTAGCTCTTTATGGCTGCGAGCTATCTGCAGATGTTCGCATTCTCAGAGCAGGGCTGCAGGAGGCGCCCTGCACGGACCGCCAAAGCTACGTTTGAAGTTTGAGGTGGTAAGACAAGCAAGCAGCCCCAGTCTCTGTGCCTCTGTGCGAGGAGAGCCATGGGCAGATGAGGCTGAGCAACAGCTTTCCAGGCTAGCTCTTTCTGCCTGCGAGCTATCTGCAGACGTTCGCATTCTGGGAGCAGGGCTTCCGGAGGTACCCTGCTAGGACTCCCAAAGTTACGTTTGAAGTTTTAGGTGGCAAGACAAGCAAGCAGCCCCAGTCTCTGTGCCTCTGTGCGAGCAGTGCCATGGGCAGATGAGGCTGAGCAACAGCTTTCCAGGCTAGCTCTTTCTGCCTGCGAGCTATCTGCAGACGTTCGCATTTTCGGAGCAGGGCTGCCGGAGGTCCCCTGCTAGGAATCCCAAGCTACGTTTGAAGTTTTAGGTGACAAGACAAGGAAGCAGCCCCAGTCTCTGCGCCTCTGTGCGAGCAGTGCCATGGGCAGATGAGGCTGAGCAACAGCTTTCCAGGCTAGCTCTTTCTGGCTGAGAGCTATCTGCAGACGTTCGCATTTTTGGAGTAGGACTGAGAAATGAACCTGTCAGTGACTATCACCCTTCCCAGGCTATGTTTGAAGTTTGAGGCGGCAAGACAAGCAAGCAGCCCCAGTCTCTGTGCCTCTGTGCGAGCAGTGCCATGGGCAGATGAGGCTGAGAAACAGCTTTCCAGGCTAGCTCTTTCTGGCTGCGAGCTATCTGCAGACGTTCGCATTTTGGGAGCAGGGCTGCCGGAGGTACCCTGCTAGGACTCCCAAAGCTACGTTTGAAATTTGAGGGGGCAAAACAAGCTAGCAGCCCCAGTCTCTGTGCCTCTGTGCGAGCAGTGCCATGGGTAGATGAGGTTGAGCAACAGCTTTCCAGGCTAACTCTTTCTGGCTGCGAGCTATCTGCAGACGTTCGAAATTTGGGAGCAGGGCTGCCGGAGCTCCCCTGCTAGGACTCCCAAGGCTACGTTTGAAGTTTTAGGTGGGAAGACAAGGAAGCAGCCACAGTCTCTGTGCCTCTGTGCGAGCAGTGACATGGGCAGATGAGGCTGAGCAACAGCTTTCCAGGCTAGCTCTTTCTGGCTGTGAGCTATCTGCAGACGTTCGCATTTTCAGAGCAGGGCCGCCGGAGGCGCCCGACACGGACACGTAAAGGTACTTTTGAAGTTTTAGGTGGCAAGACAAGCAAACAACCCCAGTCTCTGTGCCTCTGTGTGAGCAGTGCCATGGGCAGATGAGGCTGAGCAACAGCTTTCCAGGCTGGTCACTTCTGGCTGCCAACTATCTGCAGACGTTTGCACTTTCGGACAAGGGCTTCCGAAGTGTCCCGGCAGGGACCCCCTAAGATGCGTTTGAAGTTTGAGGTGGCAAGACAAGCAAGCAGCCGCAGTCTCTGTGCCTCTGTGCGAGCAGTGCCATGGACAGATGCGGCCGAGCAACAGCTTTACAGGCTAACTCTTTCTCTCGGTGAGCTATCTGCAGACGTTCGCATTTTCGGAGCAGGGCTTCCGTATGTCCCCTGCTAGGACTCCCAAAACTACGATTGAAGTTTTAGGTGGCAAGACAAGCAAGCAGCCCCAGTCTCTGTGCCTCTGTGCGAGCAGTGCCATGGGCAGATGAGGCTGAGCAACAGCTTTCCAGACTAGCTCTTTATGGCTGCGAGCTATCTGCAGATGTTCGCATTCTCAGAGCAGGGCTGCAAGAGGCGCCCTGCACGGACCGCCAAAGCTACGTTTGAAGTTTGAGGTGGTAAGACAAGCAAGCAGCCCCAGTCTCTGTGCCTCTGTGCGAGGAGAGCCATGGGCAGATGAGGCTGAGCAACAGCTTTCCAGACTAGCTCTTTCTGCCTGCGAGCTATCTGCAGACGTTCGCATTCTGGGAGCAGGGCTTCCGGAGGTACCCTGCTAGGACTCCCAAAGTTACGTTTGAAGTTTTAGGTGGCAAGACAAGCAAGCAGCCCCAGTCTCTGTGCCTCTGTGCGAGCAGTGCCATGGGCAGATGAGGCTGAGCAACAGCTTTCCAGGCTAGCTCTTTCTGCCTGCGAGCTATCTGCAGACGTTCGCATTTTGGGAGCAGGGCTGCCGGAGGTCCCCTGCTAGGAATCCCAAGGCTACGTTTGAAGTTTTAGGTGACAAGACAAGGAAGCAGCCCCAGTCTCTGCGCCTCTGTGCGAGCAGTGCCATGGGCAGATGAGGCTGAGCAACAGCTTTCCAGGCTAGCTCTTTCTGGCTGAGAGCTATCTGCAGACGTTCGCATTTTTGGAGTAGGACTGAGAAATGAACCTGTCAGTGACTATCACCCTTCCCAGGCTATGTTTGAAGTTTGTGGCGGCAAGACAAGCAAGCAGCCCCAGTCTCTGCGCCTCTGTGCGAGCAGTGCCATGGGCAGATGAGGCTGAGCAACAGCTTTCCAGGCTAGCTCTTTCTGGCTGCGAGCTATCTGCAGACGTTCGCATTTTGGGAGCAGGGCTGCCGGAGGTACCCTGCTAGGACTCCCAAAGCTACGTTTGAAATTTGAGGGGGCAAAACAAGCTAGCAGCCACAGTCTCTGTGCCTCTGTGCGAGCAGTGCCATGGGTAGATGAGGTTGAGCAACAGCTTTCCAGGCTAACTCTTTCTGGCTGCGAGCTATCTGCAGACGTTCGAAATTTGGGAGCAGGGCTGCCGGAGCTCCCCTGCTAGGACTCCCAAGGCTACGTTTGAAGTTTTAGGTGGGAAGACAAGGAAGCAGCCACAGTCTCTGTGCCTCTGTGCGAGCAGTGCCATGGGCAGATGAGGCTGAGCAACAGCTTTCCAGGCTAGCTCTTTCTGGCTGTGAGCTATCTGCAGACGTTCGCATTTTCAGAGCAGGGCTGCCGGAGGCGCCCGACACGGACACGTAAAGGTACTTTTGAAGTTTTAGGTGGCAAGACAAGCAAACAACCCCAGTCTCTGTGCCTCTGTGCGAGCAGTGCCATGGGCAGATGAGGCTGAGCAACAGCTTTCCAGGCTAGTCACTTCTGGCTGCCAACTATCTGCAGACGTTTGCACTTTCGGACAAGGGCTTCCGAAGTGTCCCGGCAGGGACCCCCTAAGATGCATTTGAAGTTTGAGGTGGCAAGACAAGCAAGCAGCCGCAGTCTCTGTGCCTCTGTGCGAGCAGTGCCATGGACAGATGCGGCCGAGCAACAGCTTTCAAGGCTAACTCTTTCTCTCGGTGAGCTATCTGCAGACGTTCGCGTTTTCGGAGCAGGGCTTCCGTATGTCCCCTGCTAGGACTCCCAAAACTACGATTGAAGTTTTAGGTGGCAAGACAAGCAAGCAGCCCCAGTCTCTGTGCCTCTGTGCGAGCAGTGCCATGGGCAGATGAGGCTGAGCAACAGCTTTCCTTACTAGCTCTTTATGGCTGCGAGCTATCTGCAGATGTTCGCATTCTCAGAGCAGGGCTGCAGGAGGCGCCCTGCACGGACCGCCAAAGCTACGTTTGAAGTTTGAGGTGGTAAGACAAGCAAGCAGCCCCAGTCTCTGTGCCTCTGTGCGAGGAGAGCCATGGGCAGATGAGGCTGAGCAACAGCTTTCCAGGCTAGCTCTTTCTGCCTGCGAGCTATCTGCAGACGTTCGCATTCTGGGAGCAGGGCTGCCGGAGGTCCCCTGCTAGGAATCCCAAGGCTACGTTTGAAGTTTTAGGTGACAAGACAAGGAAGCAGCCCCAGTCTCTGCGCCTCTGTGCGAGCAGTGCCATGGGCAGATGAGGCTGAGCAACAGCTTTCCAGGCTAGCTCTTTCTGGCTGAGAGCTATCTGCAGACGTTCGCATTTTTGGAGTAGGACTGAGAAATGAACCTGTCAGTGACTATCACCCTTCCCAGGCTATGTTTGAAGTTTGAGGCGACAAGACAAGCAAGCAGCCCCAGTCTCTGTGCCTCTGTGCGAGCAGTGCCATGGGCAGATGAGGCTGAGCAACAGCTTTCCAGGCTAGCTCTTTCTGGCTGCGAGCTATCTGCAGACGTTCGCATTTTGGGAGCAGGGCTGCCGGAGGTACCCTGCTAGGACTCCCAAAGCTACGTTTGAAATTTGAGGGGGCAAAACAAGCTAGCAGCCCCAGTCTCTGTGCCTCTGTGCGAGCAGTGCTATGGGTAGATGAGGCTGAGCAACAGCTTTCCAGGCTAACTCTTTCTGGCTGCGAGCTATCTGCAGACGTTCGAAATTTGGGAGCAGGGCTGCCGGAGCTCCCCTGCTAGGACTCCCAAGGCTACGTTTGAAGTTTTAGGTGGGAAGACAAGGAAGCAGCCACAGTCTCTGTGCCTCTGTGCGAGCAGTGCCATGGGCAGATGAGGCTGAGCAACAGCTTTCCAGGCTAGCTCTTTCTGGCTGTGAGCTATCTGTAGACGTTCGCATTCTCAGAGCAGGGCTGCAGGAGGCGCCCGACACGGACACGTAAAGGTACTTTTGAAGTTTTAGGTGGCAAGACAAGCAAGCAGCCCCAGTCTCTGTGCCTCTGTGCGAGCAGTGCCATGGGCAGATGAGGCTGAGCAACAGCTTTCCAGGCTAGCTCTTTCTGGCTGCAAGCTATCTGCAGACGTTCGCATTTTCGGTGCAGGGCTTCCGGAGGTCCCCTGCTAGGAACCCCAAGACTACGTTTGAAGTTTTAGGTGGCAAGACAAGCAAGCAGCCCCAGTCTCTGCGCCTCTGTGCGAGCAGTGCCATGGGCAGATGAGGCTGAGCAACAGCTTTCCAGGCTAGCTCTTTCTGGCTGAGAGCTATCTGCAGACGTTCGCATTTTTGGAGTAGGACTGAGAAATGAACCTGTCAGTGACTATCACCCTTCCCAGGCTATGTTTGAAGTTTGAGGCGGCAAGACAAGCAAGCAGCCCCAGTCTCTGTGCCTCTGTGCGAGCAGTGCCATGGGCAGATGAGGCTGAGCAACAGCTTTCCAGGCTAGCTCTTTCTGGCTGCGAGCTATCTGCAGACGTTCGCATTTTGGGAGCAGGGCTGCCGGAGGTACCCTGCTAGGACTCCCAAAGCTACGTTTGAAATTTCAGGGGGCAAAACAAGCTAGCAGCCCCAGTCTCTGTGCCTCTGTGCGAGCAGTGCCATGGGTAGATGAGGCTGAGCAACAGCTTTCCAGGCTAGCTCTTTCTGGCTGCGAGCTATCTGCAGACGTTCGCATTTTCAGAGCTGGGCTGCAGGAGGCGCCCGGCACGGACCTCCTAAGCTACGTTTGAAGTTTGAGGTGGTAAGACAAGCAAGAAGCCCCAGTCTCTGTGCCTCTGTGCAAGCAGTGCCATGTGCAGATGAGGCTGAGAAACACCTTTTCAGGCTAGCTCTTTCTGGCTGCGAGCTATCTGCAGACGTTCGCATTTTCAGAGCAGGGCTGCAGGAGGCGCCCGACACGGACACTCAAAGGTACGTTTGAAGTTTGAGGGTGCAAGACAAGAAAGCAGCCCCAGTCTCTGTGCCTCTGTGCGAGCAGTGCCATGGGCAGATGAGGCTGAGCAACAGCTTTCCAGGCTAGCTCTTTCTGCCTGCGAGCTATCTGCAGATGTTCGCATTTTGGGAGCAGGGCTGCCGAAGGAGGACGACACAGACCGCCTAAGCTACGTTTGAAGTTTGAGGTGGCAAGACAAGCAAGCAGCCCCAGTCTCTGTGCCTCTGTGCGAGCAGTGCCATGGGCAGATGAGGCTGAGCACAGCTTTCCAGGCTAGATCTTTCTGGCTGCGAGCTATCTGCAGACGTTCTCATTTTCGGAGCAGGGCTGGAGGAGGTCCCCTGCTTGGACACCCAAAGATACATTTGAAGTGTTAGGTGGCAAGACAAGCAAACAGCCCCAGTCTCTGTGCCTCTGTGCGAGCAGTGCCATGGGCAGATGAGGCTGAGCAACAGCTTTCCAGGCTAGCTCTTTCTGCCTGCGAGCTATCTGCAGACGTTTGCATTTTGGGAGCATGGCTGCCGAAGGAGGACGACACGGACCGCCTAAGCTACGTTTGAAGTTTGAGGTGGCAAGACAAGCAAGCAGCCCCAGTCTCTGTGCCTCTGTGCGAGCAGTGCCATGGGCAGATGAGGCTGAGCACAGCTTTCCAGGCTAGATCTTTCTGGCTGCGAGCTATCTGCAGACGTTCGCATTTTCGGAGCAGGGCTGGAGGAGGTCCCCTGCTTGGACACCGAAAGATACATTTGAAGTATTAGGTGGCAAGACAAGCAAACAGCCCCAGTCTCTGTGCCTCTGTGCGAGCAGTGCCATGGGCAGATGAGGCTGAGCAACAGCTTTCCAGGCTAGCTCTTTCTGGCTGCGAGCTATCTGCAGACGTTCACATTTCTGGAGCAGGGCTGCCGGAGGCGCCCGACACGGACACGTAAAGGTACTTTTGAAGTTTTAGGTGGCAAGACAAGGAAGCAGCCCCAGTCTCTGTGCCTCTGTGCGAGCAGTGCCATGGGCAGATGAGGCTGAGCAACAGCTTTCCAGGCTAGATCTTTCTGACTGCGAGCTATCTGCAGACGTTCGCATTCTGGGAGCATGGCTTCCGGAGGTAGCCTGCTAGGACTCCCAAGTTACGTTTGAAGTTTTAGGTGGCAAGACAAGCAAGCAGCCCCAGTCTCTGTGCCTCTGTGCGAGCAGTGCCATGGGCAGATGAGGCTGAGCAACAGCTTTCCAGGCTAGCTCTTTCTGCCTGCGAGCTATCTGCAGACGTTCGATTTTGGGAGCAGGGCTGCCGGATTTCCCCTGCTAGGAATCCCAAAGTTACGTTTGAAGTTTTAGGTGGCAAGACAAGCAAACAACCCCAGTCTCTGTGCCTCTGTGCGAGCAGTGCCATGGGCAGATGAGGCTGAGCAACAGCTTTCCAGGCTAGATCTTTCTGGCTGCGAGCTATATGCAGACGTCGCATTCTGGGAGCAGGGCTGCAGAAGGTACCCTGCTAGGACTCCCAAAGCTACGTTTGAAGTTTTAGGTGGCAAGACAAGCAAGCAGCCCCAGTCTCTGTGCCTCTGTGCGAGCAGTGCCATGGGCAGATGAGGCTGAGCAACAGCTTTCCAGGCTAGCTCTTTCTGGCTGCGAGCTATCTGCAGACGTTCACATTTCTGGAGCAGGGCTGCCGGAGGCGCCCGACACGGACACGTAAAGGTACTTTTGAAGTTTGAGGGGGCAAGACAAGGAAGCAGCCCCAGTCTCTGTGCCTCTGTGCGAGCAGTGCCATGGGCAGATGAGGCTGAGCAACAGCTTTCCAGGCTAGCTCTTTCTGGCTACAAGCTATCTGCAGACGTTCGCATTCTCAGAGCAGGGCTGCAGGAGGCGCTCTGCACGGACCGCCAAAGCTACGTTTGAAGTTTGAGGTGGTAAGACAAGCAAGCAGCCCCAGTCTCTGTGCCTCTGTGCGAGGAGAGCCATGGGCAGATGAGGCTGAGCAACAGCTTTCCAGGCTAGCTCTTTCTGCCTGCGAGCTATCTGCAGACGTTCGCATTCTGGGAGCAGGGCTTCCGGAGGCACCCTGCTAGGACTCCCAAAGCTACGTTTGAAGTTTTAGGTAGCAAGACAAGCAAGCAGCCCCAGTCTCTGCGCCTCTGTGCGAGCAGTGCCATGGGCAGATGAGGCTGAGCAACAGCTTTCCAGGCTAGTTCTTTCTGGCTGAGAGCTATCTGCAGACGTTCGCATTTTTGGAGAAGGACTGAGAAATGAACCTGTCAGTGACTATCACCCTTCCCAGGCTATGTTTGAAGTTTGAGGCGGCAAGACAAGTAAGTAGCCCCAGTCTCTGTGCCTCTGTGCGAGCAGTGCCATGGGCAGATGAGGCTGAGCAACAGCTTTCCAGGCTAGCTCTTTCTGGCTGCGAGCTATCTGCAGACGTTCGCATTTTGGGAGCAGGGCTGCAGGAGGTACCCTGCTAGGACTCCCAAAGCTACGTTTGAAATTTGAGGGGGCAAAACAAGCTAGCAGCCACAGTCTCTGTGCCTCTGTGCGAGCAGTGCCATGGGTAGATGAGGCTGAGCAACAGCTTTCCAGGCTAACTCTTTCTGGCTGCGAGCTATCTGCAGACGTTCGAAATTTGGGAGCAGGGCTGCCGGAGCTCCCCTGCTAGGACTCCCAAGGCTACGTTTGAAGTTTTAGGTGGGAAGACAAGGAAGCAGCCACAGTCTCTGTGCCTCTGTGCGAGCAGTGCCATGGGCAGATGAGGCTGAGCAACAGCTTTCCAGGCTAGCTCTTTCTGGCTGTGAGCTATCTGCAGACGTTCGCATTTTCAGAGCAGGGCTGCCGGAGGCGCCCGACACGGACATGTAAAGGTACTTTTGAAGTTTGGGGGTCAAGACAAGGAAGCAGCCCCAGTCTCTGTGCCTCTGTGCGAGCAGTGCCATGGGCAGATGAGGCTGAGCAACAGCTTTCCAGGCTAGCTCTTTCTGGCTGCCAACTATCTGCAGACGTTCGCATTCTGGGAGCAGGGCTTCCGGAGGTACCCTGCTAGGACTCCCAAAGCTACGTTTGAAGTTTTAGGTGGCAAGACAAGCAAGAAGCCCCAGTCTCTGTGCCTCTGTGCGAGCAGTGCCATGGGCAGATGAGGCTGAGCAACAGCTTTCCAGGCTAGCTATTTCTGCCTGCGAGCTATCTGCAGACGTTCGATTTTGGGAGCAGGGCTGCCGGATTTCCCCTGCTAGGAATCCCAAATTTACGATTGAAGTTTTAGGTGGCAAGACAAGCAAACAACCCCAGTCTCTGTGCCTCTGTGCGAGCAGTGCCATGGGCAGATGAGGCTGAGTAACAGCTTTCCAGGCTAGCTCTTTCTGGCTGCGAGCTATCTGCAGATGTTCGCATTCTCAGAGCAGGGCTGCAGGAGGCGCCCTGCACGGAGCGCCTAAGCTACGTTTGAAGTTTGAGGTGGTAAGACAAGCAAGCAGCCCCAGTCTCTGTGCCTCTGTGCGAGGAGAGCCATGGGCAGATGAGGCTGAGCAACAGCTTTCCAGGCTAGCTCTTTCTGGCTGCGAGCTATCTGCAGACGTTCGCATTCTGGGAGCAGGGCTTCCGGAGGTACCCTGCTAGGACTCCCAAAGCTACGTTTGAAGTTTTAGGTGGCAAGACAAGCAAGCAGCCCCAGTCTCTTTGCCTCTGTGCAAGCAGTGCCATGGGCAGATGAGGCTGAGCAACAGCTTTCCAGGCTAGCTCTTTATGGCTGCGAGCTATCCGCAGACGTTCGCATTTTCAGAGCAGGGCTGCAGGAGGCGCCCTGCACGGACCGCCTAAGCTACGTTTGAAGTTTGAGGTGGTAAGACAAGCAAGCAGCCCCAGTCTCTGTGCCTCTGTGCGAGGAGAGCCATGGCAGATGAGGCTGAGCAACAGCTTTCCAGGCTAGCTCTTTCTGGCTGAGAGCTATCTGCAGACGTTCGCATTTTTAAAGCAGGGATGCCGGAGGCGCCCGTCACAGACACCCAAATGTACGTTTGAAATTTGAGAGGGCAAGACAAGCAAGCAGCCCCAGTCTCTGTGCCTCTGTGCGAGCAGTGCCATGGGCAGATGAGGCTGAGCAACAGCTTTCCAGGCTAGCTCTTTCTGGCTGCGAGCTATCTGCAGACGTTCGCATTTTTGGAGTAGGACTGAGAAATGAACCTGTCAGTGACTATCACCCTTCCCAGGCTATGTTTGAAGTTTGAGGCGGCAAGACAAGCAAGCAGCCCCAGTCTCTGTGCCTCTGTGCGAGCAGTGCCATGGGCAGATGAGGCTGAGCAACAGCTTTCCAGGCTAGCTCTTTCTGGCTGCGAGCTATCTGCAGACGTTCGCATTTTGGGAGCAGGGCTGTCGGAGGTACCCTGCTAGGACTCCCAAAGCTACGTTTGAAATTTGAGGGGGCAAAACAAGCTAGCAGCCCCAGTCTCTGTGCCTCTGTGCGAGCAGTGCCATGGGTAGATGAGGCTGAGCAACAGCTTTCCAGGCTAGCTCTTTCTGGCTGCGAGCTATCTGCAGACGTTCGCATTTTCAGAGCTGGGCTGCAGGAGGCGCCCGGCACGGACCTCCTAAGCTACGTTTGAAGTTTGAGGTGGTAAGACAAGCAAGCAGCCCCAGTCTCTGTGCCTCTGTGCAAGCAGTGCCATGTGCAGATGAGGCTGAGAAACACCTTTTCAGGCTAGCTCTTTCTGGCTGCAAGCTATCTGCAGACGTTCGCATTTTCAGAGCAGGGCTGCAGGAGGCGCCCGACACGGACACTCAAAGGTACGTTTGAAGTTTGAGGGTGCAAGACAAGAAAGCAGCCCCAGTCTCTGTGCCTCTGTGCGAGCAGTGCCATGGGCAGATGAGGCTGAGCAACAGCTTTCCAGGCTAGCTCTTTCTGCCTGCGAGCTATCTGCAGATGTTGGCATTTTGGGAGCAGGGCTGCCGAAGGAGGACGACACGGACCGCCTAAGTTACGTTTGAAGTTTGAGGTGGCAAGACAAGCAAGCAGCCCCAGTCTCTGTGCCTCTGTGCGAGCAGTGCCATGGGCAGATGAGGCTGAGCACAGCTTTCCAGGCTAGATCTTTCTGGCTGCGAGCTATCTGCAGACGTTCTCATTTTCGGAGCAGGGCTGGAGGAGGTCCCCTGCTTGGACACCCAAAGATACATTTGAAGTATTAGGTGGCAAGACAAGCAAACAGCCCCAGTCTCTGTGCCTCTGTGCGAGCAGTGCCATGGGCAGATGAGGCTGAGCAACAGCTTTCCAGGCTAGCTCTTTCTGCCTGCGAGCTATCTGCAGACGTTCGATTTTGGGAGCAGGGCTGCCGGATTTCCCCTGCTAGGAATCCCAAAGTTACGTTTGAAGTTTTAGGTGGCAAGACAAGCAAACAACCCCAGTCTCTGTGCCTCTGTGTGAGCAGTGCCATGGGCAGATGAGGCTGAGCAACAGCTTTCCAGGCTAGATCTTTCTGGCTGCGAGCTATCTGCAGACGTTCGCATTCTGGGAGCAGGGCTGCAGAAAGTACCCTGCTAGGACTCCCAAAGCTACGTTTGAAGTTTTAGGTGGCAAGACAAGCAAGCAGCCCCAGTCTCTGTGCCTCTGTGCGAGCAGTGCCATGGGCAGATGAGGCTGAGCAACAGCTTTCCAGGCTAGCTCTTTCTGGCTGCGAGCTATCTGCAGACGTTCACATTTCTGGAGCAGGGCTGCCGGAGGCGCCCGACACGGACACGTAAAGGTACTTTTGAAGTTTGAGGGGGCAAGACAAGGAAGCAGCCCCAGTCTCTGTGCCTCTGTGCGAGCAGTGCCATGGGCAGATGAGGCTGAGCAACAGCTTTCCAGGCTAGATCTTTCTGGCTGCGAGCTATCTGCAGACGTTCGCATTCTGGGAGCATGGCTTCCGGAGGTAGCCTGCTAGGACTCCCAAGTTACGTTTGAAGTTTTAGGTGGCAAGACAAGCAAGCAGCCCCAGTCTCTGTGCCTCTGTGCGAGCAGTGCCATGGGCAGATGAGGCTGAGCAACAGCTTTCCAGGCTAGCTCTTTCTGCCTGCGAGCTATCTGCAGACGTTCGATTTTGGGAGCAGGGCTGCCGGATTTCCCCTGCTAGGAATCCCAAAGTTACGTTTGAAGTTTTAGGTGGCAAGACAAGCAAACAACCCCAGTCTCTGTGCCTCTGTGCGAGCAGTGCCATGGGCAGATGAGGCTGAGCAACAGCTTTCCAGGCTAGATCTTTCTGGCTGCGAGCTATCTGCAGACGTTCGCATTCTGGGAGCAGGGCTGCAGAAGGTACCGTGCTAGGACTCCCAAAGATACGTTTGAAGTTTTAGGTGGCAAGACAAGCAAGCAGCCCCAGTCTCTGTGCCTCTGTGCGAGCAGTTGCATGGGCAGATGAGGCTGAGCAACAGCTTTCCAGGCTAGCTCTTTCTGGCTGCGAGCTATCTGCAGACGTTCGCATTCTGGGAGCAGGGCTTCCGGAGGTACCCTGCTAGGACTCCCAAAGCTACGTTTGAAGTTTGAGGTGGCAAGACAAGCAAACATCCCCAGTCTCTGTGCCTCTGTGCGAGCAGTGCCATGGGCAGATGAGGCTGAGCAACAGCTTTCCAGGCTAGCTCTTTATGGCTGCGAGCTATCTGCAGACGTTCGCATTTTCAGAGCAGGGCTGCAGGAGGCGCCCTGCACGGACCGCCTAAGCTACGTTTGAAGTTTGAGGTGGTAACACAAGCAAGCAGCCCCAGTCTCTGTGCCTCTGTGCGAGCAGTGCCATGGGCAGATGAGGCTGAGCAACAGCTTTCCAGGCTAGCTCTTTCTGCCTGCCAGCTATCTGCAGACGTTCACATTCTGGGAGCAGGGCTTCCGGAGGTACCCTGCTAGGACTCCCAAAGCTACGTTTGAAGTTTTAGGTGGCAAGACAAGCAAACAACCCCAGTCTCTGTGCCTCTGTGCGAGCAGTGCCATGTGCAGATGAGGCTGAGAAAGAGCTTTCCAGGCTAGCTCTTTCTGGCTGCGAGCTATCTGCAGACGTTCGCATTTTGGGAGCAGGGCTGCCGAAGGAGGACGTCACGGACCTCCTAAGCTACGTTTGAAGTTTGAGGTGGCAAGACAAGCAAGCAGCTCCAGTCTCTGTGCCTCTGTGCGAGCAGTGCCATGGGCAGATGAGGCTGAGCAACAGCTTTCCAGGCTAGCTCTTTCTGGCTGAGAGCTATCTGCAGACGTTCTCATTTTGGGAGCAGCAGGGCTGCAGGAGGTCCCCTGCTTGGACTCCCAAAGTTACGTTTGAAGTTTTAGGTTGCAAGACAAGCGAGCAGCCCCAGTCTCTGTGCCTCTGTGCGAGCAGTGCCATGGACAGATGAGGCTGAGCAACAGCTTTCCAGGCTAGCTCTTTCTGGCTGCGAGCTATCTGCAGACGTTCGCATTTTGGGAGCAGGGCTGCCGGAGGTACCCTGCTAGGACTCCCAAAGCTACGTTTGAAGTTTTAGGTGGCAAGACAAGCAAGCACCCCCAGTCTCTGTGCCTCTGTGCGAGCAGTGCCATGGGCAGATGAGGCTGAGCAACAGCTTTCAAAGATAGCTCTTTCTGGCTGCGAGCTATCTGCAGACGTTCGCATTTTTGGAGTAGGACTGAGAAATGAACCTGTCAGTGACTATCACCCTTCCCAGGCTATGTTTGAAGTTTGAGGTGGAAAGACAAGCAAGCAGCCCCAGTCTCTGTGCCTCTGTGCGAGCAGTGCCATGGGCAGATGAGGCTTAGCAACAGCTTTCCAGGCTAGCTCTTTCTGTCTGCGAGCCATCTTCAGACGTTCGCATTTTGTTAGCAGGGCTGCCGGAGGTACCCTGCTAGGACTCCCAAAGCTACGTTTGAAATTTGAGGGGGCAAAACAAGCAAGCAGCCCCAGTCTCTGTGCCTCTGTGCGAGCAGTGCCATGGGCAGATGAGGCTGAGCAACAGCTTTCCAGGCTAGCTCTTTCTGGCTGCGAGCTATCTGCAGACGTTCGCATTTTCAGAGCAGGGCTGCAGGAGGCGCCCGGCACGGACCGCCTAAGCTACTTTTGAAGTTTGAGCTGGTAAGACAAGCAAGGAGCCCCAGTCTCTATGCCTCTGTGCGGGTAGAGCCATGGGCAGATGAGGCTGAGCAACAGCTTTCCAGGCTAGCTCTTTCTGGCTGCGAGCTACCTACAGACGTTCGCATTTTCAGAGCAGGGCTGCTGGAGGCACCTGACACGGACACCCAAAGGTACGTTTTAAGTGTGATGTGGCGAGACAAGCAAGCAGTCCCAGTCTCTGTGCCTCTGTGCGAGCAGTGCCATGGGCAGATGAGGCTGAGCAACAGCTTTACAGGGTAACTCTGTCTGGCTGTGAGCTATCTGCAGACGTTCGCAATTTCGGAGCAGGGCTTCCGTATGTCCCCTGCTAGGACTCCCAAAACTACGATTGAAGTTTGAGGTGGAAAGACAAGCAAGCAGCCCCAGTCTCTGTGCCTCTCTGCGAGCAGTGCCATGGGCAGATAAGGCTGAGCAACAGCTTTCCAGGCTAGCTCTTTCTGCCTGCGACTTATCTGCATACGTTCACATTTCTGCAGTAGGAGTGAGAAATGAACCTGTCAGTGACTATCCCCGTTCCCAGGCTATGTTTGACGTTTGAGGGGGCAAGACAAGCAAGCAGCCCCAGTCTCTGTGCCTCTGTGCAAGCAGTGCCATGTGCAGATGAGGCTGAGAAACACCTTTCCAGGCTAGCTCTTTCTGGCTGCAAGCTATCTGCAGACGTTTGCATTCTGGGAGCAGGGCTTCCGGAGCTACCCTGCTAGGACTCCCAAAGCTACGTTTGAAGTTTTAGGTGGCAAGACAAGCAAGCAGCCCCAGTCTCTGTGTCTCTGTGCGAGCAGTGCCATGGGCAGATGAGGCGGAGCAACAGCTTTCCAGGCTAGCTCTTTCTGCCTGCGAGCTATCTGCAGACGTTCGATTTTGGGAGAAGGGCTGCCGGATTTCCCCTGCTAGGACTCCCAAAACTACGATTGAAGTTTGAGGTGGAAAGACAAGCAAGCAGCAGTAGTCTCTGTGCCTCTGTGCGAGCAGTGCCATGGGCAGATAAGGCTGAGCAACAGCTTTCCACGCTAGCTCTTTCTGCCTGCGACTTATCTGCAGACGTTCACATTTCTGGAGTAGGAGTGAGAAATGAACCTGTCAGTGACTATCCCCGTTCCAAGGCTATGTTTGACGTTTGAGGGGGCAAGACAAGCAAGCAGCCCCAGTCTCTGTGCCTCTGTGCAAGCAGTGCCATGTGCAGATGAGGCTGAGAAACACCTTTCCAGGCTAGCTCTTTCTGGCTACAAGCTATCTGCAGACGTTCGCATTTTCAGATCAGGGCTTCTGGAGGCACCTGACACGGACACCCAAAGGTATGTTTGAAGTGTGAGGTGGCGAGACAAGCAAGCAGTCCCAGTCTCTGTGCCTCTGTGCGAGCAGTGCCATGGGCAGATGAGGCTGAGCAACAGCTTTACAGGCTAACTCTTTCTGGCTGTGAGCTATCTGCAGACGTTCGCATTTTCGGAGCAGGGCTTCCGTATGTCCCCTGCTAGGACTCCCAAAATTACCTTTGAAGTTTGAGGTGGCAAGACAAGCAAGCAGCCCCAGTCTCTGTGCCTCTGTGCGAGCAGTGCCATGGGCAGATTAGGCTGAGCAACAGCTTTCCACGCTAGCTCTTTCTGCCTGCGACTTATCTGCAGACGTTCGATTTTGGGAGCAGGGCTGCCGGATTTCCCCTGCTAGGAATCCCAAAGTTACGTTTGAAGTTTTAGGTGGCAGAACAAGCAAACAACCCCAGTCTCTGTGCCTCTGTGCGAGCAGTGCCATGGGCAGATGAGGCTGAGCAACAGCTTTCCAGGCTAGCTCTTTCTGGCTGCGAGCTATCTGCAGACGTTCGCATTCTGGTAGCAGGGCTGCAGAAGGTACCCTGCTAGGACTCCCAAAGCTACGTTTGAAGTTTTAGGTGGCAAGACAAGCAAGCAGCCCCAGTCTCTGTGCCTCTGTGCGAGCAGTGCCATGGGCAGATGAGGCTGAGCAACAGCTTTCCAGACTAGCTCTTTATGGCTGCGAGCTATCTGCAGATGTTCGCATTTTCAGAGCAGGGCTGCGGGAGGCGCCCTGCACGGACCGCCTAAGCTACGTTTGAAGTTTGAGGTGGTAAGACAAGCCAGCACCCCCAGTCTCTGTGCCTCTGTGCGAGCAGTGCCATGTGCAGATGAGGCTGAGCAACAGCTTTCCAGGCTAGCTCTTTCTGGCTGAGAGCAATCTGCAGACGTTCGCATTTTCAGAGGAGGGATGCCGGAGGCACCCGTCACAGACACCCAAATCTACGTTTGAAATTTGAGGGGGCAAGACAAGCAAGCAGCTCCAGTCTCTGTGCCTCTGTGCGAGCAGTGCCATGGGCACATGAGGCTGAGCAACAGCTTTCCAGGCTAGCTCTTTCTGGCTGCGAGCTATCTGCAGATGTTCGCATTCTGGGAGCATGGCTTCCGGAGGTACCCTGCTAGGACTCCCAAAGCTACGTTTGAAGTTTTAGGTGGCAAGACAAGCAAGCAGCCCCAGTCTCTGTGCCTCTGTGCGAGCAGTGCCATGGGCAGATGAGGCTGAGCAACAGCTTTCCAGGCTAGCTCTTTCTGCCTGCGAGCTATCTGCAGACGTTCGATTTTGGGAGCAGGGCTGCCGGATTTCCCCTGCTAGGAATCCCAAAGTTACGTTTGAAGTTTTAGGCGGCAAGACAAGCAAACAACCCCAGTCTCTGTGCCTCTGTGCGAGCAGTGCCATGTGCAGATGAGGCTGAGAAAGAGCTTTCCAGGCTAGCTCTTTCTGGCTGCGAGCTATCTGCAGACGTTCGCATTTTGGGAGCAGGGCTGCCGAAGGAGGACGTCACGGACCGCCTAAGCTACGTTTGAAGTTTGAGGTGGCAAGACAAGCAAGCAGCTCCAGTCTCTGTGCCTCTGTGCGAGCAGTGCCATGGGCAGATGAGGCTGAGCAACAGCTTTCCAGGCTAGCTCTTTCTGCCTGCGACCTATCTGCAGACGTTCTCATTTTGGGAGCAGGGCTGCAGGAGGTCCCCTGCTTGGACTCCCAAAGTTACGTTTGAAGTTTTAGGTGGCAAGAGAAGCAAACAGCCCCAGTCTCTGTGCCTCTGTGCGAGCAGTGCCATCGGCAGATAAGGCTGAGCAACACCTTTCAAAGACAGCTCTTTCTGCCTGCGAGCTATCTGCAGACGTTCGCATTTTTGGAGTAGGACTGAGAAATGAACCTGTCAGTGACTATCACCCTTCCCAGGCTATGTTTGAAGTTTGAGGCGACAAGACAAGCAAGCAGCCCCAGTCTCTGCGCCTCTGTGCGAGCAGTGCCATGGGCAGATGAGGCTTAGCAACAGCTTTCCAGGCTAGCTCTTTCTGCCTGCGAGCTATCTGCAGACGTTCGCATTTTGGGAGCAGGGCTGCCGGAGGTACCCTGCTAGGACTCCCAAAGCTACGTTTGAAATTTGAGGGGGCAAAACAAGCAAGCAGCCCCAGTCTCTGTGCCTCTGTGCGAGCAGTGCCATGGGTAGATGAGGCTGAGCAACAGCTTTCCAGGCTAGCTCTTTCTGGCTGTGAGCTATCTGCAGACGTTCGCATTTTCAGAGCAGGGCTGCTGGAGGCACCTGACACGGACACCCAAAGGTACGTTTGAAGTGTGAGGTGGCGAGACAAGCAAGCAGTCCCAGTCTCTGTGCCTCTGTGCGAGCAGTGCCATGGGCAGATGAGGCTGAGCAACAGCTTTACAGGCTAACTCTTTCTGGCTGTGAGCTATCTGCAGAAATTCGCATTTTTGGAGCAGGGCTTCCGTATATCCCCTGCTAGGAATCCCAAAAATACGTTTGAAGTTTGAGGTGGAAAGACAAGCAAGCAGCCCCAGTCTCTGTGCCTCTGTGCGAGCAGTGCCATGGGCAGATAAGGCTGAGCAACAGCTTTCCACGCTAGCTCTTTCTGCCTGCGACTTATCTGCAGACGTTCACATTTCTGGAGTAGGAGTGAGAAATGAACCTGTCAGTGACTATCCCCGTTCCCAGGCTATGTTTGACGTTTGAGGTGGCAAGACAAGCAAGCAGCCCCAGTCTCTGTGCCTCTGTGCGAGCAGTGCCATGGGCAGATGAGGCTGAGCAACAGCTTTCCTGGCTAGCTCTTTATGGCTGCGAGCTATTTGCAGACGTTCGCATTTTCAGAGCAGGGCTGCAGGAGGCGCCCTGCACGGACCGCCAAAGCTACGTTTGAAGTTTGAGGTGGTAAGACAAGCAAGCAGCCCCAGTCTCTGTGCCTCTGTGCGAGGAGAGCCATGGGCAGATGAGGCTGAGCAACAGCTTTCCAGGCTAGCTCTTTCTGCCTGCGAGCTATCTGCAGACGTTCGCATTTTCAGAGCAGGGCTGCTGGAGGCACCTGACACGGACACCCAAAGGTACGTTTTAAGTGTGTTGTGGCGAGACAAGCAAGCAGTCCCAGTCTCTGTGCCTCTGTGCGAGCAGTGCCATGGGCAGATGAGGCTGAGCAACAGCTTTACAGGGTAACTCTGTCTGGCTGTGAGCTATCTGCAGACGTTCGCAATTTCGGAGCAGGGCTTCCGTATGTCCCCTGCTAGGACTCCCAAAACTACGATTGAAGTTTGAGGTGGAAAGACAAGCAAGCAGCCCCAGTCTCTGTGCCTCTCTGCGAGCAGTGCCATGGGCAGATAAGGCTGAGCAACAGCTTTCCAGGCTAGCTCTTTCTGCCTGCGACTTATCTGCATACGTTCACATTTCTGCAGTAGGAGTGAGAAATGAACCTGTCAGTGACTATCCCCGTTCCCAGGCTATGTTTGACGTTTGAGGGGGCAAGACAAGCAAGCAGCCCCAGTCTCTGTGCCTCTGTGCAAGCAGTGCCATGTGCAGATGAGGCTGAGAAACACCTTTCCAGGCTAGCTCTTTCTGGCTGCAAGCTATCTGCAGACGTTTGCATTCTGGGAGCAGGGCTTCCGGAGCTACCCTGCTAGGACTCCCAAAGCTACGTTTGAAGTTTTAGGTGGCAAGACAAGCAAGCAGCCCCAGTCTCTGTGTCTCTGTGCGAGCAGTGCCATGGGCAGATGAGGCTGAGCAACAGCTTTACAGGGTAACTCTGTCTGGCTGTGAGCTATCTGCAGACGTTCGCAATTTCGGAGCAGGGCTTCCGTATGTCCCCTGCTAGGACTCCCAAAACTACGATTGAAGTTTGAGGTGGAAAGACAAGCAAGCAGCCCCAGTCTCTGTGCCTCTCTGCGAGCAGTGCCATGGGCAGATAAGGCTGAGCAACAGCTTTCCAGGCTAGCTCTTTCTGCCTGCGACTTATCTGCATACGTTCACATTTCTGCAGTAGGAGTGAGAAATGAACCTGTCAGTGACTATCCCCGTTCCCAGGCTATGTTTGACGTTTGAGGGGGCAAGACAAGCAAGCAGCCCCAGTCTCTGTGCCTCTGTGCAAGCAGTGCCATGTGCAGATGAGGCTGAGAAACACCTTTCCAGGCTAGCTCTTTCTGGCTGCAAGCTATCTGCAGACGTTTGCATTCTGGGAGCAGGGCTTCCGGAGCTACCCTGCTAGGACTCCCAAAGCTACGTTTGAATTTTTAGGTGGCAAGACAAGCAAGCAGCCCCAGTCTCTGTGTCTCTGTGCGAGCAGTGCCATGGGCAGATGAGGCGGAGCAACAGCTTTCCAGGCTAGCTCTTTCTGCCTGCGAGCTATCTGCAGACGTTCGCATTTTGGGAGAAGGGCTGCCGGATTTCCCCTGCTAGGACTCCCAAAACTACGATTGAAGTTTGAGGTGGAAAGACAAGCAAGCAGCAGTAGTCTCTGTGCCTCTGTGCGAGCAGTGCCATGGGCAGATAAGGCTGAGCAACAGCTTTCCACGCTAGCTCTTTCTGCCTGCGACTTATCTGCAGACGTTCACATTTCTGGAGTAGGAGTGAGAAATGAACCTGTCAGTGACTATCCCCGTTCCAAGGCTATGTTTGACGTTTGAGGGGGCAAGACAAGCAAGCAGCCCCAGTCTCTGTGCCTCTGTGCAAGCAGTGCCATGTGCAGATGAGGCTGAGAAACACCTTTCCAGGCTAGCTCTTTCTGGCTACAAGCTATCTGCAGACGTTCGCATTTTCAGATCAGGGCTTCTGGAGGCACCTGACACGGACACCCAAAGGTATGTTTGAAGTGTGAGGTGGCGAGACAAGCAAGCAGTCCCAGTCTCTGTGCCTCTGTGCGAGCAGTGCCATGGGCAGATGAGGCTGAGCAACAGCTTTACAGGCTAACTCTTTCTGGCTGTGAGCTATCTGCAGACGTTCGCATTTTCGGAGCAGGGCTTCCGTATGTCCCCTGCTAGGACTCCCAAAATTACCTTTGAAGTTTGAGGTGGCAAGACAAGCAAGCAGCCCCAGTCTCTGTGCCTCTGTGCGAGCAGTGCCATGGGCAGATTAGGCTGAGCAACAGCTTTCCACGCTAGCTCTTTCTGCCTGCGACTTATCTGCAGACGTTCGATTTTGGGAGCAGGGCTGCCGGATTTCCCCTGCTAGGAATCCCAAAGTTACGTTTGAAGTTTTAGGTGGCAGAACAAGCAAACAACCCCAGTCTCTGTGCCTCTGTGCGAGCAGTGCCATGGGCAGATGAGGCTGAGCAACAGCTTTCCAGGCTAGCTCTTTCTGGCTGCGAGCTATCTGCAGACGTTCGCATTCTGGTAGCAGGGCTGCAGAAGGTACCCTGCTAGGACTCCCAAAGCTACGTTTGAAGTTTTAGGTGGCAAGACAAGCAAGCAGCCCCAGTCTCTGTGCCTCTGTGCGAGCAGTGCCATGGGCAGATGAGGCTGAGCAACAGCTTTCCAGACTAGCTCTTTATGGCTGCGAGCTATCTGCAGATGTTCGCATTTTCAGAGCAGGGCTGCGGGAGGCGCCCTGCACGGACCGCCTAAGCTACGTTTGAAGTTTGAGGTGGTAAGACAAGCCAGCACCCCCAGTCTCTGTGCCTCTGTGCGAGCAGTGCCATGTGCAGATGAGGCTGAGCAACAGCTTTCCAGGCTAACTCTTTCTGGCTGAGAGCAATCTGCAGACGTTCGCATTTTCAGAGGAGGGATGCCGGAGGCACCCGTCACAGACACCCAAATCTACGTTTGAAATTTGAGGGGGCAAGACAAGCAAGCAGCTCCAGTCTCTGTGCCTCTGTGCGAGCAGTGCCATGGGCACATGAGGCTGAGCAACAGCTTTCCAGGCTAGCTCTTTCTGGCTGCGAGCTATCTGCAGATGTTCGCATTCTGGGAGCATGGCTTCCGGAGGTACCCTGCTAGGACTCCCAAAGCTACGTTTGAAGTTTTAGGTGGCAAGACAAGCAAGCAGCCCCAGTCTCTGTGCCTCTGTGCGAGCAGTGCCATGGGCAGATGAGGCTGAGCAACAGCTTTCCAGGCTAGCTCTTTCTGCCTGCGAGCTATCTGCAGACGTTCGATTTTGGGAGCAGGGCTGCCGGATTTCCCCTGCTAGGAATCCCAAAGTTACGTTTGAAGTTTTAGGCGGCAAGACAAGCAAACAACCCCAGTCTCTGTGCCTCTGTGCGAGCAGTGCCATGTGCAGATGAGGCTGAGAAAGAGCTTTCCAGGCTAGCTCTTTCTGGCTGCGAGCTATCTGCAGACGTTCGCATTTTGGGAGCAGGGCTGCCGAAGGAGGACGTCACGGACCGCCTAAGCTACGTTTGAAGTTTGAGGTGGCAAGACAAGCAAGCAGCTCCAGTCTCTGTGCCTCTGTGCGAGCAGTGCCATGGGCAGATGAGGCTGAGCAACAGCTTTCCAGGCTAGCTCTTTCTGCCTGCGACCTATCTGCAGACGTTCTCATTTTGGGAGCAGGGCTGCAGGAGGTCCCCTGCTTGGACTCCCAAAGTTACGTTTGAAGTTTTAGGTGGCAAGAGAAGCAAACAGCCCCAGTCTCTGTGCCTCTGTGCGAGCAGTGCCATCGGCAGATAAGGCTGAGCAACACCTTTCAAAGACAGCTCTTTCTGCCTGCGAGCTATCTGCAGACGTTCGCATTTTTGGAGTAGGACTGAGAAATGAACCTGTCAGTGACTATCACCCTTCCCAGGCTATGTTTGAAGTTTGAGGCGACAAGACAAGCAAGCAGCCCCAGTCTCTGCGCCTCTGTGCGAGCAGTGCCATGGGCAGATGAGGCTTAGCAACAGCTTTCCAGGCTAGCTCTTTCTGCCTGCGAGCTATCTGCAGACGTTCGCATTTTGGGAGCAGGGCTGCCGGAGGTACCCTGCTAGGACTCCCAAAGCTACGTTTGAAATTTGAGGGGGCAAAACAAGCAAGCAGCCCCAGTCTCTGTGCCTCTGTGCGAGCAGTGCCATGGGTAGATGAGGCTGAGCAACAGCTTTCCAGGCTAGCTCTTTCTGGCTGTGAGCTATCTGCAGACGTTCGCATTTTCAGAGCAGGGCTGCTGGAGGCACCTGACACGGACACCCAAAGGTACGTTTGAAGTGTGAGGTGGCGAGACAAGCAAGCAGTCCCAGTCTCTGTGCCTCTGTGCGAGCAGTGCCATGGGCAGATGAGGCTGAGCAACAGCTTTACAGGCTAACTCTTTCTGGCTGTGAGCTATCTGCAGACGTTCGCATTTTTGGAGCAGGGCTTCCGTATATCCCCTGCTAGGAATCCCAAAAATACGTTTGAAGTTTGAGGTGGAAAGACAAGCAAGCAGCCCCAGTCTCTGTGCCTCTGTGCGAGCAGTGCCATGGGCAGATAAGGCTGAGCAACAGCTTTCCACGCTAGCTCTTTCTGCCTGCGACTTATCTGCAGACGTTCACATTTCTGGAGTAGGAGTGAGAAATGAACCTGTCAGTGACTATCCCCGTTCCCAGGCTATGTTTGACGTTTGAGGTGGCAAGACAAGCAAGCAGCCCCAGTCTCTGTGCCTCTGTGCGAGCAGTGCCATGGGCAGATGAGGCTGAGCAACAGCTTTCCTGGCTAGCTCTTTATGGCTGCGAGCTATTTGCAGACGTTCGCATTTTCAGAGCAGGGCTGCAGGAGGCGCCCTGCACGGACCGCCAAAGCTACGTTTGAAGTTTGAGGTGGTAAGACAAGCAAGCAGCCCCAGTCTCTGTGCCTCTGTGCGAGGAGAGCCATGGGCAGATGAGGCTGAGCAACAGCTTTCCAGGCTAGCTCTTTCTGCCTGCGAGCTATCTGCAGACGTTCGATTTTGGGAGCAGGGCTGCCGGATTTCCCCTGCTAGGAATCCCAAAGTTACGTTTGAAGTTTTAGGTGGCAAGACAAGCAAACAACCCCAGTCTCTGTGCCTCTGTGCGAGCAGTGCCATGTGCAGATGAGGCTGAGAAAGAGCTTTCCAGGCTAGCTCTTTCTGGCTGCGAGCTATCTGCAGACGTTCGCATTTTGGGAGCAGGGCTGCCGAAGGAGGACGTCACGGACCGCCTAAGCTACGTTTGAAGTTTGAGGTGGCAAGACAAGCAAGCAGCTCCAGTCTCTGTGCCTCTGTGCGAGCAGTGCCATGGGCAGATGAGGCTGAGCAACAGCTTTCCAGGCTAGCTCTTTCTGCCTGCGAGCTATCTGCAGACGTTCTCATTTTGGGAGCAGGGCTGCAGGAGGTCCCCTGCTTGGACTCCCAAAGTTACGTTTGAAGTTTTAGGTGGCAAGACAAGCAAACAGCCCCAGTCTCTGTGCCTCTGTGCGAGCAGTGCCATGGGCAGATGAGGCTGAGCAACAGCTTTCCAGGCTAGCTCTTTCTGGCTGCGATCTATCTGCAGACGTTCGCATTCTGGGAGCATGGCTTCCAGAGGTACCCTGCTAGGACTCCCAAAGCTACGTTTGAAGTTTTAGGTGGCAAGACAAGCAAGCAGCCCCAGTCTCTGTGCCTCTGTGCGAGCAGTGCCATGGGCAGATGAGGCTGAGCAACAGCTTTCAAAGATAGCTCTTTCTGCCTGCGAGCTATCTGCAGACGTTCGCATTTTTGGAGTAGGACTGAGAAATGAACCTGTCAGTGACTATCACCCTTCCCAGGCTATGTTTGAAGTTTGAGGCGACAAGACAAGCAAGCAGCCCCAGTCTCTGCGCCTCTGTGCGAGCAGTGCCATGGGCAGATGAGGCTTAGCAACAGCTTTCCAGGCTAGCTCTTTCTGCCTGCGAGCTATCTGCAGACGTTCGCATTTTCAGAGCAGGGCTGCCGGAGGTACCCTACTAGGACTCCCAAAGCTACGTTTGAAATTTGAGGGGGCAAAACAAGCAAGCAGCCCCAGTCTCTGTGCCTCTGTGCGAGCAGTGCCATGGGTAGATGAGGCTGAGCAACAGCTTCCCAGGCTAACTCTTTCTGGCTGCGAGCTATCTGCAGACGTTCGCATTTTCAGAGCAGGGCTGCTGGAGGCACCTGACACGGACACCCAAAGGTACGTTTGAAGTGTGAGGTGGCGAGACAAGCAAGCAGTCCCAGTCTCTGTGCCTCTGTGCGAGCAGTGCCATGGGCAGATGAGGCTGAGCAACAGCTTTACAGGCTGACTCTTTCTGGCTGTGAGCTATCTGCAGACGTTCGCATTTTCGGAGCAGGGCTTCCGTATATCCCCTGCTAGGAATCCCAAAAATACGTTTGAAGTTTGAGGTGGAAAGACAAGCAAGCAGCCCCAGTCTCTTTGCCTCTGTGCGAGCAGTGCCATGGGCAGATAAGGCTGAGCAACAGCTTTCCACGCTAGCTCTTTCTGCCTGCGACTTATCTGCAGACGTTCACATTTCTGGAGTAGGAGTGAGAAATGAACCTGTCAGTGACTATCCCCGTTCCCAGGCTATGTTTGACGTTTGAGGTGGCAAGACAAGCAAGCAGCCCCAGTCTCTGTGCCTCTGTGCGAGCAGTGCCATGGGCAGATGAGGCTGAGCAACAGCTTTCCTGGCTAGCTCTTTATGGCTGCGAGCTATTTGCAGACTTTCGCATTTTCAGAGCAGGGCTGCAGGAGGCGCCCTGCACGGACCGCCTAAGCTACGTTTGAAGTTTGAGGTGGTAAGACAAGGAAGCAGCCCCAGTCTCTGTGCCTCTGTGCGAGGAGAGCCATGGGCAGATGAGGCTGAGCAACAGCTTTCCAGGCTAGCTCTTTCTGGCTGAGAGCTATCTGCAGACGTTCGCATTTTTAGAGCAGGGATGCCGGAGGCGCCCGTCACAGACACCCAAATGTACGTTTGAAATTTGAGGGGGCAAGAAAAGCAAGCAGCCCCAGTCTCTGTGCCTCTGTGTGAGCAGTGCCATGGGCAGATGAGGCTGAGCAACAGCTTTCCAGGCTAGCTCTTTCTGCCTGCGAGCTATCTGCAGATGTTCGCATTTTCGGAGCAGGGCTGCCGGAGGTACCCTGCTAGGACTCTCAAGGCTACCTTTGAAGTTTTAGCTGGCAAGACAAGCAAGCAGCCCCAGTCTCTGCGCCTCTGTGCGAGCAGTGCCATGGGCAGATGAGGCTGAGCAACAGCTTTCCAGGCTAGCTCTTCCTGCGTGTGAGCTATCTGCAGACGTTCGCATTTTCAGAGCAGGGCTGCCAGAGGCGCCCGACACGGACACCCAAAGGTACTTTTGAAGTTTGAGGAGGCAAAACAAGCAAGCAGCCCCAGTCTCTGTGCCTCTGTGCGAGCAGTGCCATGGGCAGATGAGGCTGAGCAACAGCTTTCCAGGCTAGCTCTTTCTGCCTGCGAGCTATCTGCAGACCTTCAATTTTGGGAGCAGGGCTGCCGGATTTCCCCTGCTAGGAATCCCAAAGATATGTTTGAAGTTTTAGGTGGCAAGACAAGCAAGCAGCCCCAGTCTCTGTGCCTCTGTGCGAGCAGTGCCATGGACAGATGAGGCTGAGCAACAGCTTTCCAGGCTAGCTTTTTATGGCTGCGAGCTATCTGCAGACGTTCGCATTTTCAGAGGGGGCTACCGGAGGCACCCGACACGGACACCTAAAGGTACTTTTGAAGTTTTAGGAGGCAAGACAAGGAAGCAGCCCCAGTCTCTGTGCCTCTGTGCGAGCAGTGCCATGGGCAGATGAGGCTTAGCAACAGCTTTCCAGGCTAGCTCTTTCTGGCTGCGAGCTATCTGCAGACGTTCGCATTCTGGGAGCAGGGCTTCCGGAGGTACCCTGCTAGGACTCCCAAAGCTACGTTTGAAGTTTTAGGTGGCAAGACAAGCAAGCAGCCCCAGTCTCTGTGCCTCTGTGCGAGCAGTGCCATGGGCAGATGAGGCTGAGCAACAGCTTTCCAGGCTAGCTCTTTCTGCCTGCGAGCTATCTGCAGACGTTCGATTTTGGGAGCAGGGCTGCCGGATTTCCCCTGCTAGGACTCCCAAAAATACGATTGAATTTTGACGTGGAAAGACAAGCAAGCAGCCCCAGTCTCTGTGCCTCTGTGCGAGCAGTGCCATGGGCAGATAAGGCTGAGCAACAGCTTTCCACGCTAGCTCTTTCTCCCTGCGACTTATCTGTAGACGTTCACATTTCTGGAGTAGGAGTGAGCAATGAACCTGTCAGTGACTATCCCCGTTCCCAGGCTATGTTTGACGTTTGAGGGGGCAAGACAAGCAAGCAGCCCCAGTCTCTGTGCCTCTGTGCAAGCAGTGCCATGTGCAGATGAGGCTGAGAAACACCTTTCAGGCTAGCTCTTTCTGGCTGCAAGCTATCTGCAGACGTTCGCATTTTCAGAGCAGGGCTGCCAGAGGCGCCCGACAAGGACACCCAAAGGTACGTTTGAAGTTTGAGGGGGCAAGACAAGCAAGCAGCCCCAGTCTCTGCGCCTCTGTGCGAGCAGTGCCATGGGCAGATGAGGCTGAGCAACAGCTTTCCAGGCTAGCTCTTTCTGGCTGCGAGCTATCTGCAGACGTTCGCATTCTGGGAGCAGGGCTTCCGGAGGTACCCTGCACGGACCGCCTAAGCTACGTTTGAAGTTTGAGGTGGTAAGACAAGCAAGCAGACCCAGTCTCTGTGCCTCTGTGCGAGGAGAGCCATGGGCAGATGAGGCTGAGCAACAGCTTTCCAGGCTAGCTCTTTCTGGCTGAGAGCTATCTGCAGACGTTCTCATTTTTAGAGCAGGGATGCCGGAGGCGCCCGTCACAGACACCCAAATGTACGTTTGAAATTTGAGGGGGCAAGACAAGCAAGCATCCCCAGTCTCTGTGCATCTGTGTGAGCAGTGCCATGGGCAGATGAGGCTGAGCAACAGCTTTCCAGGCTAGCTCTTTCTGCCTGCGAGCTATCTGCAGATGTTCGCATTTTGGGAGCAGGGCTGCCGGAGGTACCCTGCTAGGACTCTCAAGGCTACCTTTGAAGTTTTAGCTGGCAAGACAAGCAAGCAGCCCCAGTCTCTGCGCCTCTGTGCGAGCAGTGCCATGGGCAGATGAGGCTGAGCAACAGCTTTCCAGGCTAGCTCTTCCTGGCTGTGAGCTATCTGCAGACGTTCGCATTTTCATAGCAGGGCTGCCGGAGGCGCCCGACACAGACACAAAGGTACTTTTAAAGTTTGAGGGGGCAAAACAAGGAAGCAGCCCCAGTCTCTGTGCCTCTGTGCGAGCAGTGCCATGGGCAGATGAGGCTGAGCAACAGCTTTCCAGGCTAGCTCTTTCTGCCTGCGAGCTATCTGCAGACCTTCAGTTTTGGGAGCAGGGCTGCCGGATTTCCCCTGCTAGGAATTTCAAAGTTATGTTTGAAGTTTTAGGTGGCAAGACAAGCAAACAGCCCCAGTCTCTGTGCCTCTGTGCGAGCAGTGCCATGGACAGATGAGGCTGAGCAACAGCTTTCCAGGCTAGCTTTTTATGGCTGCGAGCTATCTGCAGACGTTCGCATTTTGGGAGCATGGCTGCCGGAGGCGCCCGACACGGACACCTAAAGGTACTTTTGAAGTTTTAGGAGGCAAGACAAGGAAGCAGCCCCAGTCTCTGTGCCTCTGTGCGAGCAGTGCCATGGGCAGATGAGGCTGAGCAACAGCTTTCCAGGCTAGCTCTTTCTGGCTGCGAGCTATCTGCAGACGTTCGCATCCTGGGAGCAGGGCTTCCGGAGGTACCCTGCTAGGACTCCCAAAGCTACGTTTGAAGTTTTAGGTGGCAAGACAAGCAAGCAGCCCCAGTCTCTGTGCCTCTGTGCGAGCAGTGCCATGGGCAGATGAGGCTGAGCAACAGCTTTCCAGGCTAGCTCTTTCTGGCTGCGAGCTATCTGCAGACGTTCGCATTTTTAGAGCAGGGATGCCGGAGGCGCCCGTCACAGACACCCAAATGTACGTTTGAAATTTGAGGGGGCAAGACAAGCAAGCAGCCCCAGTCTCTGCGCCTATGTGCGAGCAGTGCCATGGGCAGATGAGGCTGAGCAACATCTTTCCAGGCTAGCTCTTCCTGGCTGTGAGCTATCTGCAGACGTTCGCATTCTGGGTGCAGGGCTGCAGAAGGTACCCTGCTAGGACTCCCAAAGCTACGTTTGAAGTTTTAGGTGGCAAGACAAGCAAGCAGCCCCAGTCTCTGTGCCTCTGTGCGAGCAGTGCCATGGGCAGATGAGGCTGAGCAACAGCTTTCCATGCTAGCTCTTTCTGGCTGCGAGCTATCTGCAGATATTCGCATTTTCAGAGCAGGGCTGCAGGAGGCGCCCTTCACGGACCGCCTAAGCTACGTTTGAAGTTTGAGGTGGTAAGACAAGCAAGCAGCCCCAGTCTCTGTGCCTCTGTGCGAGCAGTGCCATGTGCAGATAAGGCTGAGCAACAGCTTTCCAGGCTAGCTCTTTCTGGCTGAGAGCAATCTGCAGACGTTCGCATTTTCAGAGCAGGGATGCCGGAGGCGCCCGTCACAGACACCCAAATGTACGTTTGAAATTTGAGGGGGCAAGACAAGCAAGCAGCTCCAGTCTCTGTGCCTCTGTGCGAGCAGTGCCATGGGCAGATGAGGCTGAGCAACAGCTTTCCAGGCTAGCTCTTTCTGGCTGCGAGCTACCTACAGACGTTCGCATTTTCGGAGCAGGGCTGATGGAGGTGCCCGGCACGGACCGCCTAAGTTACGTTTGAATTTTGAGGTGGTAAGACAAGCAAGCAGCCCCAGTCTCTGTGCCTCTGTGCGAGTAGAGCCGTGGGCAGAAGAGGCTGAGTAACAGCTTTCCAGGCTAGCTCTTTCTGGCTGCGAGCTACCTACAGACTTTCGCATTTTCAGAGCAGAGCTGCTGGAGGCACCTGACACGGACACCCAAAGGTACGTTTGAAGTGTGAGGTGGCGAGACAAGCAAGCAGTCCCAGTCTCTGTGCCTCTGTGCGAGCAGTGCCATGGGCAGATGAGGCTGAGCAACAGCTTTCCAGGCTAGCTCTTTCTGGCTGCGAGCTACCTACAGACTTTCGCATTTTCAGAGCAGGGCTGATGGAGGTGCCCGGCACGGACCGCCTAAGTTACGTTTGAATTTTGAGGTGGTAAGACAAGCAAGCAGCCCCAGTCTCTGTGCCTCTGTGCGAGTAGAGCCGTGGGCAGAAGAGGCTGAGTAACAGCTTTCCAGGCTAGCTCTTTCTGGCTGTGAGCTATCTGCAGACGTTCGCATTTTCGGAGCAGGGCTTCCGTATGTCCCCTGCTAGGACTCCCAAAATTACCTTTGAAGTTTGAGGTGGAAAGACAAGCAAGCAGCCCCAGTCTCTGTGCCTCTGTGCAAGCAGTGCCATGGGCAGATGAGGCTGAGCAACAGCTTTGCAGGCTAGCTCTTTCTGGCTGCGAGCTATCTGCAGACGTTTGCATTCTGGGAGCAGGGCTTCCGGAGGTACCCTGCTAAGACTCCCAAAGCTACGTTTGAAGTTTTAGGTGGCAAGACAAGCAAGCAGCCCCAGTCTCTGTGCCTCTGTGCGAGCACTGCCATGGGCAGATGAGGCTGAGCAACAGCTTTCCAGGCTAGCTCTTTCTGGCTGCGAGCTATCTGCAGACGTTCGATTTTGGGAGCAGGGCTGCCGGATTTCCCCTGCTAGGAATCCCAAATTTACGTTTGAAGTTTTAGGTGGCAAGACAAGCAAACAACCCCAGACTCTGTGCCTCTGTGCGAGCAGTGCCATGGGCAGATGAGGCTGAGCAACAGCTTTCCAGGCTAGCTCTTTCTGGCTGCGAGCTATCTGCAGATATTCGCATTTTCAGAGCAGGGCTGCAGGAGGCGCCCTGCACGGACCGCCTAAGCTACGTTTGAAGTTTGAGGTGGTAAGACAAGCAAGCAGCCCCAGTCTCTGTGCCTCTGTGCGAGCAGTGCCATGTGCAGATGAGGCTGAGCAACAGCTTTCCAGGCTAGCTCTTTCTGGCTGAGAGCAATCTGCAGACGTTCGCATTTTCAGAGCAGGGATGCCGGAGGCGCCCGACACAGACACCCAAATGTACGTTTGAAATTTGAGGTGGCAAGACAAGCAAGTAGCTCCAGTCTCTGTGCCTCTGTGCGAGCAGTGCCATGGGCAGATGAGGCTGAGCAACAGCTTTCCAGGCTAGCTCTTTCTGGCTGCGAGCTATCTGCAGACGTTCGCATTTTTGGAGCAGGGCTTCCGGAGGTACCCTGCTAGGACTCCCAAAGCTACGTTTGAAGTTTTAGGTGGCAAGACAAGCAAGCAGCCCCAGTCTCTGTGCCTCTGTGCGAGCAGTGCCATGGGCAGATGAGGCTGAGCAACAGCTTTCCAGACTAGCTCTTTATGGCTTCGAGCTATCTGCAGATGTTCGCATTTTCAGAGCAGGGCTGCCGGAGGCGCCCTGCACGGACCGCCTAAGCTACGTTTGAAGTTTGAGGTGGTAAGACAAGCAAGCAGCCCCAGTCTCTGTGCCTCTGTGCGAGGAGAGCCATGGGCAGATGAGGCTGAGCAACAGCTTTCCAGGCTAGCTCTTTCTGGCTGCGAGCTATCTGCAGATGTTCGCATTCTGGGAGCAGGGCTTCCGGAGGTACCCTGCTAGGACTCCCAAAGCTACGTTTGAAGTTTGAGGTGGCAAGACAAGCAAGCAGCCCCAGTCTCTGTGCCTCTGTGCGAGCAGTGCCATGGGCAGATGAGGCTGAGCAACAGCTTTCAAAGATAGCTCTTTCTGCCTGCGAGCTATCTGCAGACGTTCGCAATTTTAGAGTAGGGATGCCGGAGGCGCCCGTCACAGACACCCAAATGTACGTTTGAAATTTGAGGGGGCAAGACAAGCAAGCAGCCCCAGTCTCTGTGCCTCTGTGAGAGCAGTGCCATGGGCAGATGAGGCTGAGCAACAGCTTTCCAGGCTAGCTCTTTCTGGCTGTGAGCTATCTGCAGACGTTCGCATTTTTGGAGCAGGGTTGCCGGAGGCTCCCTGCACGGACCCCCAAAGCTATGTTTGAAGTGTTAGGTGGCAAGACAAGCAAGCAGCCCCAGTCTCTGTGCCTCTGTGCGAGCAGTGCCATGGGCAGATGAGGCTGAGCAACAGCTTTCCAGGCTAGCTCTTAATGCCTGCGAGCTATCTGCAGACGTTCGCAATATCAGAGCAGGGCTGGCAGAGACCCCGTGCACGGACCACCTAAGCTACATTTGATGTTTGAAGGGTCAAGACAAGCAAGCAGCCCCAGCATCTGTGCCTCTCTGCGAGCAGTGCCACGGGCAGATGAGGCTGAGCAACAGCTTTCCAGGCTAGCTCTTTCTGCCTGCGAGCTATCTGCAGGCGTTCTAATTTTCGGAGCAGGGCTGCCGGAGATCCCCTGCACAGGCCACATAAGATACCTTTTCAAGTTTGAGGGAGCAAGACAAGAAAGAAGCCTTAGTCTCCCTGCCTCTGTGCGAGCAGTGCCATGGGCAGATGAGGGTGAGCAACAGCTTTCCAGGCTAGCTCTTTCTGGCTGCGAGATATCTGCAGACGTTCGCATTTTTGGAGCAGTTCTGTCGGACACGCCTGGCACGGACTCCCAAAGATACATTTGAATTTTGAGGTGGCAAGACAAGCAAGCAGCCCCAGTCTCTGTGCCTCTGTGCGAGCAGTGCCATGGGCAGATGAGGCTGAACAACAGCTTTCCAGGCTAGCTCTTTCTGGCTGCGAGCTGTCTGCAGACGTTCATATTTTCAGAGCCTGGCTGTCCGGAGGACCCATGCACGGACACCCAAAGGTACGTTTGAAGCTTCAGGGGACAAGACAAGCAAGCAGCCCCAGTCTCTGTGCCTCTGTGCGAGCAGTGCCATGGGCAGATGAGGCTGAGCAACAGCTTTCCAGGCTAGCTCTTTCTGGCTGCGAGCTATCTGCTGACGTTCGCATTTTCAGAGCAGGACTGGTGGAGGCTCCCGGCATGAACCACCTAAGATAGATTCGAAGTTTGATAGAACAAGACAAGCAAGCAGCCCCAGTCTCTGTGCCTCTGTGCGAGCAGTGCCATGGGCAGATGAGGCTGAGCAACAGCTTTCCAGGCTAGCTCTTTCTGGCTGCGAGCTATCTGCAGACGTTCGCATTTTCGGAGCAGGGCTGCCGGAGGTCCCCTGCTAGGACTCCCAAAACTACGTTTGAAGTTTCAGGTGGCAAGACAAGCAAGCAGCCCCAGTCTCTGTGCCTCTGTATGAGCAGTGCCATGGGCAGATGAGGCTGAGCAACAGCTTCCCAGGCTATCTTTTTCTGGCTGCGAGCTATCTGCAGACGTTCGCATTTTCAGAGCAGGGCTGCCGGAGGCGCCCGACACGGACGCCCAAAGGTACGTTTGAAGTTTGAGAGGGCAAGACAATCAAGCACACCCAGTCTCTGTGCCTCTGTATGAGCAGTGCCATGGGCAGATGAGGCTGAGCAACAGCTTTCCAGGCTGGCTCTTTCTGGCTGCCAGCTATCTGCAGACGTTCGCATTTTTGTAGTAGGGCTGAGAAATGAACCTGTCAGTGACTATCCCCGTTCCCAGGCTATGTTTGAAGTTTGAGGGGGCAAGACAAGGAAGCAGCCCCAGTCTCTGTGCCTCTGTGCGAGCAGTGCCATGGGCAGATGAGGCTGAGAAACAGCTTTCCAGGCTAGCTCTTTCTGGCTGCGAGCTATCTGCAGACGTTCGCAATATCAGAGCAGGGCTGCCTGAAGCGTCCGACACGAACACCCAAATGTACGTTTGAAGATTGAGGTGGCGAGACAAGCAAGCAGCCCCAGTCTCTGTGCCTCTGTGCGAGCAGTGCCATGGGCAGATGAGGCTGAGCAACAGCTTTCCAGGCTAGCTCTTTCTGGCTGCTAACTATCTGCAGACGTTCGCATTCTGGGAGCAGGGCTTCCGGAGGTACCCTGGTAGGACTCCCAAAGCTACGTTTGAAGTTTTAGGTGGCAAGACAAGCAAGCAGCCCCAGTCTCTGTGCCTCTGTGCGAGCAGTGCCATGGGCAGATGAGGCTGAGAAACAGCTTTCCAGGCTAGCTCTTTCTGGCTGCGAGCTATCTGCAGACGTTCGATTTTGGGAGCAGGGCTGCCGGATTTCCCCTGCTAGGACTCCCAAAGTTACGTTTGAAGTTTTAGGTGGCAAGACAAGCAAACAACCCCAGTCTCTGTGCCTCTGTGCGAGCAGTGCCATGGGCAGATGAGGCTGAGCAACAGCTTTCCAGGCTAGCTCTTTCTGGCTGCGAGCTATCTGCAGACGTTCGCATTTTCAGAGCAGGGCTGCAGGAGGCGCCCTTCACGGACCGCCTAAGCTACGTTTGAAGTTTGAGGTGGTAAGACAAGAAAGCACCCCCAGTCTCTTTGCCTCTGTGCGAGCAGTGCCATGTGCAGATAAGGCTGAGCAACAGCTTTCCAGGCTAGCTCTTTCTGGCTGAGAGCAATCTGCAGACGTTCGCATTTTCAGAGCAGGGATGCCGGAGGCGCCCGTCACAGACACCCAAATGTACGTTTGAAATTTGAGGGGGCAAGACAAGCAAGCAGCTCCAGTCTCTGTGCCTCTGTGCGAGCAGTGCCATGGGCAGATGAGGCTGAGCAACAGCTTTCCAGGCTAGCTCTTTCTGGCTGCGAGCTACCTACAGACGTTCGCATTTTCAGAGCAGGGCTGATTGAGGTGCCCGGCACGGACCGCCTAAGTTACGTTTGAATTTTGAGGTGGTAAGACAAGCAAGCAGCCCCAGTCTCTGTGCCTCTGTGCGAGTAGAGCCGTGGGCAGAAGAGGCTGAGTAACAGCTTTCCAGGCTAGCTCTTTCTGGCTGCGAGCTACCTACAGACTTTCGCATTTTCAGAGCAGAGCTGCTGGAGGCACCTGACACGGACACCCAAAGGTACGTTTGAAGTGTGAGGTGGCGAGACAAGCAAGCAGTCCCAGTCTCTGTGCCTCTGTGCGAGCAGTGCCATGGGCAGATGAGGCTGAGCAACAGCTTTCCAGGCTAGCTCTTTCTGGCTGCGAGCTACCTACAGACGTTCGCATTTTCAGAGCAGGGCTGATGGAGGTGCCCGGCACGGACCGCCTAAGTTACGTTTGAATTTTGAGGTGGTAAGACAAGCAAGCAGCCCCAGTCTCTGTGCCTCTGTGCGAGTAGAGCCGTGGGCAGAAGAGGCTGAGTAACAGCTTTCCAGGCTAGCTCTTTCTGGCTGTGAGCTATCTGCAGACGTTCGCATTTTCGGAGCAGGGCTTCCGTATGTCCCCTGCTAGGACTCCCAAAATTACCTTTGAAGTTTGAGGTGGAAAGACAAGCAAGCAGCCCCAGTCTCTGTGCCTCTGTGCAAGCAGTGCCATGGGCAGATGAGGCTGAGCAACAGCTTTCCAGGCTAGCTCTTTCTGGCTGCGAGCTATCTGCAGACGTTCGATTTTGGGAGCAGGGCTGCCGGATTTCCCCTGCTAGGAATCCCAAATTTACGTTTGAAGTTTTAGGTGGCAAGACAAGCAAACAACCCCAGACTCTGTGCCTCTGTGCGAGCAGTGCCATGGGCAGATGAGGCTGAGCAACAGCTTTCCAGGCTAGCTCTTTCTGGCTGCGAGCTATCTGCAGATATTCTCATTTTCAGAGCAGGGCTGCAGGAGGCGCCCTGCACGGACCGCCTAAGCTACGTTTGAAGTTTGAGGTGGTAAGACAAGCAAGCAGCCCCAGTCTCTGTGCCTCTGTGCGAGCAGTGCCATGTGCAGATGAGGCTGAGCAACAGCTTTCCAGGCTAGCTCTTTCTGGCTGAGAGCAATCTGCAGACGTTCGCATTTTCAGAGCAGGGATGCCGGAGGCGCCCGACACAGACACCCAAATGTACGTTTGAAATTTGAGGGGGCAAGACAAGCAAGTAGCTCCAGTCTCTGTGCCTCTGTGCGAGCAGTGCCATGGGCAGATGAGGCTGAGCAACAGCTTTCCAGACTAGCTCTTTATGGCTTCGAGCTATCTGCAGATGTTCGCATTTTCAGAGCAGGGCTGCCGGAGGCGCCCTGCACGGACCGCCTAAGCTACGTTTGAAGTTTGAGGTGGTAAGACAAGCAAGCAGCCCCAGTCTCTGTGCCTCTGTGCGAGGAGAGCCATGGGCAGATGAGGCTGAGCAACAGCTTTCCAGGCTAGCTCTTTCTGCCTGCGAGCTATCTGCAGATGTTCGCATTCTGGGAGCAGGGCTTCCGGAGGTACCCTGCTAGGACTCCCAAAGCTACGTTTGAAGTTTGAGGTGGCAAGACAAGCAAGCAGCCCCAGTCTCTGTGCCTCTGTGCGAGCAGTGCCATGGGCAGATGAGGCTGAGCAACAGCTTTCAAAGATAGCTCTTTCTGCCTGCGAGCTATCTGCAGACGTTCGCAATTTTAGAGTAGGGATGCCGGAGGCGCCCTTCACAGACACCCAAATGTACGTTTGAAATTTGAGGGGGCAAGACAAGCAAGCAGCCCCAGTCTCTGTGCCTCTGTGAGAGCAGTGCCATGGGCAGATGAGGCTGAGCAACAGCTTTCCAGGCTAGCTCTTTCTGGCTGTGAGCTATCTGCAGACGTTCGCATTTTTGGAGCAGGGTTGCCGGAGGCTCCCTGCACGGACCCCCAAAGCTATGTTTGAAGTGTTAGGTGGCAAGACAAGCAAGCAGCCCCAGTCTCTGTGCCTCTGTGCGAGCAGTGCCATGGGCAGATGAGGCTGAGCAACAGCTTTCCAGGCTAGCTCTTAATGCCTGCGAGCTATCTGCAGACTTTTGCATTTTCAGAGCAGGCCTGGCAGAGACCCCGTGCACGGACCACCTAAGCTACATTTGATGTTTGAAGGGTCAAGACAAGCAAGCAGCCCCAGCATCTGTGCCTCTCTGCGAGCAGTGCCACGGGCAGATGAGGCTGAGCAACAGCTTTCCAGGCTAGCTCTTTCTGCCTGCGAGCTATCTGCAGGCGTTCTAATTTTCGGAGCAGGGCTGCCGGAGATCCCCTGCACAGGCCACATAAAATACCTTTTCAAGTTTGAGGGAGCAAGACAAGAAAGAAGCCTTAGTCTCCCTGCCTCTGTGCGAGCAGTGCCACGGGCAGATGAGGCTGAGCAACAGCTTTCCAGGCTAGCTCTTTCTGGCTGCGAGATATCTGCAGACGTTCGCATTTTTGGAGCAGTTCTGTCGGACACGCCTGGCACGGACTCCCAAAGATACATTTGAATTTTGAGGTGGCAAGACAAGCAAGCAGCCCCAGTCTCTGTGCCTCTGTGCGAGCAGTGCCATGGGCAGATGAGGCTGAACAACAGCTTTCCAGGCTAGCTCTTTCTGGCTGCGAGCTGTCTGCAGACGTTCATATTTTCAGAGCCTGGCTGTCCGGAGGACCCATGCACGGACACCCAAAGGTACGTTTGAAGCTTCAGGGGACAAGACAAGCAAGCAGCCCCAGTCTCTGTGCCTCTGTGCGAGCAGTGCCATGGGCAGATGAGGCTGAGCAACAGCTTTCCAGGCTAGCTCTTTCTGCCTGCGAGCTATCTGCTGACGTTCGCATTTTCAGAGCAGGACTGGTGGAGGCTCCCGGCATGAACCACCTAAGATAGATTCGAAGTTTGATAGAACAAGACAAGCAAGCAGCCCCAGTCTCTGTGCCTCTGTGCGAGCAGTGCCATGGGCAGATGAGGCTGAGCAACAGCTTTCCAGGCTAGCTCTTTCTGGCTGCGAGCTATCTGCAGACGTTCGCATTTTCGGAGCAGGGCTTCCGGAGGTCCCCTGCTAGGACTCCCAAAACTACGTTTGAAGTTTCAGGTGGCAAGACAAGCAAGCAGCCCCAGTCTCTGTGCCTCTGTATGAGCAGTGCCATGGGCAGATGAGGCTGAGCAACAGCTTCCCAGGCTATCTTTTTCTGGCTGCGAGCTATCTGCAGACGTTCGCATTTTCAGAGCAGGGCTGCCGGAGGCGCCCGACACGGACGCCCAAAGGTACGTTTGAAGTTTGAGAGGGCAAGACAATCAAGCACCCCCAGTCTCTGTGCCTCTGTATGAGCAGTGCCATGGGCAGATGAGGCTGAGCAACAGCTTTCCAGGCTGGCTCTTTCTGCCTGCCAGCTATCTGCAGACGTTCGCATTTTTGTAGTAGGGCTGAGAAATGAACCTGTCAGTGACTATCCCCGTTCCCAGGCTATGTTTGAAGTTTGAGGGGGCAAGACAAGGAAGCAGCCCCAGTCTCTGTGCCTCTGTGCGAGCAGTGCCATGGGCAGATTAGGCTGAGAAACAGCTTTCCAGGCTAGCTCTTTCTGGCTGCGAGCTATCTGCAGACGTTCGCAATATCAGAGCAGGGCTGCCTGAAGCGTCCGACACGAACACCCAAATGTACGTTTGAAGATTGAGGTGGCGAGACAAGCAAGCAGCCCCAGTCTCTGTGAATCTGTGCGAGCAGTGCCATGGGCAGATGAGGCTGAGCAACAGCTTTCCAGGCTAGCTCTTTCTGCCTGCGAGCTATCTGCAGACGTTCTCATTTTGGGAGCAGGGCTGCAGGAGGTCCCCTGCTTGGACTCCCAAAGTTACGTTTGAAGTTTTAGGTGGCAAGACAAGCAAACAGCCCCAGTCTCTGTGCCTCTGTGCGAGCAGTGCCATGGGCAGATGAGGCTGAGCAACAGCTTTCCAGGCTAGCTCTTTCTGGCTGCGATCTATCTGCAGACGTTCGCATTCTGGGAGCATGGCTTCCAGAGGTACCCTGCTAGGACTCCCAAAGCTACGTTTGAAGTTTTAGGTGGCAAGACAAGCAAGCAGCCCCAGTCTCTGTGCCTCTGTGCGAGCAGTGCCATGGGCAGATGAGGCTGAGCAACAGCTTTCAAAGATAGCTCTTTCTGCCTGCGAGCTATCTGCAGACGTTCGCATTTTTGGAGTAGGACTGAGAAATGAACCTGTCAGTGACTATCACCCTTCCCAGGCTATGTTTGAAGTTTGAGGCGACAAGACAAGCAAGCAGCCCCAGTCTCTGCGCCTCTGTGCGAGCAGTGCCATGGGCAGATGAGGCTTAGCAACAGCTTTCCAGGCTAGCTCTTTCTGCCTGCGAGCTATCTGCAGACGTTCGCATTTTCAGAGCAGGGCTGCCGGAGGTACCCTGCTAGGACTCCCAAAGCTACGTTTGAAATTTGAGGGGGCAAAACAAGCAAGCAGCCCCAGTCTCTGTGCCTCTGTGCGAGCAGTGCCATGGGTAGATGAGGCTGAGCAACAGCTTCCCAGGCTAGCTCTTTCTGGCTGCGAGCTATCTGCAGACGTTCGCATTTTCAGAGCAGGGCTGCTGGAGGCACCTGACACGGACACCCAAAGGTACGTTTGAAGTGTGAGGTGGCGAGACAAGCAAGCAGTCCCAGTCTCTGTGCCTCTGTGCGAGCAGTGCCATGGGCAGATGAGGCTGAGCAACAGCTTTACAGGCTAACTCTTTCTGGCTGTGAGCTATCTGCAGACGTTCGCATTTTCGGAGCAGGGCTTCCGTATATCCCCTGCTAGGAATCCCAAAAATACGTTTGAAGTTTGAGGTGGAAAGACAAGCAAGCAGCCCCAGTCTCTGTGCCTCTGTGCGAGCAGTGCCATGGGCAGATAAGGCTGAGCAACAGCTTTCCACGCTAGCTCTTTCTGCCTGCGACTTATCTGCAGACGTTCACATTTCTGGAGTAGGAGTGAGAAATGAACCTGTCAGTGACTATCCCCGTTCCCAGGCTATGTTTGACGTTTGAGGTGGCAAGACAAGCAAGCAGCCCCAGTCTCTGTGCCTCTGTGCGAGCAGTGCCATGGGCAGATGAGGCTGAGCAACAGCTTTCCTGGCTAGCTCTTTATGGCTGCGAGCTATTTGCAGACTTTCGCATTTTCAGAGCAGGGCTGCAGGAGGCGCCCTGCACGGACCGCCTAAGCTACGTTTGAAGTTTGAGGTGGTAAGACAAGGAAGCAGCCCCAGTCTCTGTGCCTCTGTGCGAGGAGAGCCATGGGCAGATGAGGCTGAGCAACAGCTTTCCAGGCTAGCTCTTTCTGGCTGAGAGCTATCTGCAGACGTTCGCATTTTTAGAGCAGGGATGCCGGAGGCGCCCGTCACAGACACCCAAATGTACGTTTGAAATTTGAGGGGGCAAGACAAGCAAGCAGCCCCAGTCTCTGTGCCTCTGTGTGAGCAGTGCCATGGGCAGATGAGGCTGAGCAACAGCTTTCCAGGCTAGCTCTTTCTGCCTGCGAGCTATCTGCAGATGTTCGCATTTTCGGAGCAGGGCTGCCGGAGGTACCCTGCTAGGACTCTCAAGGCTACCTTTGAAGTTTTAGCTGGCAAGACAAGCAAGCAGCCCCAGTCTCTGCGCCTCTGTGCGAGCAGTGCCATGGGCAGATGAGGCTGAGCAACAGCTTTCCAGGCTAGCTCTTTCTGCCTGCGAGCTATCTGCAGACCTTCAATTTTGGGAGCAGGGCTGCCGGATTTCCCCTGCTAGGAATCCCAAAGATATGTTTGAAGTTTTAGGTGGCAAGACAAGCAAGCAGCCCCAGTCTCTGTGCCTCTGTGCGAGCAGTGCCATGGACAGATGAGGCTGAGCAACAGCTTTCCAGGCTAGCTTTTTATGGCTGCGAGCTATCTGCAGACGTTCGCATTTTCAGAGGGGGCTACCGGAGGCACCCGACACGGACACCTAAAGGTACTTTTGAAGTTTTAGGAGGCAAGACAAGGAAGCAGCCCCAGTCTCTGTGCCTCTGTGCGAGCAGTGCCATGGGCAGATGAGGCTTAGCAACAGCTTTCCAGGCTAGCTCTTTCTGGCTGCGAGCTATCTGCAGACGTTCGCATTCTGGGAGCAGGGCTTCCGGAGGTACCCTGCTAGGACTCCCAAAGCTACGTTTGAAGTTTTAGGTGGCAAGACAAGCAAGCAGCCCCAGTCTCTGTGCCTCTGTGCGAGCAGTGCCATGGGCAGATGAGGCTGAGCAACAGCTTTCCAGGCTAGCTCTTTCTGCCTGCGAGCTATCTGCAGACGTTCGATTTTGGGAGCAGGGCTGCCGGATTTCCCCTGCTAGGACTCCCAAAAATACGATTGAATTTTGACGTGGAAAGACAAGCAAGCAGCCCCAGTCTCTGTGCCTCTGTGCGAGCAGTGCCATGGGCAGATAAGGCTGAGCAACAGCTTTCCACGTTAGCTCTTTCTCCCTGCGACTTATCTGTAGACGTTCACATTTCTGGAGTAGGAGTGAGCAATGAACCTGTCAGTGACTATCCCCGTTCCCAGGCTATGTTTGACGTTTGAGGGGGCAAGACAAGCAAGCAGCCCCAGTCTCTGTGCCTCTGTGCAAGCAGTTCCATGTGCAGATGAGGCTGAGAAACACCTTTCAGGCTAGCTCTTTCTGGCTGCAAGCTATCTGCAGACGTTCGCATTTTCAGAGCAGGGCTGCCAGAGGCGCACGACAAGGACACCCAAAGGTACGTTTGAAGTTTGAGGGGGCAAGACAAGCAAGCAGCCCCAGTCTCTGCGCCTCTGTGCGAGCAGTGCCATGGGCAGATGAGGCTGAGCAACAGCTTTCCAGGCTAGCTCTTTCTGGCTGCGAGCTATCTGCAGACGTTCGCATTCTGGGAGCAGGGCTTCCGGTGGTACCCTGCACGGACCGCCTAAGCTACGTTTGAAGTTTGAGGTGGTAAGACAAGCAAGCAGACCCAGTCTCTGTGCCTCTGTGCGAGGAGAGCCATGGGCAGATGAGGCTGAGCAACAGCTTTCCAGGCTAGCTCTTTCTGGCTGAGAGCTATCTGCAGACGTTCTCATTTTTAGAGCAGGGATGCCGGAGGCGCCCGTCACAGACACCCAAATGTACGTTTGAAATTTGAGGGGGCAAGACAAGCAAGCATCCCCAGTCTCTGTGCATCTGTGTGAGCAGTGCCATGGGCAGATGAGGCTGAGCAACAGCTTTCCAGGCTAGCTCTTTCTGCCTGCGAGCTATCTGCAGATGTTCGCATTTTGGGAGCAGGGCTGCCGGAGGTACCCTGCTAGGACTCTCAAGGCTACCTTTGAAGTTTTAGCTGGCAAGACAAGCAAGCAGCCCCAGTCTCTGCGCCTCTGTGCGAGCAGTGCCATGGGCAGATGAGGCTGAGCAACAGCTTTCCAGGCTAGCTCTTCCTGGCTGTGAGCTATCTGCAGACGTTCGCATTTTCATAGCAGGGCTGCCGGAGGCGCCCGACACAGACACAAAGGTACTTTTAAAGTTTGAGGGGGCAAAACAAGGAAGCAGCCCCAGTCTCTGTGCCTCTGTGCGAGCAGTGCCATGGGCAGATGAGGCTGAGCAACAGCTTTCCAGGCTAGCTCTTTCTGCCTGCGAGCTATCTGCAGACCTTCAGTTTTGGGAGCAGGGCTGCCGGATTTCCCCTGCTAGGAATTTCAAAGTTATGTTTGAAGTTTTAGGTGGCAAGACAAGCAAACAGCCCCAGTCTCTGTGCCTCTGTGCGAGCAGTGCCATGGACAGATGAGGCTGAGCAACAGCTTTCCAGGGTAGCTTTTTATGGCTGCGAGCTATCTGCAGACGTTCGCATTTTGGGAGCATGGCTGCCGGAGGCGCCCGACACGGACACCTAAAGGTACTTTTGAAGTTTTAGGAGGCAAGACAAGGAAGCAGCCCCAGTCTCTGTGCCTCTGTGCGAGCAGTGCCATGGGCAGATGAGGCTGAGCAACAGCTTTCCAGGCTAGCTCTTTCTGGCTGCGAGCTATCTGCAGACGTTCGCATTCTGGGAGCAGGGCTTCCGGAGGTACCCTGCTAGGACTCCCAAAGCTACGTTTGAAGTTTTAGGTGGCAAGACAAGCAAGCAGCCCCAGTCTCTGTGCCTCTGTGCGAGCAGTGCCATGGGCAGATGAGGCTGAGCAACAGCTTTCCAGGCTAGCTCTTTCTGCCTGCGAGCTATCTGCAGACGTTCGATTTTGGGAGCAGGGCTGCCGGATTTCCCCTGCTAGGACTCCCAAAAATACGATTGAATTTTGACGTGGAAAGACAAGCAAGCAGCCCCAGTCTCTGTGCCTCTGTGCGAGCAGTGCCATGGGCAGATAAGGCTGAGCAACAGCTTTCCACGCTAGCTCTTTCTCCCTGCGACTTATCTGTAGACGTTCACATTTCTGGAGTAGGAGTGAGCAATGAACCTGTCAGTGACTATCCCCGTTCCCAGGCTATGTTTGACGTTTGAGGGGGCAAGACAAGCAAGCAGCCCCAGTCTCTGTGCCTCTGTGCAAGCAGTGCCATGTGCAGATGAGGCTGAGAAACACCTTTCAGGCTAGCTCTTTCTGGCTGCAAGCTATCTGCAGACGTTCGCATTTTCAGAGCAGGGCTGCCAGAGGCGCACGACAAGGACACCCAAAGGTACGTTTGAAGTTTGAGGGGGCAAGACAAGCAAGCAGCCCCAGTCTCTGCGCCTCTGTGCGAGCAGTGCCATGGGCAGATGAGGCTGAGCAACAGCTTTCCAGGCTAGCTCTTTCTGGCTGCGAGCTATCTGCAGACGTTCGCATTCTGGGAGCAGGGCTTCCGGTGGTACCCTGCACGGACCGCCTAAGCTACGTTTGAAGTTTGAGGTGGTAAGACAAGCAAGCAGACCCAGTCTCTGTGCCTCTGTGCGAGGAGAGCCATGGGCAGATGAGGCTGAGCAACAGCTTTCCAGGCTAGCTCTTTCTGGCTGAGAGCTATCTGCAGACGTTCTCATTTTTAGAGCAGGGATGCCGGAGGCGCCCGTCACAGACACCCAAATGTACGTTTGAAATTTGAGGGGGCAAGACAAGCAAGCATCCCCAGTCTCTGTGCATCTGTGTGAGCAGTGCCATGGGCAGATGAGGCTGAGCAACAGCTTTCCAGGCTAGCTCTTTCTGCCTGCGAGCTATCTGCAGATGTTCGCATTTTGGGAGCAGGGCTGCCGGAGGTACCCTGCTAGGACTCTCAAGGCTACCTTTGAAGTTTTAGCTGGCAAGACAAGCAAGCAGCCCCAGTCTCTGCGCCTCTGTGCGAGCAGTGCCATGGGCAGATGAGGCTGAGCAACAGCTTTCCAGGCTAGCTCTTCCTGGCTGTGAGCTATCTGCAGACGTTCGCATTTTCATAGCAGGGCTGCCGGAGGCGCCCGACACAGACACAAAGGTACTTTTAAAGTTTGAGGGGGCAAAACAAGGAAGCAGCCCCAGTCTCTGTGCCTCTGTGCGAGCAGTGCCATGGGCAGATGAGGCTGAGCAACAGCTTTCCAGGCTAGCTCTTTCTGCCTGCGAGCTATCTGCAGACCTTCAGTTTTGGGAGCAGGGCTGCCGGATTTCCCCTGCTAGGAATTTCAAAGTTATGTTTGAAGTTTTAGGTGGCAAGACAAGCAAACAGCCCCAGTCTCTGTGCCTCTGTGCGAGCAGTGCCATGGACAGATGAGGCTGAGCAACAGCTTTCCAGGCTAGCTTTTTATGGCTGCGAGCTATCTGCAGACGTTCGCATTTTGGGAGCATGGCTGCCGGAGGCGCCCGACACGGACACCTAAAGGTACTTTTGAAGTTTTAGGAGGCAAGACAAGGAAGCAGCCCCAGTCTCTGTGCCTCTGTGCGAGCAGTGCCATGGGCAGATGAGGCTGAGCAACAGCTTTCCAGGCTAGCTCTTTCTGGCTGCGAGCTATCTGCAGACGTTCGCAATTTTAGAGTAGGGATGCCGGAGGCGCCCTTCACAGACACCCAAATGTACGTTTGAAATTTGAGGGGGCAAGACAAGCAAGCAGCCCCAGTCTCTGTGCCTCTGTGCGAGCAGTGCCATGGGCAGATGAGGCTGAGCAACAGCTTTCCAGGCTAGCTCTTAATGCCTGCGAGCTATCTGCAGACTTTTGCATTTTCAGAGCAGGCCTGGCAGAGACCCCGTGCACGGACCACCTAAGCTACATTTGATGTTTGAAGGGTCAAGACAAGCAAGCAGCCCCAGCATCTGTGCCTCTCTGCGAGCAGTGCCACGGGCAGATGAGGCTGAGCAACAGCTTTCCAGGCTAGCTCTTTCTGCCTGCGAGCTATCTGCAGGCGTTCTAATTTTCGGAGCAGGGCTGCCGGAGATCCCCTGCACAGGCCACATAAAATACCTTTTCAAGTTTGAGGGAGCAAGACAAGAAAGAAGCCTTAGTCTCCCTGCCTCTGTGCGAGCAGTGCCACGGGCAGATGAGGCTGAGCAACAGCTTTCCAGGCTAGCTCTTTCTGGCTGCGAGATATCTGCAGACGTTCGCATTTTTGGAGCAGTTCTGTCGGACACGCCTGGCACGGACTCCCAAAGATACATTTGAATTTTGAGGTGGCAAGACAAGCAAGCAGCCCCAGTCTCTGTGCCTCTGTGCGAGCAGTGCCATGTTCAGATGAGGCTGAACAACAGCTTTCCAGGCTAGCTCTTTCTGGCTGCGAGCTGTCTGCAGACGTTCATATTTTCAGAGCCTGGCTGTCCGGAGGACCCATGCACGGACACCCAAAGGTACGTTTGAAGCTTCAGGGGACAAGACAAGCAAGCAGCCCCAGTCTCTGTGCCTCTGTGCGAGCAGTGCCATGGGCAGATGAGGCTGAGCAACAGCTTTCCAGGCTAGCTCTTTCTGGCTGCGAGCTATCTGCTGACGTTCGCATTTTCAGAGCAGGACTGGTGGAGGCTCCCGGCATGAACCACCTAAGATAGATTCGAAGTTTGATAGAACAAGACAAGCAAGCAGCCCCAGTCTCTGTGCCTCTGTGCGAGCAGTGCCATGGGCAGATGAGGCTGAGCAACAGCTTTCCAGGCTAGCTCTTTCTGGCTGCGAGCTATCTGCAGACGTTCGCATTTTCGGAGCAGGGCTTCCGGAGGTCCCCTGCTAGGACTCCCAAAACTACGTTTGAAGTTTCAGGTGGCAAGACAAGCAAGCAGCCCCAGTCTCTGTGCCTCTGTATGAGCAGTGCCATGGGCAGATGAGGCTGAGCAACAGCTTCCCAGGCTATCTTTTTCTGGCTGCGAGCTATCTGCAGACGTTCGCATTTTCAGAGCAGGGCTGCCGGAGGCGCCCGACACGGACGCCCAAAGGTACGTTTGAAGTTTGAGAGGGCAAGACAATCAAGCACCCCCAGTCTCTGTGCCTCTGTATGAGCAGTGCCATGGGCAGATGAGGCTGAGCAACAGCTTTCCAGGCTGGCTCTTTCTGGCTGCCAGCTATCTGCAGACGTTCGCATTTTTGTAGTAGGGCTGAGAAATGAACCTGTCAGTGACTATCCCCGTTCCCAGGCTATGTTTGAAGTTTGAGGGGGCAAGACAAGGAAGCAGCCCCAGTCTCTGTGCCTCTGTGCGAGCAGTGCCATGGGCAGATGAGGCTGAGAAACAGCTTTCCAGGCTAGCTCTTTCTGGCTGCGAGCTATCTGCAGACGTTCGCAATATCAGAGCAGGGCTGCCTGAAGCGTCCGACACGAACACCCAAATGTACGTTTGAAGATTGAGGTGGCGAGACAAGCAAGCAGCCCCAGTCTCTGTGAATCTGTGCGAGCAGTGCCATGGGCAGATGAGGCTGAGCAACAGCTTTCCAGGCTAGCTCTTTCTGCCTGCGAGCTATCTGCAGACGTTCTCATTTTGGGAGCAGGGCTGCAGGAGGTCCCCTGCTTGGACTCCCAAAGTTACGTTTGAAGTTTTAGGTGGCAAGACAAGCAAACAGCCCCAGTCTCTGTGCCTCTGTGCGAGCAGTGCCATGGGCAGATGAGGCTGAGCAACAGCTTTCCAGGCTAGCTCTTTCTGGCTGCGATCTATCTGCAGACGTTCGCATTCTGGGAGCATGGCTTCCAGAGGTACCCTGCTAGGACTCCCAAAGCTACGTTTGAAGTTTTAGGTGGCAAGACAAGCAAGCAGCCCCAGTCTCTGTGCCTCTGTGCGAGCAGTGCCATGGGCAGATGAGGCTGAGCAACAGCTTTCAAAGATAGCTCTTTCTGCCTGCGAGCTATCTGCAGACGTTCGCATTTTTGGAGTAGGACTGAGAAATGAACCTGTCAGTGACTATCACCCTTCCCAGGCTATGTTTGAAGTTTGAGGCGACAAGACAAGCAAGCAGCCCCAGTCTCTGCGCCTCTGTGCGAGCAGTGCCATGGGCAGATGAGGCTTAGCAACAGCTTTCCAGGCTAGCTCTTTCTGCCTGCGAGCTATCTGCAGACGTTCGCATTTTCAGAGCAGGGCTGCCGGAGGTACCCTGCTAGGACTCCCAAAGCTACGTTTGAAATTTGAGGGGGCAAAACAAGCAAGCAGCCCCAGTCTCTGTGCCTCTGTGCGAGCAGTGCCATGGGTAGATGAGGCTGAGCAACAGCTTCCCAGGCTAGCTCTTTCTGGCTGCGAGCTATCTGCAGACGTTCGCATTTTCAGAGCAGGGCTGCTGGAGGCACCTGACACGGACACCCAAAGGTACGTTTGAAGTGTGAGGTGGCGAGACAAGCAAGCAGTCCCAGTCTCTGTGCCTCTGTGCGAGCAGTGCCATGGGCAGATGAGGCTGAGCAACAGCTTTACAGGCTAACTCTTTCTGGCTGTGAGCTATCTGCAGACGTTCGCATTTTCGGAGCAGGGCTTCCGTATATCCCCTGCTAGGAATCCCAAAAATACGTTTGAAGTTTGAGGTGGAAAGACAAGCAAGCAGCCCCAGTCTCTGTGCCTCTGTGCGAGCAGTGCCATGGGCAGATAAGGCTGAGCAACAGCTTTCCACGCTAGCTCTTTCTGCCTGCGACTTATCTGCAGACGTTCACATTTCTGGAGTAGGAGTGAGAAATGAACCTGTCAGTGACTATCCCCGTTCCCAGGCTATGTTTGACGTTTGAGGTGGCAAGACAAGCAAGCAGCCCCAGTCTCTGTGCCTCTGTGCGAGCAGTGCCATGGGCAGATGAGGCTGAGCAACAGCTTTCCTGGCTAGCTCTTTATGGCTGCGAGCTATTTGCAGACTTTCGCATTTTCAGAGCAGGGCTGCAGGAGGCGCCCTGCACGGACCGCCTAAGCTACGTTTGAAGTTTGAGGTGGTAAGACAAGGAAGCAGCCCCAGTCTCTGTGCCTCTGTGCGAGGAGAGCCATGGGCAGATGAGGCTGAGCAACAGCTTTCCAGGCTAGCTCTTTCTGGCTGAGAGCTATCTGCAGACGTTCGCATTTTTAGAGCAGGGATGCCGGAGGCGCCCGTCACAGACACCCAAATGTACGTTTGAAATTTGAGGGGGCAAGACAAGCAAGCAGCCCCAGTCTCTGTGCCTCTGTGTGAGCAGTGCCATGGGCAGATGAGGCTGAGCAACAGCTTTCCAGGCTAGCTCTTTCTGCCTGCGAGCTATCTGCAGATGTTCGCATTTTCGGAGCAGGGCTGCCGGAGGTACCCTGCTAGGACTGTCAAGGCTACCTTTGAAGTTTTAGCTGGCAAGACAAGCAAGCAGCCCCAGTCTCTGCGCCTCTGTGCGAGCAGTGCCATGGGCAGATGAGGCTGAGCAACAGCTTTCCAGGCTAGCTCTTCCTGCGTGTGAGCTATCTGCAGACGTTCGCATTTTCAGAGCAGGGCTGCCAGAGGCGCCCGACACGGACACCCAAAGGTACTTTTGAAGTTTGAGGGGGCAAAACAAGCAAGCAGCCCCAGTCTCTGTGCCTCTGTGCGAGCAGTGCCATGGGCAGATGAGGCTGAGCAACAGCTTTCCAGGCTAGCTCTTTCTGCCTGCGAGCTATCTGCAGACCTTCAATTTTGGGAGCAGGGCTGCCGGATTTCCCCTGCTAGGAATCCCAAAGATATGTTTGAAGTTTTAGGTGGCAAGACAAGCAAGCAGCCCCAGTCTCTGTGCCTCTGTGCGAGCAGTGCCATGGACAGATGAGGCTGAGCAACAGCTTTCCAGGCTAGCTTTTTATGGCTGCGAGCTATCTGCAGACGTTCGCATTTTCAGAGGGGGCTACCGGAGGCACCCGACACGGACACCTAAAGGTACTTTTGAAGTTTTAGGAGGCAAGACAAGGAAGCAGCCCCAGTCTCTGTGCCTCTGTGCGAGCAGTGCCATGGGCAGATGAGGCTTAGCAACAGCTTTCCAGGCTAGCTCTTTCTGGCTGCGAGCTATCTGCAGACGTTCGCATTCTGGGAGCAGGGCTTCCGGAGGTACCCTGCTAGGACTCCCAAAGCTACGTTTGAAGTTTTAGGTGGCAAGACAAGCAAGCAGCCCCAGTCTCTGTGCCTCTGTGCGAGCAGTGCCATGGGCAGATGAGGCTGAGCAACAGCTTTCCAGGCTAGCTCTTTCTGCCTGCGAGCTATCTGCAGACGTTCGATTTTGGGAGCAGGGCTGCCGGATTTCCCCTGCTAGGACTCCCAAAAATACGATTGAATTTTGACGTGGAAAGACAAGCAAGCAGCCCCAGTCTCTGTGCCTCTGTGCGAGCAGTGCCATGGGCAGATAAGGCTGAGCAACAGCTTTCCACGCTAGCTCTTTCTCCCTGCGACTTATCTGTAGACGTTCACATTTCTGGAGTAGGAGTGAGCAATGAACCTGTCAGTGACTATCCCCGTTCCCAGGCTATGTTTGACGTTTGAGGGGGCAAGACAAGCAAGCAGCCCCAGTCTCTGTGCCTCTGTGCAAGCAGTGCCATGTGCAGATGAGGCTGAGAAACACCTTTCAGGCTAGCTCTTTCTGGCTGCAAGCTATCTGCAGACGTTCGCATTTTCAGAGCAGGGCTGCCAGAGGCGCCCGACAAGGACACCCAAAGGTACGTTTGAAGTTTGAGGGGGCAAGACAAGCAAGCAGCCCCAGTCTCTGCGCCTCTGTGCGAGCAGTGCCATGGGCAGATGAGGCTGAGCAACAGCTTTCCAGGCTAGCTCTTTCTGGCTGCGAGCTATCTGCAGACGTTCGCATTCTGGGAGCAGGGCTTCCGGTGGTACCCTGCACGGACCGCCTAAGCTACGTTTGAAGTTTGAGGTGGTAAGACAAGCAAGCAGACCCAGTCTCTGTGCCTCTGTGCGAGGAGAGCCATGGGCAGATGAGGCTGAGCAACAGCTTTCCAGGCTAGCTCTTTCTGGCTGAGAGCTATCTGCAGACGTTCTCATTTTTAGAGCAGGGATGCCGGAGGCGCCCGTCACAGACACCCAAATGTACGTTTGAAATTTGAGGGGGCAAGACAAGCAAGCATCCCCAGTCTCTGTGCATCTGTGTGAGCAGTGCCATGGGCAGATGAGGCTGAGCAACAGCTTTCCAGGCTAGCTCTTTCTGCCTGCGAGCTATCTGCAGATGTTCGCATTTTGGGAGCAGGGCTGCCGGAGGTACCCTGCTAGGACTCTCAAGGCTACCTTTGAAGTTTTAGCTGGCAAGACAAGCAAGCAGCCCCAGTCTCTGCGCCTCTGTGCGAGCAGTGCCATGGGCAGATGAGGCTGAGCAACAGCTTTCCAGGCTAGCTCTTCCTGGCTGTGAGCTATCTGCAGACGTTCGCATTTTCATAGCAGGGCTGCCGGAGGCGCCCGACACAGACACAAAGGTACTTTTAAAGTTTGAGGGGGCAAAACAAGGAAGCAGCCCCAGTCTCTGTGCCTCTGTGCGAGCAGTGCCATGGGCAGATGAGGCTGAGCAACAGCTTTCCAGGCTAGCTCTTTCTGCCTGCGAGCTATCTGCAGACCTTCAGTTTTGGGAGCAGGGCTGCCGGATTTCCCCTGCTAGGAATTTCAAAGTTATGTTTGAAGTTTTAGGTGGCAAGACAAGCAAACAGCCCCAGTCTCTGTGCCTCTGTGCGAGCAGTGCCATGGACAGATGAGGCTGAACAACAGCTTTCCAGGCTAGCTTTTTATGGCTGCGAGCTATCTGCAGACGTTCGCATTTTGGGAGCATGGCTGCCGGAGGCGCCCGACACGGACACCTAAAGGTACTTTTGAAGTTTTAGGAGGCAAGACAAGGAAGCAGCCCCAGTCTCTGTGCCTCTGTGCGAGCAGTGCCATGGGCAGATGAGGCTGAGCAACAGCTTTCCAGGCTAGCTCTTTCTGGCTGCGAGCTATCTGCAGACGTTCGCATCCTGGGAGCAGGGCTTCCGGAGGTACCCTGCTAGGACTCCCAAAGCTACGTTTGAAGTTTTAGGTGGCAAGACAAGCAAGCAGCCCCAGTCTCTGTGCCTCTGTGCGAGCAGTGCCATGGGCAGATGAGGCTGAGCAACAGCTTTCCAGGCTAGCTCTTTCTGGCTGCGAGCTATCTGCAGACGTTCGCATTTTTAGAGCAGGGATGCCGGAGGCGCCCGTCACAGACACCCAAATGTACGTTTGAAATTTGAGGGGGCAAGACAAGCAAGCAGCCCCAGTCTCTGCGCCTATGTGCGAGCAGTGCCATGGGCAGATGAGGCTGAGCAACATCTTTCCAGGCTAGCTCTTCCTGGCTGTGAGCTATCTGCAGACGTTCGCATTCTGGGTGCAGGGCTGCAGAAGGTACCCTGCTAGGACTCCCAAAGCTACGTTTGAAGTTTTAGGTGGCAAGACAAGCAAGCAGCCCCAGTCTCTGTGCCTCTGTGCGAGCAGTGCCATGGGCAGATGAGGCTGAGCAACAGCTTTCCATGCTAGCTCTTTCTGGCTGCGAGCTATCTGCAGATATTCGCATTTTCAGAGCAGGGCTGCAGGAGGCGCCCTTCACGGACCGCCTAAGCTACGTTTGAAGTTTGAGGTGGTAAGACAAGCAAGCAGCCCCAGTCTCTGTGCCTCTGTGCGAGCAGTGCCATGTGCAGATAAGGCTGAGCAACAGCTTTCCAGGCTAGCTCTTTCTGGCTGAGAGCAATCTGCAGACGTTCGCATTTTCAGAGCAGGGATGCCGGAGGCGCCCGTCACAGACACCCAAATGTACGTTTGAAATTTGAGGGGGCAAGACAAGCAAGCAGCTCCAGTCTCTGTGCCTCTGTGCGAGCAGTGCCATGGGCAGATGAGGCTGAGCAACAGCTTTCCAGGCTAGCTCTTTCTGGCTGCGAGCTACCTACAGACGTTCGCATTTTCAGAGCAGGGCTGATGGAGGTGCCCGGCACGGACCGCCTAAGTTACGTTTGAATTTTGAGGTGGTAAGACAAGCAAGCAGCCCCAGTCTCTGTGCCTCTGTGCGAGTAGAGCCGTGGGCAGAAGAGGCTGAGTAACAGCTTTCCAGGCTAGCTCTTTCTGGCTGCGAGCTACCTACAGACTTTCGCATTTTCAGAGCAGAGCTGCTGGAGGCACCTGACACGGACACCCAAAGGTACGTTTGAAGTGTGAGGTGGCGAGACAAGCAAGCAGTCCCAGTCTCTGTGCCTCTGTGCGAGCAGTGCCATGTGCAGATGAGGCTGAGCAACAGCTTTCCAGGCTAGCTCTTTCTGGCTGCGAGCTACCTACAGACGTTCGCATTTTCAGAGCAGGGCTGATGGAGGTGCCCGGCACGGACCGCCTAAGTTACGTTTGAATTTTGAGGTGGTAAGACAAGCAAGCAGCCCCAGTCTCTGTGCCTCTGTGCGAGTAGAGCCGTGGGCAGAAGAGGCTGAGTAACAGCTTTCCAGGCTAGCTCTTTCTGGCTGTGAGCTATCTGCAGACGTTCGCATTTTCGGAGCAGGGCTTCCGTATGTCCCCTGCTAGGACTCCCAAAATTACCTTTGAAGTTTGAGGTGGAAAGACAAGCAAGCAGCCCCAGTCTCTGTGCCTCTGTGCAAGCAGTGCCATGGGCAGATGAGGCTGAGCAACAGCTTTCCAGGCTAGCTCTTTCTGGCTGCGAGCTATCTGCAGACGTTCGATTTTGGGAGCAGGGCTGCCGGATTTCCCCTGCTAGGAATCCCAAATTTACGTTTGAAGTTTTAGGTGGCAAGACAAGCAAACAACCCCAGACTCTGTGCCTCTGTGCGAGCAGTGCCATGGGCAGATGAGGCTGAGCAACAGCTTTCCAGGCTAGCTCTTTCTGGCTGCGAGCTATCTGCAGATATTCGCATTTTCAGAGCAGGACTGCAGGAGGCGCCCTGCACGGACCGCCTAAGCTACGTTTGAAGTTTGAGGTGGTAAGACAAGCAAGCAGCCCCAGTCTCTGTGCCTCTGTGCGAGCAGTGCCATGTGCAGATGAGGCTGAGCAACAGCTTTCCAGGCTAGCTCTTTCTGGCTGAGAGCAATCTGCAGACGTTCGCATTTTCAGAGCAGGGATGCCGGAGGCGCCCGACACAGACACCCAAATGTACGTTTGAAATTTGAGGGGGCAAGACAAGCAAGTAGCTCCAGTCTCTGTGCCTCTGTGCGAGCAGTGCCATGGGCAGATGAGGCTGAGCAACAGCTTTCCAGACTAGCTCTTTATGGCTTCGAGCTATCTGCAGATGTTCGCATTTTCAGAGCAGGGCTGCCGGAGGCGCCCTGCACGGACCGCCTAAGCTACGTTTGAAGTTTGAGGTGGTAAGACAAGCAAGCAGCCCCAGTCTCTGTGCCTCTGTGCGAGGAGAGCCATGGGCAGATGAGGCTGAGCAACAGCTTTCCAGGCTAGCTCTTTCTGCCTGCGAGCTATCTGCAGATGTTCGCATTCTGGGAGCAGGGCTTCCGGAGGTACCCTGCTAGGACTCCCAAAGCTACGTTTGAAGTTTGAGGTGGCAAGACAAGCAAGCAGCCCCAGTCTCTGTGCCTCTGTGCGAGCAGTGCCATGGGCAGATGAGGCTGAGCAACAGCTTTCAAAGATAGCTCTTTCTGCCTGCGAGCTATCTGCAGACGTTCGCAATTTTAGAGTAGGGATGCCGGAGGCGCCCTTCACAGACACCCAAATGTACGTTTGAAATTTGAGGGGGCAAGACAAGCAAGCAGCCCCAGTCTCTGTGCCTCTGTGAGAGCAGTGCCATGGGCAGATGAGGCTGAGCAACAGCTTTCCAGGCTAGCTCTTTCTGGCTGTGAGCTATCTGCAGACGTTCGCATTTTTGGAGCAGGGTTGCCGGAGGCTCCCTGCACGGACCCCCAAAGCTATGTTTGAAGTGTTAGGTGGCAAGACAAGCAAGCAGCCCCAGTCTCTGTGCCTCTGTGCGAGCAGTGCCATGGGCAGATGAGGCTGAGCAACAGCTTTCCAGGCTAGCTCTTAATGCCTGCGAGCTATCTGCAGACTTTTGCATTTTCAGAGCAGGCCTGGCAGAGACCCCGTGCACGGACCACCTAAGCTACATTTGATGTTTGAAGGGTCAAGACAAGCAAGCAGCCCCAGCATCTGTGCCTCTCTGCGAGCAGTGCCACGGGCAGATGAGGCTGAGCAACAGCTTTCCAGGCTAGCTCTTTCTGCCTGCGAGCTATCTGCAGGCGTTCTAATTTTCGGAGCAGGGCTGCCGGAGATCCCCTGCACAGGCCACATAAGATACCTTTTCAAGTTTGAGGGAGCAAGACAAGAAAGAAGCCTTAGTCTCCCTGCCTCTGTGCGAGCAGTGCCATGGGCAGATGAGGCTGAGCAACAGCTTTCCAGGCTAGCTCTTTCTGGCTGCGAGATATCTGCAGACGTTCGCATTTTTGGAGCAGTTCTGTCGGACACGCCTGGCACGGACTCCCAAAGATACATTTGAATTTTGAGGTGGCAATACAAGCAAGCAGCCCCAGTCTCTGTGCCTCTGTGCGAGCAGTGCCATGGGCAGATGAGGCTGAACAACATCTTTCCAGGCTAGCTCTTTCTGGCTGCGAGCTGTCTGCAGACGTTCATATTTTCAGAGCCTGGCTGTCCGGAGGACCCATGCACGGACACCCAAAGGTACGTTTGAAGCTTCAGGGGACAAGACAAGCAAGCAGCCCCAGTCTCTGTGCCTCTGTGCGAGCAGTGCCATGGGCAGATGAGGCTGAGCAACAGCTTTCCAGGCTAGCTCTTTCTGGCTGCGAGCTATCTGCTGACGTTCGCATTTTCAGAGCAGGACTGGTGGAGGCTCCCGGCATGAACCACCTAAGATAGATTCGAAGTTTGATAGAACAAGACAAGCAAGCAGCCCCAGTCTCTGTGCCTCTGTGCGAGCAGTGCCATGGGCAGATGAGGCTGAGCAACAGCTTTCCAGGCTAGCTCTTTCTGGCTGCGAGCTATCTGCAGACGTTCGCATTTTCGGAGCAGGGCTTCCGGAGGTCCCCTGCTAGGACTCCCAAAACTACGTTTGAAGTTTCAGGTGGCAAGACAAGCAAGCAGCCCCAGTCTCTGTGCCTCTGTATGAGCAGTGCCATGGGCAGATGAGGCTGAGCAACAGCTTTCCAGGCTAGCTCTTTCTGGCTGAGAGCAATCTGCAGACGTTCGCATTTTCAGAGCAGGGATGCCGGAGGTGCCCGACACAGACACCCAAATGTACGTTTGAAATTTGAGGGGGCAAGACAAGCAAGTAGCTCCAGTCTCTGTGCCTCTGTGCGAGCAGTGCCATGGGCAGATGAGGCTGAGCAACAGCTTTCCAGACTAGCTCTTTATGGCTTCGAGCTATCTGCAGATGTTCGCATTTTCAGAGCAGGGCTGCCGGAGGCGCCCTGCACGGACCGCCTAAGCTACGTTTGAAGTTTGAGGTGGTAAGACAAGCAAGCAGCCCCAGTCTCTGTGCCTCTGTGCGAGGAGAGCCATGGGCAGATGAGGCTGAGCAACAGCTTTCCAGGCTAGCTCTTTCTGCCTGCGAGCTATCTGCAGATGTTCGCATTCTGGGAGCAGGGCTTCCGGAGGTACCCTGCTAGGACTCCCAAAGCTACGTTTGAAGTTTGAGGTGGCAAGACAAGCAAGCAGCCCCAGTCTCTGTGCCTCTGTGCGAGCAGTGCCATGGGCAGATGAGGCTGAGCAACAGCTTTCAAAGATAGCTCTTTCTGCCTACGAGCTATCTGCAGACGTTCGCAATTTTAGAGTAGGGATGCCGGAGGCGCCCTTCACAGACACCCAAATGTACGTTTGAAATTTGAGGGGGCAAGACAAGCAAGCAGCCCCAGTCTCTGTGCCTCTGTGAGAGCAGTGCCATGGGCAGATGAGGCTGAGCAACAGCTTTCCAGGCTAGCTCTTTCTGGCTGTGAGCTATCTGCAGACGTTCGCATTTTTGGAGCAGGGTTGCCGGAGGCTCCCTGCACGGACCCCCAAAGCTATGTTTGAAGTGTTAGGTGGCAAGACAAGCAAGCAGCCCCAGTCTCTGTGCCTCTGTGCGAGCAGTGCCATGGGCAGATGAGGCTGAGCAACAGCTTTCCAGGCTAGCTCTTAATGCCTGCGAGCTATCTGCAGACTTTTGCATTTTCAGAGCAGGCCTGGCAGAGACCCCGTGCACGGACCACCTAAGCTACATTTGATGTTTGAAGGGTCAAGACAAGCAAGCAGCCCCAGCATCTGTGCCTCTCTGCGAGCAGTGCCACGGGCAGATGAGGCTGAGCAACAGCTTTCCAGGCTAGCTCTTTCTGCCTGCGAGCTATCTGCAGGCGTTCTAATTTTCGGAGCAGGGCTGCCGGAGATCCCCTGCACAGGCCACATAAGATACCTTTTCAAGTTTGAGGGAGCAAGACAAGAAAGAAGCCTTAGTCTCCCTGCCTCTGTGCGAGCAGTGCCATGGGCAGATGAGGCTGAGCAACAGCTTTCCAGGCTAGCTCTTTCTGGCTGCGAGATATCTGCAGACGTTCGCATTTTTGGAGCAGTTCTGTCGGACACGCCTGGCACGGACTCCCAAAGATACATTTGAATTTTGAGGTGGCAATACAAGCAAGCAGCCCCAGTCTCTGTGCCTCTGTGCGAGCAGTGCCATGGGCAGATGAGGCTGAACAACAGCTTTCCAGGCTAGCTCTTTCTGGCTGCGAGCTGTCTGCAGACGTTCATATTTTCAGAGCCTGGCTGTCCGGAGGACCCATGCACGGACACCCAAATGTACGTTTGAAGCTTCAGGGGACAAGACAAGCAAGCAGCCCCAGTCTCTGTGCCTCTGTGCGAGCAGTGCCATGGGCAGATGAGGCTGAGCAACAGCTTTCCAGGCTAGCTCTTTCTGGCTGCGAGCTATCTGCTGACGTTCGCATTTTCAGAGCAGGACTGGTGGAGGCTCCCGGCATGAACCACCTAAGATAGATTCGAAGTTTGATAGAACAAGACAAGCAAGCAGCCCCAGTCTCTGTGCCTCTGTGCGAGCAGTGCCATGGGCAGATGAGGCTGAGCAACAGCTTTCCAGGCTAGCTCTTTCTGGCTGCGAGCTATCTGCAGACGTTCGCATTTTCGGAGCAGGGCTTCCGGAGGTCCCCTGCTAGGACTCCCAAAACTACGTTTGAAGTTTCAGGTGGCAAGACAAGCAAGCAGCCCCAGTCTCTGTGCCTCTGTATGAGCAGTGCCATGGGCAGATGAGGCTGAGCAACAGCTTCCCAGGCTATCTTTTTCTGGCTGCGAGCTATCTGCAGACGTTCGCATTTTCAGAGCAGGGCTGCCGGAGGTGCCCGACACGGACGCCCAAAGGTACGTTTGAAGTTTGAGAGGGCAAGACAATCAAGCACCCCCAGTCTCTGTGCCTCTGTATGAGCAGTGCCATGGGCAGATGAGGCTGAGCAACAGCTTTCCAGGCTGGCTCTTTCTGGCTGCCAGCTATCTGCAGACGTTCGCATTTTTGTAGTAGGGCTGAGAAATGAACCTGTCAGTGACTATCCCCGTTCCCAGGCTATGTTTGAAGTTTGAGGGGGCAAGACAAGGAAGCAGCCCCAGTCTCTGTGCCTCTGTGCGAGCAGTGCCATGGGCAGATGAGGCTGAGAAACAGCTTTCCAGGCTAGCTCTTTCTGGCTGCGAGCTATCTGCAGACGTTCGCAATATCAGAGCAGGGCTGCCTGAAGCGTCCGACACGAACACCCAAATGTACGTTTGAAGATTGAGGTGGCGAGACAAGCAAGCAGCCCCAGTCTCTGTGAATCTGTGCGAGCAGTGCCATGGGCAGATGAGGCTGAGCAACAGCTTTCCAGGCTAGCTCTTTCTGCCTGCGAGTTATCTGCAGACGTTCACATTTCTGGAGTAGGGCTGAGAAATGAACCTGTCAGTGACTATGCCCGTTCCCAGGCTTTGTTTGACGTTTGAGGGGGCAAGACAAGCAAGCAGCCCCAGTCTCTGTGCCTCTGTGCAAGCAGTGCCATGGGCAGATGGGGCTGAGCAACAGCTTTCCAGGCTAGCTCTTTCTGCCTGCGAGCTATCTGCAGGCGTTCTAATTTTCGGAGCAGGGCTGCCGGAGATAAACCTGCACAGGCCACATAAGATACCTTTTCAAGTTTGAGGGAGCAAGACAAGAAAGAAGCCTTAGTCTCCCTGCCTCTGTGTGAGCAGTGCCATGGGCAGATGAGGCTGAGCAACAGCTTTCCAGGCTAGCTCTTTCTGGCTGCGAGATATCTGCAGACGTTCGCATTTTTGGAGCAGTTCTGTCGGACACGCCTGGCACGGACTCCCAAAGATACATTTGAATTTTGAGGTGGCAAGACAAGCAAGCAGCCCCAGTCTCTGTGCCTCTGTATGAGCAGTGCCATGGGCAGATGAGGCTGAGCAACAGCTTTCCAGGCTGGCTCTTTCTGGCTATGAGCTACCTACAGACTTTCGCATTTTCAGAGCAGAGCTGCTGGAGGCACCTGACACGGACAACCAAAGGTACGTTTGAAGTGTGAGGTGGCGAGACAAGCAAGCAGTCCCAGTCT